>NW_028317815.1:15448500-15767000 GCF_062004578.1 Staurois parvus | reverse complement strand
AAGGCAAAAAAAAATCCAGCAAAGCATGAGCCAATTTGCTCCTGGAAGGGAAAACATTCCTTCTTGTTCCCCTGAGAGGCAATCGGATATTCCCTGGATCAACTTTACCTATAAATGTTAGTATCCAGTTATATTCTGTGTATCTAAGAAAGAATCCAGGCCTTTTTTAAAGCAATCCACTGAGCTGGCCAGAACCAACTCTTGAGGGAGTCTATTCCACATTTTCACAGCTCTCACTGTGAAGAAACATTTCTGTGTTTGGAGATTAAATTTATTTTCCTCCAGACATAAAGATTGTCCCCTTGTCCTCTGTGATGGCCTCAGGGTGAATAGCTCTACACCGAGTTCACTATATGAACCACTGATGTATTTATACATGTTGATCATATCCCCCCTTAATCTCCTCTTCTCAAGATAGAATACATTCAGTTCCTCTAATCTTTCCTCATAGCTGAGCTCCTCCATGCCTCTTATCAGTTTGGTTGCCCTTCTCTGTACTTTCTCCAGTTCCCCAATGTTCTTTTTGTGAATTGGTGCCCAAAACTGAACTGCATATTCCAGATGAGGTCTTACTAATGATTTGTACAGGGGTAAAATGATATCTCTCTCTGGAGTCTATACTTCTTTTAATACAAGAGAGGATTTTGCTTGCTTTAGAAACCACAGCTTGGCATTGCATGCCATTATTAAGCTTGTGATCTACCAGAACTCCCAGATCCTTCTCCCCCATTGATTCCCCCAGTTGTACTCCCTCTAGTATGTATGAGATGCATGCATATTCTTAGCCCCCAAGTGCAGAACCTTACATTTATCAACATTAAATCTCATTTGCCACATAGTTGCCCAATTAAACAGTGCATTGAGGGCGGCTTGTAAGTTGAAGACATCCTGTAAGGACGTAGCTTGAATCAGACTTATTATGGAAACATAGATAAGTATGCATAAACATGAGTGCTGTGCTATTGGTATACTGTGTGAAACACATCCGGCAATACACTGGAGAAGACTTGTCACAGATTTAGTTGAATCCAGTAAAGATAGGTTTTGTTCACCTCTGTTGAGTAGTACTGGTTGGGATTTACATATGATAGGCTGTAACTCAAACAAAACTCATCTTAAAGCGGAACATTTCCCATAACTTCATAAATATAATGTGCTTTAGCAAGGAACATGCATTCCACATGAATAATTATGCTACCAAAATTAGTGTGTGCTGTATTTCCTCCAGCATTGTTCCTGTTTCTTCTTGGTGGAGCCTGCCATTTTGCTGAAGCCCAGAGCCCTGAGAACAAAGTAAATCTTTAGGCTGTTAGCAGATCGCCCTCTACATTTTTGGCACAGTGCCTAAAAATTAAAAGCAACTGAGCATGTGCAGAGCAGGGTGAGAGTATATTACTGGATTTTAAACAGGCATTTATAATTATTTATTTTTAATGTTTTACATAGCTATGCATGCAAAAGAGGCCAGCGTGAAGTGATCTAGCAAGACTTCATTTTCTGACTAAAGTTTCACTTTAAAAAGTATATAAGTCTCAGTGCATGCATACTCAGGAGAATGGAGCTGCTCTTTTAAGTACATAAATACCTGCCACTATGTAAATGGAGCTGTTGACTTTTAATAAACAGCCACTCATCTGTCCCACGATCCAGTGCTTTGCTCACCCCAGCTGTCTTCACCTCCCGTCGTCTGTCTTGACGCTGGCATCTTAACTGGGCACCCAGCTGTGACAGCATGCAGCTCCATAGCTGGGTGTCCACTGTGCATGCGTGAGCCACGCTGTGCATTGACTGGTCCCGCAATCTTCTGGGACGTGTCACGTGTCCCAGGAGACTTCGGGCAGGGAGCGGGGAAGGAGAACTCTGCGTTAAATAACACAGTTAGCAATGTGTGATGGACATCTCTTCTGCTTAACTTAAATCCTAGTAAGTACGGTACCTACACATGCTATTAGCTTGGTTGCAGATCGCCTCAGTAGGATGAAATTCCGGGGGTACTTTATAAGGAAATTGGAACCACAGCTTGCATGGCTGCCACTGCCTGTGGCTTTCTGTTGGCCAAAGGAGGTCTTCCACCACTTTTCTATGCTATAGGAAGGCACTGATGGCTGTAATGGTGGGGGCTACACTGTGACCATGCATACTTTAGTTGGTTACTTTTATAGAATACTTCAATGGTTCAAGTGCTCTGCAAAGAAGACAAAACACATATACTGTACTTTTGCTTTTATGTCATCCATAATAGCACTGCTAACATGTTCACATTCATTTGTTTTTTCAACAAGTATAGAATTTAACTTCTGTGTATTATTCTTTATTACTTGAAGTGGATGCTGATGTCACGGTCATAGGCTCTGGTCCTGGAGGTTATGTTGCTGCTATCAAAGCTGCCCAGCTGGGCTTTCAGGTAAAGTTTGGTTCTAATGCGTACATTGATATTTGAATGCATTGTGCTAAACCTGTGCTTGGCAGAGACTAGTAACAAATTGTTTAAATAATAGGCCTTCTCTGGTGGTTGAGTTTTGCATGCTGTCACCTTTAATTCAAGCATCAGCAATGCATTTTGGTAACTAATTCACGTAAAGCAGATTAATATAGGCATTGTGACAGACAGATGGTAAGTCACTGTGTAAGGGTCCTTTCGAACAAGTCCGTCACTTCATGAAAAGTGATTTAAAAAAAAAAGACATATAAACTGAATCCTTTTACATCCATTTTTTACATGTTCCTTTTTCTTTTTTTTAGCTGTTGAAGTAAATAGTCATAGGCGGACAGAAGTATAAACATCCGCTCATGGTTCAATCTGGATCCTCCTGAAAAACTGACAGACAGATCCAGACTGAAAGCTCAATGGCCCTAAAACATGCGGATAGTGCCTCTTTCAGGAGTGAAATTGTCCCTGATCCGGTGTGACACTGATTGGAAAGAGATTGGTGTTGCTTACAAAATAGAAAATATGCTAGTCAGTTTTTGTTCCTAGAGCAGCTCGAAGCGCACCAATTGAAAAAAAGGGCATCCAAGAGTTTAAACAAGGTAGTGAGAGGGTAAAAAACCTTTGAAGAGCTCAGTGGCTCAGGTTAGGCTGCTCACAACATGCAAGGCCTCCCTATTATGGGTACTCCACCAGGTTACCAGGAAAAAGTGTGCATATATGGAAGAAGCGCCAGACCAAAAGATAAGAGTCCAAACTCATTTATTGATGTTGTTAGTGTCTTTTAACCTAACCTCAAATAAATTTGGACTCTTTTATCTTTTGGTCTGGCGCTCCTTCCATATATGCACGCACAAGAAGCGCACATCTAGGCATGTCTGGCCTAAATTAATAGGAAGTCGAACCAGACTGATGTCTGAGAGATATAAATTGTAAAGGGATGGAGAAAGCCCATGTCCGAACAGTCCCATGTGTCAGCTAAGCAAGTATCCGCCTGCATGTAAGCAGAAAACCGACCCAGTCTAACTGAAAGCAGAACTAAACTCCCTCAATCAGCATGAACTATTTTTCATATTTATACTGCTCAGTTTCTTCCTGGTTTCTTGCCTAGACCAAAATTATGTCATACATCCCAGGAGTCTTCATGGGCATTTTTTTTCTTTCGTGTGGAGGAGGGGCTTTCTCAGCTGAGCATGCTTGAGCTAGGGGCAGATTGATTCCAGGAATTAAATGCTACATGAATCATCTGCACTTACTCAAAATAAAGTATAGAGACATGGATAAATGGGTGAATTTGCTTTATATTGTAAAAATGAATTAAATAGCGTTTTCAGATTGTGGTGCTCAGATTCAGTTCCGCTTGAAGAATCCAGTTAAGCAGAGAATTTGAGACCGCTGTCATAAGGGAGGAATAGATGGAGTTGTGCAACAAAATTGCCAGGAAGCTGAAATCCTTTTGTGTTCATTGATATGCTCAACAACTCCAGCGCAGGCAGAACCATTCGCTACTTTGATGTTTGGATGAATAAAAGTGGACAAAAAGCACTAAAATACATTTTGCTGAGTGGAATGAAGCTAAAATCCATAGCATTTTAATCATTTTAAAGTGGTTCTAAACTCGAAAGGTTTTTTACCTTAATGCATTCTGAGCATTAAGGTAAAAAAACTTTCCACTGCCGGTTTACCCCCCAGCCATCTCTAAAGACATAACTGAGTTCTCTCTCTATCCAGTGCTTTCCCCGCAGGAAGCACAGTTTTCTCTTCCTGCATTCACAGGATAAACTGGTTAGCGGGAGCCATTGGCTTCTACTGCTGACAGTCAAATCCTGTGAGGCAGGAGCGGGGAGCATGGCCAGGCCATGCTGTGTGTGTCTATAGATGCACACAGCCTGGCTTGAGAACGTGCCTGCATATGTGCCCTCTGTGGCTGACTTGCAGAGGGGGCACACGCAGGGAAGGGAGAGTGGGGGTCTCCAGAAGAGGAGGTATGAGACCACTTTGTTCAAAACTGTTGCACAGAGTAGGTAACATGTTTAATATGACATGTTTTTATTTTATGAAAAAAAAATAAAATTTTACAATCATTTTAGAGATGCATGTCAAATTAGTCAATAAATCGTAGACAGCTGAAGTTAATTTTCCTGAAGACACATTTTATGTAACCTCCGCTGCCTATATTTCTGGATATACTGATCATTTGATGCTTGATGTGCACTTTGTACATTTATATGCTGTAACTTAATGAGATATATTTACATTAAAGACCTGCACAGAATTCGAGAGCTTCATTTGATTATACTTTAGTTTATTCCTCCTTCATTAGGGTTATGTGAGCAGAACTATGACATGGTCCTGCTTGGATGTTGGCACAAATCTAGGGCACCTCCATATTTCATAATGTTCAACTAAGTGTTAATCTAATTTTGGGGCCTACTATAATACTTTATATCCTAGATGTGCTTGAATCACTTCAAATTGATGTGGTTTTAATTGGCAATTTCAAATATTCGTTGTCAATGTTGTCATGTTGTAAGATCTTTGAATGCTGTGAGAATATTTATTATTAATTCTAGTTAAACTGCCATCCTCTGAGACCAGGCAACTTGAGTATTTTTTTGGAATGCCAAAACTGGTCCAACCATATTTCAAATATCACTTTTAATATTTTGGCCATTGCTGCTTTTCTTAGAAGCAATATCAAGCATGTCTAGTACTTGGAGGCGCTTGTTAGGATACAAAAGATTTTGTAGCTTGTTGGAAAATCTTGTTGCAAGCATGCAAGCTTCTTCACCCATGTAGACAGCAAATTAAGAAACCTGTGTAGAGCGCAAATTGAGAGTACTGCAGTGTACTGCTATCACCACTGTGGGGACAATCACTGGTCCTGCAGTGGAGTGCTTGTAGATAAATGGATGTTTTCTCATCTGTTGTTCTTAGGGGTATATCTAGTTTACTTGAGGACAGAGATTTTCCAGTCCTGAAAAGACTAACGCAACCTTTTTTCAGAGTTTGCTTCTCATTAATATTCCCTTTATTTTAGACTGTTTGTGTGGAAAAAAATGATACTCTTGGTGGAACCTGTTTAAATGTTGGCTGCATCCCCTCTAAGGTATGTAAAAAAAAAAAAAACCACACACTTCAGCCAAGCAACAGTACATTGAAACACATGTAGCATGTAAGTTGTGTTTTATGGGGGTCCTTCAAAAAATTTCCGCACTTTTATATTTTCGCTGGAAATGGTGGGGGTGGGAGGAGTTGTAATTGGTCGTTTCTGAGAGTGTCATGTGACTAGTCTGTCTGGCATGCTGGCTGACATTGCAGATTAATATAAGAGTTGTCACGTTGTTGTTGAAATTCTTAATAGAATTGAAAAAAAGTGTAGAAACCTTTTGAAGACCCTTCATATTTGCCAAAATATATGTAAAGTAACTGTTGTTTGTCCCCACCACCTTTTCTTCTCTGTTGTATGGCTGCATGGCACAAGGAGGATGACAACAGACTGAGAGCCTGCAGTTCTAAAGAGACTATCCCACAGCTTCTCCTCCTACCCTATGCATCATGAGTAAACACCGCATGATCCTAGATTTCTCTATTTCACCTCTGTGCTTTCTTCTCCCACTCAGCTAATAGCACAGGCATTCCTACTGCAATTTACGCTTTCAGCTGGTGTGATAACTATTATTAAATATGTTTGTATTAAGGGAATATATTCGTGTACTTTTACCTGTCCTTTTACTTCTTCTTTTTTTTTTTTATTGTGTTGCCCTGCTATTCACTTGACATTGATATCCCACTTTTTTGCAAATTAACTTTAATACTTCAGCAGCACAGTGAGGGCTAAAAGTGTAAAAATCCATTTAATCCAAAGTGACATTCTTAGACCAAGAAAAAGTGCACATTTGATGGATTGTTAAACTTGTGCAGACTTCCAATAAGAAATACTTACAGTCTTCTGACAGATGTGCCCAAGGTTCTGTGCTCAGACCTCTTCTATTCTTTGTCTACACCTCCTCCCTTGATCAGCTGATAGCCTCCCATGGCTTCCAGTACCGTTTCTGTGCTGTAGACACCCAACTCTATTTTTCTCCCCCCCCCGGCTCACCCCAGTCTCTTTGCACATCAGTAATTTACTAACGGACATATCAGTATGAATGTCGCACCACTTTCTCAAAATTAATCTTCAAAAATGAGCTCATAAGCTTTCAGAAATATATCATAGGAGTACCCAGATAACTGACCTGAAGCATATCCCACTAGGTTCTGCCCTATCCTGTATAACTGTTTAAAAATATGTTTTTCTTGATCTCCCATATTTCCATCCATTGTGGGTAAAAATCACTGTAGCACATATAGCATATGCAGAAGTGTCTTAAAGTATCCAAATGCAAATACAAAAATGTAATAGATTGCAGCGTGCCAGTCCTTAGATGTGGTGGGTAGGGTTAAGAACATTTGGAACAAGTTAATTAAAGTGGAGTACATCTTTAAAGATTGGAACCCCCACTCCCCAGTAAGGATTGGCACCTTTGTGGAGCGGGGGGGTACCCGAATTTGACAGGTACCTGATCCCACTTCCTAGGCGATCAGAAGCGGAAGTTGTCATCCTACCCTCCCTCCCCGAAGTCTTCTGGGACACGTGACAGGTCTCGGTAGATGACGGGGCCATTGAGGAAGCACAGTGCTACTCACACATGCACTGTAGCCACCCAGCTGTGAAGCCGCAAGCTGTCACAGCTGGGTGCCCCCCACTAAAGATGCCGGTGCCTGGAATACAGGACGGCTGGTGAAACGGGCTGCGACGGGTTGGGGCAACGCGGGACTGAGGGACAGGTAAGTAGCTGTTTTTTAAAAGTCAGCAGCTACAGGTTTTTGTAGCTGCTGACTTTTATTTTTTTTACAGAGTAAGTGGAACTCCGCTTTAAGTACCAGTAGGGGTCTGCGTTGCCGGCTGTTAAGGGGCAGTGTGATGCACGATCCAGGTACACCACACGGCTCCCTTTTTTTTTGTTTGTTTTATCATTTTAGGAAATTTATTTGAAGTATACAAAACGTACAATTCATTCACTGCAATGTCTGCGCTGGCCGACATTGCCATGTAGTTGGGACCGGTGAGCTGCAATAAAATGCACTGCAGTGTAAATGGAATACATAGGAAAAAAATGTTTCCTGTATGTCCCTGCAATGGCAGACTTTTTTACCATGCGGTAAAACATCTGTTACCACACAGTGTGAATTGGCACTAAATCTTGCTAGAAATGAAGTGTCTGGTTAATGTTCCTATGAGCTTTTATGTTCCTATGAATGTATAATAATACAATTTAAAGGAGAAACTTTTTTTTTATAGTTTTAGATAGAATGGAGAGAGGCTAGAACAGCTGGTAGGGTTTTATTGTTGTCTGCCTCTTTTTGTCCTGTTTACTGTTATCAACAAAAAGCAAAAAGAAAATCTCAAAATTTGAGTGGTCACCACAACTGCAATAGAGGAGAAAGTTTCCAGTGGAGACACTGGTTCTGGTGACCCTGAGGATAACAAGGGATTCCCTTACTTTTGGATGGATTTCCTTTCACTTTCTGTTTTTGGCTATGGGACAGGCAGTGAAGACAAGTTCTTTCCAGTTGGAGGGCAAACAAAAAAAACATACAGGGGCTATAACACTCTCTCAAGAGGAAGACATGTTTGTATATGATTACAACCATGGCTCCTTCCCCAGATACAGTACATCATGTGAACACTATCACTTTAAGATGGGAAGTGTTACTGGCAGGATCACCAGTTGCAAATAAAAGGAAAAAGCCTGAAAAGAGAACTGTAATGTAGACGCCACATCTGAGGAATGGTAGTCAGTGCTCCAGACCTGTATGTAAATCTGCCAACATGTGCAGTTCTATTGTGTAGCACTGTTTTAACTACCTGAGGATTTACCCCCCTTCCTGACCAGGCCATTTTTTGCGATACGGCACTGCGTTACTTTAACTGACAATTGCACGTTTATGCAACGCTGCACCCAAATGAAATTTACATCCTTCTTTTCCCCACAAATAGAGCTTTCTTTCTGTGATATTTTATCACCTGTGTTTTTTTTATTTTTTGCGCTATAAACAAAAAAAGACCAACAATTTTGAGGAAAAAAAAAGTATTTTTTTACTTTTTGCTATTAAACATGTCCAGTAAAAAAGTGTAAAAAATAAAATGTCGTCATAAATTTAGGCCAAATATTATTCTGCTACATGTCTTTGCTAAAAAAAATTATAGCAATACGTGTAAATTAATTGGTTTACCTGAAAGTTATAGCATTTACAAATGGTGGCATATATACTGTAATTTTTATTTTGTTTACTAGTAATGGCGGCGATCAGCGACTTATAGCAGGATGGCGGCAGGCATTCTGACACTGGGGGGGACTGACTTGGTGTCACTGACATCCCCAGTGACACCATTACAATGATCAGTGCTAATAGTATTAGATAACAGTGCACTGACATTGCTTACGGGAGAGATCTGTATTGTTTACATACAGGTCTCTCCTCCGTCGAAAATCCTTGGAGATCACCGGCCGGGACTTGGTGATTGACAGCCGAGGCCATGAATGGCAGCATATATATTGCATACAAGTGCCACCCTGTAACAGTATTTCTGCTATAGAGCGGCGCAAAAGCGGTTAATAACTTTTGTATTTGAAATGAAAACACCCATTTAAGCATTGATGTAGCTCTTATAAATAGACTCTTGAAAATGCCTGAATGGAGTCAAGGTAGTGCAGATTATGTGGGATAATATGTGATTTCTTTCAACTTAATCATTTCTGGAATACCTTTTGGTTTTCCCAATTGGGATACACAGTGATTTAATATATACCTTGTTTGCTTGCTTTTTACAACATGCTGTAGTCTGTGCATAAATTATACACTTACACATGCTTGTCAGAATACTTTCCTTAGCTGCATTTTCTATTATTTGTGATGTTTTTTTTAAATGTGGGTTTTTAACCAAAACTTCCACTTACAGGCTTTGCTGAACAACTCTCATCTGTACCATTTAGCTCATGGAAAAGATTTTGCAAGCCGAGGAATTGAAGGTAGATGCTATTGTCTTTGTTGATTAATTTGAAATTGGTTTATCGTGGTTTAGATTGCGTTGTCTGTGAAAACGGGTTTCTTCACCCAAAATGGATAGTTGGCTTCTTAGATTTAATGGTGGGCGGCAGGGGGAATGATTACATTATCTGACACACCTGGACGTGTGACTGAAATAGACTTGCTGCTCATCTAGCAGTAAAGTATTCTGGGTTTTATTTTTTTCTCATTAGGCTCCGGGATTAAAAGTTTTATACTAGCAACAAAGTTGCTTTAAAGGTTAATTTCACCTTTCATAACATATTAGATGTTACACCTGTATCCAGGGTGTAACATGTTACTAAATCAGCAGCCCCTGCACCCTGCTGATCATGGGTGCAATGCTTTCCAGGCTCATAATAACAAAAAATGCACATTTTTTTTACTTGCAAAAAGATGTGAATTTATTATTATTTATTAAGGAGAACTTGGCCTTTAAACTATTTTAAAGCTGGTATTTGGTCACAGGCATCCAAGCATGTGGTGATGGGTCAACAGCTGTGGGGAGCAGATCATTAACCAGCTTTGCTCAAAAGGCTGAAGATAGGAAAGTAGAATACCCTTTAGGTCTGCCATAAAAGATAACTAAATACGAAAACTGTACTGTACATTGCAGTCCTTAAATCTGTGTTTGCATTCGCTTTCTTTTTCAGGTTAAGAACATTTTCAGCAAGTAGTAGTAAACTACTAATCATTACCCATGTAATGGAAATGACAGACATGTTTGCCTAGGTGGCAGTCCAAGGCTCCCCTTAGCTACAGTGGAGTGAATGAGCATTTGCCACTTGGGGTCAGGGAATGTTTTTTATTTGAAGAGTTACCAAGTAAATATAGAAAGGCAAAAAAAGCCTAGAATAAAACTGTTTGGTTTATGATTTGGATACACTTTAAATGAGTGTTGTGCCTGGTTTAACCATTTGTTTTGTTTTTTTAATTTCCTCTTCATAATAGTGACTGGCATTCGCTTAAATCTAGAGAAGATGATGGAGCAAAAGAGCGGTGCTGTGAAATCTCTTACAACTGGCATTGCTCACCTGTTTAAACAGAACAAGGTCTGATTTTACTGCATGTATGTGAACACAGGTCAATCATTTTGTGCCTTTCCCTGAGACTTCTTTTTTTAAATGTATGTGCTGTTCTTTAGCACATACTTTGTACCTTTTATTTCACTTTCTTGTAAGGCCCCTTTCACATGGAGCTGAATCTGCTTTGCTTAGAAGGGGATCTGTCTGCTGATCCCTGCTGAGCAGAGTAGGTGGATGACAGGTTCGTATCTGCCCAGTTTATGCAGAGGGGACAGGGACACAGCCAGCTCTGCTTTATGGGTGGCTGGGTGTAAACAGACTCCACTGTCCATTTACACCTTACTGCCCTTCGATCTGCCTAGATGGAGGGGGACAGATCCCCTTCCGTTTTCTTCTTAAATGGACACAGCCTGTTTACACTCCGTCGAACCATAGGGATACATGGACCATTTGATCAGGTCCGTCTGAAAAACTGACAGGCGGACCTGATTGGATTGCCCGTGTGTGAGGGGCCCAAGTTGCATGTTTTGCTAATTTTGTATTTTTTAGTGAATTATAGAAATTGCTTGTTTTCGGTCTACAATGATATCGCCTATTACAAGGTTGCCTCGTGTCAGTTAAACCAGCTAACTGCTTATATCTACTGGCTCTACTGGTTTTTCAATTGTTTTATTTAATGAATTTACTGTTATATATTTATTTTATGCCAAGGGCTGACTTGGGTCACCAGGCTACAGCTATAATTAAAATATTATTTTTGACTAGACTAACCTTTTAACTACATGCTACTTCATACAACTGTCTGTGCTAAATACACAGCAAAATAGAAAAAATCGGTTTCTGTTCAGAGCACAATAATAAATAAATAAAAACCTATGGGAATCCATAATTTGAATCCAGCCTTGTATGCGCAATATATCTATGTAATATTGGCAATATGTAATAATTATTGAAATTAATTTCTCTAGGGCCAGTACAACATGTAGGCAAAAAATAGTCTGACTGTTAAGTATCAGTAAAAATTTTATGTTTTGCATCAATTTTTTTTTCTTTAGGTAATGAATGTAGAATGCTTTTCACACAGGTTGTGCATGTCCAAGGCTTTGGAAAGATCACAGGGAAAAACCAAGTAACAGCAACAAAAGCAGATGGAAGCACACAGGTCATCAACTCTAAGAATATCCTCATAGCCACTGGTTCTGAGGTTGCCCCTTTCCCAGGAATTGAGGTAATGTGGTTGAAAGTGCTAGTCCAATGTTGTGTTTTTTGAAGATTTAGATACAGTGGTGGAATGCTTAGAACCCCGTAGATCCATAACGCAGGAATGATTCCATTGTATGGCTCAAGTAGAAAAATCCTAAATTCAATTCCGTGGATTTTTTGGCCATTTTAAACAGGCCATATCAAAAGTCCATAAACTGAAATACTTTGTCATATGAATGCCCCCCAAAATACTTTTTACCTGTGAAAGTATAATTAGAAACTCCTGGCTGTCATTTTCAATAAAGGATCTCCTAGTCCCTTTTTAAATAAGGGTTCCTTGTTTAATTTATTCAAAAGTAATATGGCATATGGCTGTGTGTTTTGTTATAATTTGGCAAAAGATCAGATTACCTTTTAAAAGGCATTGCTGGAAAAATATAGACATTTCTATAGGGTGCCCAAATTGGGTAGATCTCTCATATCTTTGGGTGAACAAAGACGATTGATTGACTGTTAAAAATTGTGTTTTTATTTCTGCTGCTGTTGCTCTTCCTGTCTTCTTAGCACCTTTCCATTGATGTTAATGTGTGTGTTTGACCATATCTATAGGTTTGAACATTTTTTAGCATTAACTAGTTGTCAGGTTACCCTTAATGTCTGACCTCCTCTTGTGGTGGTGTGTGGGCACAGTGCGCTGAGGAAAAGGGCTGCTTGCTGTACTTTTCATCAGCACAGCACTTTGAGAGGCAATCCACTGCCTCACACTGTGCGACTTTTTTGTATGGCGAAAAATTCATAAACCGAAACGCCGTTTCCCATAGAAATGCATTGAAAACCAATTAATGCGTTCCAGGGGTCAGAAAAAAGTAAACACTACTAAAATACCGCATGAGTTATTTTATCAAGTCATGCTGTATTTTAGTAGTGACAATCATGTGTTAGTGTGTCAGCTGTCAGCGGGGTTCCCCACTGATAGCTGAGTGTAAAAGAAAGAATTGCCAGTAATTAAATTATTATTTTAAAAAACGTTGTGGCCCTTCGGGTCTGGTATGGATTTTGAGGGAAAGCCCCACGCCAAAATTAAAAAAAGAAAAATGGCGTGGGGCCTTAAACTGTTATCTGCGCATGCAGCCCGGCGGATCAGGAAAGGGGGGGGAGCGAGCACCCCCTCCTGAACCATACCAGGCCACATGCCCTCAACATGGGGGGGTGCTTTGGGGGCCCCCCCTCCCCCCCCCCAAAGCACCTTGTCCCCAACCACTGGCCAGTGGTTGTGGGGGTCTGTGGGAAGGGGGCTTATCGGAATCTGAGGCCCCCAGATCCCGCCCCCCCTCTCTATGTGAATGAGTATGGGGTACATGGTCCCACTATGCATTCACAAAAAGTGTAGTGTGAAAAAAGACAGGACATGGTCTTTGACAAGTCCTTTATTAAAAGAAAAAACTAAAATAATGTCCCCCACAGTAGATCCAATGTCAATCATGATGTCCTCTGCCGAGCCAGAAAAAGAATTAAAAAAAAAAAAAGGCTCTGCTCTAGACGCTGGTTTCCGGCCGTCTGCCTGCTCCGCTGGCTTGACAGTGACCTCACCATGTGGCCCCACCTCCTTGTGACATTGACCCAGCATGCCCTGGTTGATGAAACAAAGTTTCCTTTAACTCCAAGGAAAGTGTCAGCTAATTCTGTGAGCTATAGTGAAGAAAAAAAAAAGCCGGAAATTGCAGTTAAAAATCGGCACCGACATACACTTTGTATTGCGAAAAAAAATCGTAAACAGAGGCATTATTTTCAATGGATTTTCATTCGTAAACCGAAAATTACATTAACCGAGGCGTTCATAAATCGAGGTACACCTGTATTTGAAAGTTTGTATTACATATTTGTTTAAGTATTGTTTAAATCTTTACTGTGCAGCCTTTTAGCCTGTTAATTTAAAACTAGGCATTTATGGTCTCATGTCTGTTAATCTAATTCCAGATAGATGAAGACACGGTCGTTTCATCCACCGGTGCATTATCTCTGAAGAAAGTGCCTGAAACGATGGTGGTTATTGGTGCTGGTGTAATTGGTGTTGAACTGGTAAATCATTCATGTGTTTTTCACTAATTTCTCTAAAAAATATATATTGTGTTTCATGTTAAAGTTTGGACTTGCTAGTATGTATTCATATAGATGGTTAAATGTTTATAAGAGATATACATAGTAAAATTATGACAGGTGAACTAAGAATCTACCATTCATTCTTTATGGAGCCTAAATGTTTTGTAACTAGTTATAAGGGTCAAATATATTTTGGTATAACCCTTTATGGGGTGCATACTCAAAGAATTTAGAAAAAAGTCAAAGCTGACAGCTGAAGGAGCCCAGCTTCCTATCCAAGCTTGCTGCATGTCACCACTATTTTAGGGCCATAGGAGATCTCCACGTTGGGTTTCCAGACAGCCGTGCTTCTCTGATGTTTTAGTTCTTTTTCCATATATTATTAATAATGCTGACCTTTTTTTCCTCTTGTCAGGGATCTGTGTGGCAGCGGTTGGGAGCAGATGTTACAGCAGTTGAATTCTTGGGCCATGTTGGTGGGATGGGCATTGATATGGAAATATCAAAAAATTTCCAACGCATTCTTCAGAAACAGGGTCTGAAGTTCAAACTGAACACAAAGGTCACTGGTGCAGCCAAGAGGCCAGATGGCAAGATTGATGTTTCGTATGTGTCTTTTCATTGCATAATTGCATGCTTTGTTTACGGGCTGTAGAAATACCAGTTAGGTTATATTGATATAGATGTTTAAATCCAGGCAGAGTAGGCAACTGAAGTATATGGCAAGGCATTGGGTTAGTATTGTAAACCACATACAGGCAGATGTAATGCAAATCTTGGCCAGGAAATCTATGTAGTACATTTCATGCTTTCCCTTTTTAACTTTCCTCTGGACAGAGCCTAAAACATGGCAAGGAGTATGAATAGCGTTCATATTGAGTTTAGGCGATGTTGTGGTCTTATATAAGTCTTGGTTGATTCATAAAATACTTAAAGTGACACCAAACTGGTTTTTAAAAAAATTATATTCGTGTATGCATGCTTAACTCAAAAAAGTACCTTCTGTTGCTCTCAGCCTCCTCTATCCCCCCAAATTTGTTGCTGCTGTGATTCATCTTTCTGTTAGAGGGTGTCCATATTCAATCTCCTTTGTCCCGATGTATGCATGAATGTAGTCATCCTCTCTTGCGCGTGAAACATTATTGTTCCAAGCAAAGTGAGTTGGAAAGGAAAATGTTACAAAGAGACAGAATTTAATTAAAAATAGATTACATAACCATTAACCACTTGCCAACCATGCTATAGCCGAATGACGGGAGGGCGTCATATGACGTCCTTCCAGAACGCGCCCTCCCGTGCACCCCCGGTGATCTCTGTGATCACTGTGTCCTACGGACACAGTTGATCACGTGATGTGGTAAAAGGCCAATCACAGCGGCCTTTTACCACGTAATCAGCTGTGTCCAATGACACAGCAGATCACCGGTAAATGCAGTTGCCGGTTATCAGCTGCACTTTCCTCATGCTGTCACGGCGTGAGGAAAGTACTGCTGATAACCAGCAATTTTAAGAGGACGGATCGGCACCGATCATCAGGGTACTGATGATCAGTGCTGCCCACCTGTGCCCAGCAGTGCCACCCACCTGTGCCCATCATTGTTGCATATCAGTGCCCATGAATGCTGCCTATCAATGCAGCCTCATCAACGCACATCAGTGAAGGAGAAGAATTGCCTGTCTGCAAAATTTTATAATAGAAACAAAGAAAAACTTTTCTTTTTTTTTTCAAATTTTTTTCTCTTTTTCTGTTTATAGCACAAAAAATAAACACCCAGCGGCGAGTAAATACCACCAAAGAAAGCTCTATTTGTGTGAAAAAAAATTATAAAAATGTAACATGGGTATAGTGTTGCATGACCGCGCAATTGTCATTCAAAGTGCGACAGCGCTGAAAGCTGAAACTTGGCCTGGGCAGGAAGGGGGTATAAGTGCCTGGTAGGCAAGTGGTTAATTAGCGAATGTGCATGGATTATTTTTGGAGAATAAGGACAGAGTATTGTGCTAAAGTGGAACATAAAATACATTTGCAAGATTATCACTGCATGCTGTATAAATTGTATTCTCAAATTGAGTTGTTACCTCATGTAATTTCATTATTTGTTGACAGTATTGAAGCAGCAGCTGGTGGCAAGGCAGAAGTAATTACATGTGATGTTCTACTTGTATGTATTGGCCGTCGTCCCTTTTCCCAAAACCTGGGACTGCAAGAATTTGGAATTGAGCTGGACAACAGGGGCAGAATACCAATCAACAGCAGGTTTCAGACAAAGATCCCAAAGTAAGCACTGCTTGACATAAAACATATCAATAAACAACATTACGTTAAGCCATTCAGCAATTCTGTCTATTGCTGACATTGCTGAGCTCATGCAAATGCAGTTCCTTTGCAACTATAATTGAAAATGGTACCTGTCATTGTTAGATTGGAATTTAGGCAGTATTTCTGCTGTATACCCAGAATTTATTAAAAGAAGTTGACCTGTTACTTGTGAACATCTTTCAAAATTTTTTTTTAATCAAAGCACAGAAGTTTCTTGTGGTTGGTTACCAGGTTTGCACACATCTCAGGAGGGATTTTGGTCCACTCTTCTTTACAGATCTTTTTGAAATCCTTAAGGTTTCTTGGCTGTTGCTTGGCAACTTGAAATTTCAGCTCCCTCCATAAATTTTCTATAGGATTAAGGTCTGAAGACTGCCTAGGCCACTCCTTTGTTGCTTTGGCGGTATGTTTTAGGTCATTGTCATGCTGGAAGACCCATCCACGGCCCATCTTTAGTGTTCTGGCTGAGGGAGGAAGGTTCTCATCCAAAATTTTACAATACATGACCTCGTCCATTGGCCCCTCAATGTGGCAATGTTGGCCTGTACCTTTAGTAGAGAAACAGCCTCAAAGCATAATGTTTCTGCCTCTGTGCTTGACTGTAGGGATGGTGTTCTTTGGGTCATAGTCAGTATTTTTCTTCATCCAAACATGGCAAGTTGAGTAAAATGCCAAAGAGCTCAATTTTCGTCTCATCTGACCACAACACTTTCTCACAGTCCTCTGAATCATTTAGATGTTCAATGGCAAACTTCAGATGGGCCTGCACATGTGCCTTCTTGAGGAGGGGGACCTTGTGGGTGCTGCAGGATTTCAGTCCATGGTGGTGTATTGTGTTACCAATTGTTTGGTGACTACGGTCCCAACTGCCTTAAGCTCATTCACAAGTTCCGCCTTTGCAAATCTGGGCTGATCCCTCACTTTCCTCATGATGATCCTTCCCCATAAATCCATCTTGCATGGAGCTCCAGACCAAGGGTGATTTGATGGTTATTTTGTATTTCTTCTATTTGCGAATAATTGATCCAGTGGTTGTCTACTTCTCACCAAGCTTTTTGCTGATGGTCTTCTAGCCGATTCCAGTCTTG
The DNA here is from genome assembly GCF_062004578.1 of Staurois parvus. Classification (NCBI taxonomy): domain Eukaryota; kingdom Metazoa; phylum Chordata; class Amphibia; order Anura; family Ranidae; genus Staurois; species Staurois parvus. The sequence goes on along the minus strand of NW_028317815.1, from coordinate 15,749,723 downwards.
TGCAGGTCGGCAATCTTGTCCCTGATGTCCTTTTGACAGCTCTTTGGTCTTGCCCATGATGGTGAGGTTTGAATGGAAGAAAGTGATTCTGTGGACAGGTGTCTTTTATACACATAACGAGTTGTCGTTAGGAGCACATTCTCAAATTGACAGGACGAATCTGTATACCACATGTGCTAATAACCAGTCTGTGGGAGCCAGAATTATTGTTGGTTGGTAGGGGATCAAATACTTATTTTGCTCACTGAACTGCAACTCAATTTATAACATTTGTAATGTGTTTTGTTTTTTCTTGATTTTTTGGTTGATATTCTGTCTCATTTAAAATACACCTATGATAAAAAAAATTATAGACCCTTCATTTCTTTGTAAGTGAGCAAATGTAAAAAATAACGTACAGGGCATTAAATAATTCTTTTCGTGTGTGTGTGTGTGTGTGTGTGTGTGTGTGTTGGCTGCGCTTACACTTGTAACAGAACCATCTGAAACCATTTTGATAACTATTTTGTCAAAGGTTGTTTATAATTTTATTTTTTTTTGTAGCATTTATGCCATTGGTGACGTAGTGGCTGGGCCAATGTTGGCACACAAAGCAGAAGATGAAGGTATAATTTGTGTGGAGGGAATGGCTGGTGGAGCTGTCCACATTGACTACAACTGTGTGCCATCTGTGATCTACACTCACCCTGAAGTGGCCTGGGTGGGCAAATCAGAAGAACAACTAAAAGAGGAGGTATACATATGGCTCTCTTGTGTTTTAGACATTGAGAAAAACCTGAAAAAATTATGTAAGCTGCTGCTAATATTCTGGTTGTTGGAAATTCCAGTAGATGAATCTGTTCTGTGATGTGTGTGTAATATTTGGTAGGCGTGTCCACATAACACTGTCTTTTTATGAATTATGTAGGGTGTGGAGTATAAAATTGGGAAGTTCCCATTTGCTGCCAACAGCAGAGCTAAGACAAATGCAGACACAGATGGCTTGGTGAAAATTCTGAGTCACAAGTCTACTGACAGAATGCTTGGAGCTCATATCCTGGGAGCAGTAAGTTTATCACCTTATAATTAGAAATGTATAGTAGTGAATACTTTCTTTATTATGGGAAGGACTAAAAGAAAATATACTTTTTAGACTGGTAAATATAAAAAAGGAAAATGGAGTATTTGTTATCCAACCTTCAGTCTGGCCACATTGATCTATCAGTTGACTGACTGGCTTGTGTACAACCAGCCTGACATTTTTTTTTTCCCCCCTAAAGTATCAGTGCCATTGCCTATAGCAACAAAAGCACAGTTGAAGGATTCCCCCATCCACACATTCAGATTAAGTAATAAGAATAAAAAAAAAACCATGAATCTTGTATGGCCTCCCTTAGTCTCCAGGTTTCAGTGAGGGGACTGTAAAGCAAACTGCCCTGCCGTGTACTCGGGGAACGAGAGAGAGAGATATTCTTCACTGAGCCTCTTAAAACTCTTATTTAAATACAGACAAAAAATTAGGCAGTGGTAGTGATAACTGCTTGCTGTGGCAATGTATCAATCTAGCTACTTCATTCAGGTAAGTTAATTACATTTACAAAGTGCTGTAGAGAGATAGTGGTGAGAACTTGAATACTCCTGTCTTTGGTGCCACTCTATATGATAGAGCTCAACTGAAACTTGTAAGGACAGAAATAATTACAGCCATTGCTATTATTTTGCATGGTCTTGGGCTGTCATCCTAATCCTGACTTCACTGTGTAGTGAATCACTGAACAGAAACAATCATGGTAGTTAGGTGTTTAGACTAAGTATACAGTATACCTAATGGGCAGTGAAGCAGCTTTCATAAATCTGTCCTCACGGGTTCACTTTAAAACATTAGTGGAAAGTGCTGTTGTATTTATCAATTTGTCTGAAGTTCCTGTTTGTTTCAATCTACTTGTGTCTCAACACAAAGCATATTATGGTAAATGTTTGTATATACTGTAAGTTACAGAAAAAAAAATATTCCCCATAGTATTTATCTTTACCATAACCTATTCTGAATCGTCGTTTTTTTTTTCTAACTCACAGGGTGCTGGAGAGATGATTAATGAAGCTGCTCTTGCCATGGAATATGGAGCATCATGTGAGGATGTAGCCAGAGTATGCCATGCCCACCCTGTAAGTACCGTGACCATTCTTTGCTGCTTACATGTTCTTATGTTTTCAGATGCTCATTTCATTTTTGTTCATCTTTCAGACTGTATCAGAAGCCTTCAGGGAAGCAAACTTGGCTGCATCATTTGGAAAAGCCATTAATTTTTAAGTGGAAAGAAGAATGACTGATGTGTGTACATAGTTATCTTATGAGGATCTGCACCAGTCAAAACTCACATTTATTACAGAATTCAGTGGGACTTTTTGTCAAATCCAGCTATTTAACATAGTGTTTGGAATTTGGAATGTACAGGACTCCATATGTACTGCAACTGTCTAAATGCAGGCTGATACTCCACCATTTTGTCTGAAATGTTATTTTGGAAGACTTGTCTTTTAACAGAATGTGTGCAAAACAGAAAACTGTAAAGTAGCCATGATATCTGATTTGTCTAAAGAAGATACATTCATACTTCCAGCTAGTGTTTTGTCTTTTTTTTTTTTTTTTTTATCTTTCTTACTTTTAGTGTCATGTTAACTTTTTTCAGTTTCAAACTTAAAGAAAATTGTGTAGAACGAATGTGAGCTGGACTCCTTTTGACCTTAAAAGAGAAGTTCGGGAATGAAAAAAAATCCATACATACTCACCTAGGTGAATGCAGCATCAGTCCCCCTGCGGCCTCGAAGACTGATTTACTAAACTATCAAACACCGCTGATCACTCTGTTCTCAGTCTTCAGCGATTGGTGACGGTCAGTCTCTGGCTCTCTGCTGTGCCCTTCAATTGTTCACTGGAGTGCCGAGCTGTGGAGGGGGCGGGAGTGGCTGGATCAGGCTCTCAATGACTTGCTGAGCCAGCTGCCGGTCAGGAATGTGGATGGATCCTGATTTTAAAGTGGGGATCTCTGCAGAGCCTGGACTGGCTCAGTGATGTTAGCCAACTGTCAGCTGAATACAGGTCACTGGAGTGCAGTACTAAGTGTACTCCTGTGACCCACAGGAGAAGTATAGCCAAAAGGAGCTTTGGCCCTACTTCTCTTTTCAATATTACTGAATACGCAATACAACATTACTTAGGTTACTACAAAGCATACACACAACTGCAATGTTACAGCCATTGTTTTCCTTATAGAATGGCAAAGCCTAGTTGTAAGTAACTACACCACCAGCAAGTCCAGAAATAATATATTTATTCATATACTTTACTAAGATCCACATTAAGGCCGCATGCACAGAGGACGTTTGCCCTGCTCTCCTAAATGCCTTTCATGCTGGTAGCACCGGTTTGGCAAAAAAAAAACACTTGACGCATGTAAACGCATTACTTCATTTCATCGGCCAGAATATTAATTTAGTCTGGCCATTGAAATGAATTAAAGGATAAATTCACCTTTCTACAAAAAAATAATAAATGCACGTTTGATGTTTTGTGTTTGCTTTTGGCAGACAAAAAAAATGTGCATTTATTATTTTTTGTAGTAGGGGCTTGTAAAGCATTGCACATGCGATTAGGTCTCCTGAAGACTCAGTTTATCTGCTTGCTCATGCATCCTGTACAGGTAAGCCAATACTTCTGACAGGATGACTCAATGAACTACAACAGTGACATGGTAGTTCATTGAGAACTACAAGCCGACAGTGCTCTCAGGACTTGTAGTGCATTCATTTACAGAACTCTGTGAATGTATGATGTGGCCGTGTGGGTGGAGCCCCGGATAGGCCACACTGTTTTTAAAAAAATGACCGCTAGTACAGGGAACTTCTCCTTATACTGCTGTCACTGTGAAGGGGAATTGGGTAGCGGCTGCATGATTGAGAACGTTACTCTAAAAAATACACCCTAAAAACGGGTTAAACATGTAAAATGTTCCCAGAGGTGAACTTATCCTTTAACGCTCGAGTGTCTGATATGCCTAGTTTTAAAGATAATGCAAACCCAGCATTTCCTATTCCTTATATGTGCTTGCTGTATCATGTACTTGTACGAAAAAGTGTCCTGTTCTCCTTGTATTGCTTCCTTTGTGTGAAATCCCTAGTGTTTTTGCCAGTCCCTCCTATTAACAACTGACCACACTGGGTATGAGAATATAGTGTGGTCAGTTCTCTAGATGTACTGGAAACTCAGCCTGCTCTTCTCCAATGGTCATACTGCCCCTGTCTCTTACTGGGAAGATCATAGTGCTGCTGTTTCTCCTCCCCTCAGCTCTTATGCAGCTGTGAACAGAAGGAATGTGATCACTTATAAAACTCGGGAAAAAAGGTGCATATAATGTTTTTTTTTTCTTTAATATCCATTCAGAAATGTTTTGCCTTTCATTCCTATTTTAAACGAAATAGGTTGTTTTACAATGTGAGGGTTTATAATCACTTTGTGTGTTTACATGCATTAAGTGCTTTTTCTGCCAAAACACTGCTGCTGGATGTGCTGGCAGTGTGGTATTTTCTGCTTCTAAACACCTCTGTGTGCATGAACATGGAAGAGTGTTTAGAGGCAGGAGCAAAAAAACTGCCAGCCATGCCTAAAATTGAAGTTTGCACTAAATTGTTACATTGTTGCAAAGAAAAACACAAGGCTATGAAATGCACACTCTCCCCTGTATAAGTTGCTTAGAACCCAGCTTTCTTTATGTGCCAAGAAGCTTGTTCTGCAGTGGTGGATCAGTCCTGCTTTACTGGACAGCCAGTGAATGCTGAATTGCTCCAAGTGTGACTTGCTGTCCTGGAAAAAAAAATCACTAAAAATACCGTATTTGCCGGCGTATAAGACGACTTTTTGACCCTTGAAAATCTTCTCAAAAGTCGGGGGTCGTCTTATACGCCGGTACACATGTTAGGGGGGCTGCGGCATTAAGTACAGGGGTTTGCAGGGGCTGACGTCTCTTACCTGGATCCAGTCCCACGGCGATCCGGTCCAGGAAGCGCGGCGTCTCCTTCAGTTCGGCCACTGGATGTTCGTGCGGCTGCGCGGCTCCGCCTCCTCACCGGTGATTGGCCGCCAGAACTGTAGCTCGGGAAAGGCACACAGGCGGCCAATCACCGGCGAGGGGGCGGAGCCGAGCGGCCCCGCGAAAATTGAGTGCCGGAGCAGCAGGTAAGTGCTCTGTGTAGAGGTGCTGCTGCAACCACATATGCTGGCTGCAGCAGCACCGTACTAGAACAGGGTCAGCAAGTGTCAGTGGGAGGAATAGTGCCCCATCATTGGTGTCACTGATACCAATGATGGGGCACTATTCCTCCCACTGATACCAACGATGGGGCACTATTCCCCCCCCCCACTGACACCAACGATGGGGCACTATTCCCCCCCCCACTGACACCAACGATGGGGCACTATTCCCCCCCCCCACTGACACCAACGATGGGGCACTATTCCCCCCCCCCACTGACACCAACGATGGGGCACTATTCCCCCCCCCCACTGACACCAACGATGGGGCACTATTCCCCCCCCCCCCCCACTAACACCAACGATGGGGCACTATTCCCCCCCCCCACTGACACCAATGATGGGGCACTATTCCACCCCCCACTGACACCAATGATGGGGCACTATTCCACCCCCCACTGACACCAATGATGGGACACCATTCCTCCCACTGACACCAATGATGGGGCACTATTCCTGCCACTGATACCAATGATGGGGCACCTATTCCCCCCCACTGATACCAATGATGGGGCACTATTCCTGCCACTGATGCCAATGATGGGGCACCATTCCTGCCACTGATACCAATGAAGGGGCACCTATTCCCCCCACTGATACCAATGATGGGGCACTATTCCTCCCACTGACATCAATGATGGGGCACTATTCCTCCCACTGACACCAATGATGGGGCACTATTCCTCCCACTGATACCAATGATGGGGCACTATTCCTCCCACTGATATCAATGATGGGGCACTATTCCCCCCACTGATATCAATGATGGGGCACTATTCCTCCCACTGACATCAATGATGGGGCACTATTCCTCCCACTGGTGTGCATTGGAAGAGGGGTAGTCTTATACGGCGAGTATAGCCCAAACACTACATTTTAGCAGGAAAAGTAGGGGGGTCGTCTTATACGCCGGCAAATACGGTACTTAGAAAAGGATAAGTTCACTTTTTGGGAACATGTTGCATGTTCCACCCTCTTTTAGGGTGGAACATGTTCCCATAGCTGCAGCCGTGTCTACTACTTAACCTGCAAAAAAAGTGCATTTATTATTTTTGTCCAAAAGGTAAACTTATCCTATAAATTGTGTATTTCACAATAGTTTATCACAGAACACATATCCATGGCTACTTTAGTTATGCTGCCATCTTCAGGAAAATGGAAATGGTCCAAAAAGAGGAAGAAATCTCGTGCCTAGGCATAATCTCTTCCAGTTTACATAAACCTGTGTTTAGTTAGTGTCCTTAGGTGATGGATGTGCCTACAGCTGTATGTCTGAAGTCCTTCAGAGCTGTAGCTACCTACAATGAAAAAAAATTTAAAAACGTATCACGGACAGTACTCAATTGTTTCTGTAGCTACCTACAGTAACTTTTGGTGTCTATTTTAATACAAAATCCGAGTCCACTATGACTTGCAAATCTGCCCTTTGGAAACAGAAAATCCTTGATCATATTAGTGAGTTGCCAATAGATTTTTGGTTTCATGGGAGATTCTTCATCACACAGCTCATTAGTGCCAGTGCTGGCAGATCTAAAGCCTAATGACTAGGACTACATTTGTTGGCTGTTCAAACTTGTTCCAATGATTTCTTAGATCAAGCATCACTTCTGTACTTCTTACACTATGTTTTGACTCATAGCCTAGTATACAGTTGCATTTGCAAAGTCATACTGTAAACACATTCACATGATGTAATACGCACAGCAATGATTTAGATGGCATAAACCTTAGCCCAGGGGCAGGCCCTCCAAGTGTTGGGAAACTACAAGTCTCAAGAGGCATAGCAAGAGTCAGCCAAAGGCATGACACACAGGCAGACACATGATGGGATTTGTGGTTTCACCACAGCTGGCATGCTGTATGTTGCCTACCTATGTCTTAAATAAACAATATAGGGTTAGTCTATTGACCTACCTTTAAAATGATTTGATTCTGCGCTGGAACAGGTTTTATTCCAGCTGTTTACAGTACCACCAGAGGCTTTTTGCCTGATTTAACCCATCATATAAATTTGTTTCTTTTAGCAGTAAAGAGCTTGAGTTCCACAGGTTCCTGGGTGGATTCTGCACTGCTTTTGGTCATCTGGCCATAACACCAAGAGTCCAGGCAGCTTCCGGTGGCCTTTCCATGAAGCACTGCACAATCCACATGTAACACTAGCAATATTGGTATTTTTTTTCTTTATATAACCATGATTGCCCTGACACTTTAGAGATGACATCTATGATGGGTAACCTTATTGAAGTCCTGCAGCATCAGTGCTTCTGCCTGTGGTGAGACATGAATAACACTCCAATGCCTTTCACATGGCACAGAAAGCCACAGACTCTACTCCATAAACTCTACATCCTGTCCAATTTCGTTGTCCGCAGAGATCATTTAGCTTAAAGGAAACCTATGCTGACAGAAATGTGGAAGCTAGCATTTTCAGAAGAGAGTCCACAATTTTAGTCACCTGGCTTTCTCTGATGTAAAAGTGCTTTCTGAGTCGTTCACCTGGAACAAGTATGTAGGTAAGAAAAGTCAAGGTTGGAACAGCTAATTTGCATACTTGGTCAGTAACTTGGAAATGACTGAAAACAAAGTTTAATCCCTCTATAAAAGCTAGCTTTCAAAGTATATGTTAACCATATCAATGTCTTTTGTTTGCTTCATTTTGTTCTGTTATAATGAAATACTTTCAATAGTATATTTGTCTGTTTGATAAGTGAAAAGATTCTTGTTTTGTCATAAATCCAGTGAGCTTGTTACTAACTGTAATCTGAAAGTGCTGCCTATGCTTCACTGAAATCTGAAACAGTCTTTTCAGCACTGCCCAGTTCACCTATGGGAACTACAAAACATCTCCCCTTATCTTATGAAAGTAGAGAAGGGTGGGTGACTGGTAGTAAACATCAGGAGCGAGCAAGCCTAGGGTGACCACGGAGCTCCTCTGTAGATACAGTACAGTATCATTGAGTGAGTGATCATTGTCAGCCTAGGACCAGAAGTAACTGGAAGGGTCACCAGGTGAAAATAAAATAAAAAAAAAAACACATGCATCCACCACTTTCAAGAACTGGTAAGCTGCAATTTGGGTACAAGCAGTGGCAGCCCCTGTACATCTTAGGTTTTGAGTAAGGGGATCACCAGGGAAGAACACATCAGTATTCTTATTAAATGGTTTTGCAATTTTAACCTTCTGAAAGTGTGGGCTTCCCATGTGTGTCCCAGTTACTCAGATGACCTCCTGTGAAGAGAATGGGCAGCGTGCCCCTACGTGGACAACCTTTTGAAGGGCTATATGTCGGCAAGACCCAGACGGGTCCTGCTTTGGGGGATCCACACTGTGGTTGCCCTTGGATCCCTCATCATCAAAAAGGGGGTTTTACATTGTTCCTCTCTTAAGAGCTGTGCATTCAGGGTCCTTCTCACACCTCCCCTCATCCTTCTCAGCCTTTTACCAACCTTTAACAACCAGGTAGTTCTTGGCCTCATCTCTTAGTTTCCCATCAGACTTTTGGCAAGGTCTTTTCTTCAGGGGGTTCCTCTTTGTTTGAAATCATGTCTCAGGAGCTTTTCCAAAACAGGTGTTTCTCCATTGTGGGCTCTCTTTCTGGTTAGGGTTAATTGGAGTTCTTCCTGCATCAGGAAGTGTAGTCTGGTTTATTTGTGGAGGGTAAGGTAGGCATCAGTATTATCCACACTGATTCACCCTAAGTGCGAGCTTCTAAAACTTAGTTCATTTCAGCCGATGGCTTTTGGACATGGAGGAGAGGTTCATGCACCTAGGTGTCCTTCATACAAGTGAGGAACATGAAGGACATCAGAGAAGAGTCTTGTGTTTCCCTGGGCTTTCTGTGAACATAAACTAGTCTCCTGCAGGCATCCTCTGTTAGGAACAGGGAATGTCTTAAGGATTTTGGCTGATCCACGAAGAAATATGTAATGGCATGGTTCTCTAATCTGGTTTCAGAACAGAATATTCTTTGTTCTGATAAGTCTCATCCCTCGTCTTGCTGATGCTACTGCTTCCTTGGCCCGGGGGAGTCTGGTTGTAACCCATCTCACCAGTTCATGTTTAGTTCTAACATAGGTTTCATGCCTACTCTTGCTGGGGTGCTCACATTCACTTTGCACCGCAGGAATGCTAATTTTTCTGGGACCAAATCCTGGCTAGTCTTAAGAACCATCATCACACCTTTTACTGATTGTGGTTTCTAGACCTTTTCAGGGTTCTTACTGGTGAACTGTGCCATGGAGAGGTGATTGCTCTGACGATCTCTCTTGGTAAAGAGTTCTTGTTTCTTGACCTTAATGGTGTTAGGTGAGTTTAAGGCAGTCCTACTCCAATGGGTCTTGAACTTACAAGAATCTTTTTCCCCAAGTCTTTTGTCCAGCACTTGTTCTACAAGGAAATGGTTTTATTTCCTTGTTAACCATGTTGGTTATTTTCCTTCCTCTGTGGGAATTTGTTATTGTTCTGCACTTGGAGGGTTTTAGGTTGTCCAGCTTCTTTCTTGGTATAGTGCTCCTTTTCTTGTTTGTCATTTCTGTCTGGTAATCCCAATGTTTTTAAGTATCTGGTTGATTTTTCCTGCCCTCCTTGAGTCTGTATTGCCAGGTTCCCTCCTCAGGTGGATGGGGTTCAGCCTCATCCAGTGTTAATGCAGCTCTGTTGGTTCCGTTAGCAGTTTTGGTTGTATTGACAACCCCTCACTTTTGCTGCTTTCTGATGACCCAACAGTATATGATTGAAAAGAAAGAAATTAGGATTTTTGTACTCACCGCAAAACTTTTTTTTTATGTGGAGTACAAAAATCATCAGTATTTTTTTTTTTTTTTTTTATTTCTAGCAGCTACATATAGAACACTTCAACTATCTTCTCTCAAAACCTATAATGTATTAAGCTACTGATTTAAGTTTCTTACAAGAGAAATTATTTTCTTTGAAGTGAACACAAGCATTGCCATAGCTAACATTTTGTGCTCTTTATTTGCAAAACAATTGTCCATATATATTTGTTTTTGTATGAACACAGATTAGTTTATTTGTAGATGCGGAATTAATTTAAAATAGAAATAAGCAGCAGAGAGCATGCATAATAGGCGTTATTCACAAACTGACAGTTATGAGAAATGTTGGTTGATTAGCATCCTTCATTTTATTCATGTATCTGGCTAAACTACATATTCAAATTATTTTGAAATGGCTTTGGTGTGCCAGACAGGTATACAAAAGATAAAACATGCAATTTTTGAGCTAGGAAAATAGTTATGAAAATGTAGCCAATCCATTCAGTAAAATAATACAATGCAAATAACACTGAATCTGAAAAGCAATGTGTACCAGCCAATCAGATGTTATTCTTCAGCAGTTTACTATTTTTTGATTAATTAAGCTGTGGATGGCATGATTTCACATTCAATATAAATGAATTGTGTTTTACAATGTTGTTATAATTTTAGTCTGTTATTTTTTGCATATAAGAAATCTATACTACCAAATGAGGCTTGGCTAAGAGCAGAGAACCTTCTAATAGCAGCATTGCACAGATTTAGGAGCCTTAGGCTCTGCATCACTGCTTTCATTATGCGACGTGTCCTTTAAGAATACAGTTGGTTTAACCCATAAAATGATCATTGTCTCCACAAAAATTAATAAACTCACTTTATGTGTGGACAACACCAGTGTTCACTATAAAAGTAAGGAATGATATTGTTAGAATATGCTATTTCTGTATGTAACATAGTGCAAATGAGTTAACAAAGAATACAATACAAATTGTGGTACTAAGTACAAAACGGATTATTGAGATGTAGCATACATTGTTTTGAGTTATAGAGAATAGAAGCCTTAAAACAATTTATTCCAAGATATTTATTACTTGTTGATTTCTTTTGTAATAAAATAGACAATAAAAAAGATCTCCAATAAATTACAGAACTTTTGGTCCCGTTGATCAGATTTCCATTGGAGTGGCATGGTTTACAAGCATGTGCTGTAGACTGCTGCTTTCTGGCTGATGGCTTGTAGAAGTGTTCGGACTGTTTCTTCTAGAGTCACCAACTGTTTTGCCTTCTCTTCTAAGATTCTCTGGTTGTCTTCATATGTCTTTTCTAACTCTAGATTTAGAATAGAGAATATGTTTTTCAATTCCAATACACAAAAATAAACTTACAATGTATTAAGAGGCAGTGACCAGCCATTTTAAAAATTGTCACATATAATTGATTTCTGTGGTTCATTTAGCTGTGCATATAAAACAGAACTACACTCTCTCAATCAACATCGACTATTTTTAATTATTTACTTGTTTTAAAACTTTTTTTTTTCTTTGTTACTTCCTGGTTTCCAGGCCTAGGCAAATTATGTCATACATTCCAGGAGGGGCTTTTTTTTCAGCAAAGCACACCCTCCTGCATGCATACCTGAGCTAAGGGCAGATGGATTCCAGGAAGTAAATCCTACATGAGTTATCTGCCCTTACTCAAGATGGCCACAGCCAGAAATGTGTTTTCAAAGTAATTTCTCAGCAAGATAAAGCATGAAGACATGAGTGGATGGATGGCTTTGCATATGAAAAATTAAATAGCATTTTTGGTTTATAGTGCTCAGATGCAGTGTAGTCCCACTTTAAAGTACTGTATACGTAAAGGCAACATTTTATTTTTTTAATTAATGGTGCAGTAGGGTTAGACTGTCTTACAAGCTTTTACTACTTTCTTTGTTCCTGCTGGGAAGATTCACCCCTTGTCTTTGTCTTGGTAACGATTGTTACTGAGATGAGAGGAAATCGTAAATTTTGGAGCTGTCTTTAGGGGAAATCATCCAATGGGGAGATACACCATAACAGCCATAACTTCATGACCGGACATTGAACAGGCCCACCCTTTACTGCCAAAGCAGCCCTGATCTGTCAAGGCATGGGCACCGCTTAGCTTGGTGTCAGATAACACAGTATACGTTCAGAGGTCTGTTAGTAGTATATCCTTTATGTCCTGTAAGTTGCAGCACAGGGCCTCCATGGATGGGACTTGTTTTTTCAGCACATCCACAGAGCAATTGGACTGAAATCTGGAGAATTTGATTCCTTGAACCATTTATGTAGTGTGGCAGGGTGTATTATCCTGCTGAAAGAGGCCACTACCATCAGTGACTAATGTTTTCACGAAGAGGTATACTTGGTCAGCAACAATTTTTAGGTAGGTGGTACATGCCAAGAAACATCCACATGAATGGCAGGATCCAAGGTTTCCCAGCAGAATGCTGCCCAAGGCGTCACACTACCTTCACCAGCTTGCCTTCTTCCTATACTGCATCCTGGTGCCATCTCTGCCTTCGGTAAAGGACGCACATACACCTAGCCATCCATATGATGTAAAAGAAAACGTGATTCATTAGACCAAGCCACCTTCTTCCATTGCTCTGTTGTCCCATTCTAATGCTCACAGGCCGGCACTTTTGGCTGTGAACATGGGGCAGCATGAGCACCATGACCATTTTGAGGCTATGCAGTCCCATATGCAACAAACTGTGATGCTCATTTTTTTCAGTTTCAGAAACAACATGCTTACTTTCTGCCCAATATATTCCATGACTCTCAGATGCCATTGTAAAAATATAATCAATGTTATTCACTTAATCTGTCAGTGGTCATAAAGTTAAAGGTTGATCTGTGTATGTTCTGGTGATAACTAAAATAGAAACTCCCTTAACTTTGGAGAGATTTCCTCTCACATCCTGTGTGTCTCGAAGACAGGAAAAAAAGGATATCTTTAGAGCAAGGCACAGACAGCAAAAAATAATCTGTTAGGCATTTAACCTTTCCATTTTCTATCCAAAACTAAAGAAAAAATTGTGTTACCTATGCATACAATTCAATATTTTATAGCACTCTACAATATACCATATTGATAAAACCATTTTGTTACCTTTTAGTAAGTTCAGTTTTTTGTTTGCTTGTGTTAACAAGGCTTTTGCTTCTTTTTGAAGTTGTTCTGCTTTCTTTCTGGCCTCTGAAGAATCTTCAGCTTTTTTAGTTATCAAGTCTTCAACTTCTTTATATTTATTACTAAGTTCATCATCTAGAACCTGCAATATTTAAGGTGACCATTAGGGTGCAGCAACATCTTGTTCAAAAACACCAATACACGCTAAGGAGGCGAGTGCTTATAAATGCATTTAAAAGTATGAAAATTGATGCCATGCCTGAATGCAAGTAAAAGCTCAGACACTTGAAAAAACAAAAATGATGTTTTCAGCCTCAGTTTTTACATTTTTCTATTCTTTTGGATTTTGACAATGCATAATCATAGAGCTTATACCTGCAACCATTTAGCCATTCTGCCTCTGAAATATTGAGCTTTAGAAAGATATCGGGGTGAGATTGCCAGCTTTACAAATCACATGACCAGATAATCAAGTGCAAGGACATCTCACCAGAAAAATGAATAGATCACATATCATAGGAAAGGGTTTGCATTTTTGTTTAAAAAAGTGAGTGACCTGCTCAGATAATACTGCTGTGATGCATTTTTTTCCTTTTGCATCGGTGCATTAGCTTTCAATGTCTAGTATTAAGAACAAACCTTCTTCACTTCATCTGCATCTGTCTTCACATCTTCAACAGACTTTTCAATTGAATCTAGAGACTCTGCATTGGAAGTAGACTTCTTCATTAGATCTCCCAGATTCTTTTCAAGTTCGTTCATACGTTCAGTGGCATTCTTTAATGTTTCTTCTGAGACAGCTGCTTCCGACTCAATCTATGGGGAAAAAAAGAGACTGACACTGAGCCAAGGGAAATGACAAGGAAAAGGTTCATACACATATTCAGCGATTTTGAATTAGCACCTCCAGCCCTTCCCTGTCCCCAGTCACCCTCCTCCACCCCCTGGAATCCCCTATTTATTTTTAACATTTTATGGATACTTCTCTTTCTTAGTTGTCTATGATGTTAGTGCTGTTCTCCAATGCTTTTTTTTTTCCAGCGGGAACGCGAGAGAACACGGGATGTTGGGGGATCTATTGTCACTGGTGCGGATGTTTTTGTGTGAGGGTCTATTGTTGCTGGCAGGCATCTATTGTTGCTGAGGGGGTGACTGTCTATTGTTGCTGTTATGGATCTATTGTTGAGGGGAAGGCTGCTGGCTGCTGGAGGGTGAATTGATGCTGGTTGCTGGGAGATCTGTTGTTGCTGCTAGTGGGTTTAATGTTGCTGGGGTGGATCTTTTGTTGTTGGGGGGTGATATTTTGTTGTCGGTGGTCCATTGTTGCTGTGTGAGGGGTCTTTTGTGTTGTGGGGCATATATTGCTTCTGGGTTGGGGTCTATTGCTGCTGCACGGAATATTGTTGCTGGAGTGGGATTTATTTTTGCTGGGGGGGGGGGGGGGAAGGGGGATTATTGTTGCTGGGGTAGTCTATTGTTGTGTGGGGAATTTACTGTTGCTGGCAGGCATCTATTGCTGCTGAGAGGGCGACGGTCTATTGTTGCTGTTAGGGATCTATTGTTGAGGGGAAAGTTGCTGGCTGCTGGAGGGTCAATTGATGCTGGTTGCTGGGAGATCTGTTGTTGCTGCTAGGGGGTTTAATGTTGCTGGGGTGGATCTTTTGTTGTTGGGGGGTGGTATTTTGTTGTCAGTGGTCCGTTGTTGCTGTGTGAGGGGTCTATTGTTGTGTGAGGCATATATTGTTTCTGGGGTGGGGTCTATTGCTGCTGCACAGAATATTGTTGCTGGAGTGGTATTTATTTTTGCTAGGGGGGGGCTATTGTTGCTAGTTTAGTCTATTGTTGTGTGGGGAATCTATTGTTGCTGACTACAGGGGATCTATTTTACTGCTTTTCTTGTTATCATTAACAAATTCCATACAAATTATTTAGAACCACAGAAGGATACTTGGTTCTGTATTCTCTAACAGGGACAGCACTGGGAAGTGGGTAGGGGGAGGAACCAAGGGACGGTGCTCAAAAGGAAGGTAGGGGGCAGAGACTCAGAAGGGGGGAGTTCCTGCACCCATTCTCTGAGAAAAAAAAATCTTCTCTGTAGCATTGCATGATGAACTGGGGCCAACATGAAAAAACACTCCAAGAGGAGGAGTCCATGACACCCCTGGGCTCACTGAAAGGGGGTTGAATGATGTTGGGGGCATCATTCAGCCCAGAAGATTAACACCACTGGACTACAGTGTAGAGATACTGCTGGATAGTTAAGTACTGTGAAAGTACAGTAAACGATGCTTTTTTTACTTTCAAAACTGCTGGGCAACTTAAAAATAATTTAATTGGATTTCATCAGCTTCCATTATTATTCCATTAGGCTTTTCATTGATAAGAGGGTTTCCAGCCTTGATTTTCCCCCTGCCGCCATGCCCCATTCTCCACCACTGATGCTGCCAAATTCTTTGCACACTAGTGGAGTTTCTGATTGAGTGGCATGATGCATCCCACAGAGTTTCTGATTGAGCGACATGATGCATCCCACAGCTTTCCTGTCAAGTCTTATCATTTATATGCCCCCCCCCCTTAATTCTCCAATCTATAGGGGTGTTATAACAAAATCATAGCACCACAAGGATGGTGAAGTTTCCCCACCTAGTAACACCCGCCAACACAGATCTACAATTTTCCACTCTTGCTTGGGTGTGTCGAGTGTTATTAGCAGCAAGAGTGCAAAAACCCTTCCCAGCTAGAGGTGCAAGAAAATGTGAGACTTGTGGTCCTAATGCAAGGATGTACTATGATGAAGAAGATGCCATAAAAATGCTCCCCAGCCATGCAGTCAGGAAAGAGGAGGAAGGAAGTGGTAAGAGCATTTACATGACTAATCATTTACAATTGGAAAAAAGGTGGCTTAATTGTTGATGTCTGAAGTCCTGCTATAACTTACAGAGGTCAGCAGATCATTTGTCCCTTTGATGTCATCATCTGCTTGCTGAATAGCTTTTTCAGCAGCACTCTGGGCTTTGCCTGCTTCCTGTAGAGCTTCTTTCACCATATCAGCTGTAGCCTTAACATCTGATGCGCTCTGGCTGTAATGAATTAAAAACATAAAGCATTTGAAGTGACACAAAATATAAGTACTTTCTACAGTCATGCCCTCATATTTTAATTCCTTGGCAGTTATAAGTTATGTAATTAGACAGCACAGTGACAAAGTGGTTAGTACTTCTGCCTAGCAGCACTAGAGTCGTTGGTTTGAATCCTAACCACGGCACCACCTGCCTGAAGTTTGCATGTTTTCCCTGTTCCTGCTTGCGTTTCCTCCGTGTACTCCAGTTTCCTCCCACACTCCAAAGACATGCTGGTTAATTGTCCCCTGTCTAAATTGGCCCTAGTATTTGTATGTATGAATGAGTTAGGGACCTAAGCTCCTTGAGGGAAACACTGTGTAAACGGATTGTGCTATACAAGTACTTGTAGTAAATAAATGTTAGATCTGTATGAAAAATTGTAATTAGATTGATAGTATAGTTACTGCTCCTAGTACAGACTTTTCATGTTCTGTATTTACAATAAAGAAGTTGTAGAAAGCCAAATGGATACAGCTAATACTGCTGCCAATGTCACCCTTAAACGGTAGCTACAAAAATGTACATTTCGTGGCATAAAAAGTCTTCTTAGGTGGCCATTGGCCTGGAAGAGTGTCTGAGTGATCACAAACACTGAGCCTGCCACTTATGTCCAGGGGCGTTTGCCTTGCGTGGCATTTTTCAGGGAGGCGGTGCCCCCCCAGAAGAAGGGAAGCTGGTTCTCCTGGGCACCTGGGCTGGGTGGCGGAGCGGAGTTAGGGGAGTGGTGCCCCTGGAAGAAGGGAAGCTGGTTGTCCTGGGCACCTGGGCTGGGTGGCAGAGCGGAGTTAGGGGAGTGGTGCCCCTGGAAGAAGGGAAGCTGGTTCTCCTGGGCACCCAGGCTGGGTGGCAGAGCGGAGTTAGGGGAGTGGCACCCCTGGAAGAAGGGACGCTGGTTCTCCTGGGCAGCGGTGCGGAGTGAGGGAAGCATCACCCCAGAAGAAAGGACATTGGTTCTACTGGACATCGGGGCTGGGCTGCAGAGCAGAGTGAAGATAGCAGTGGGTGCCGCTGTGATGGCGAGTCTCTCTCCAGAGGAAGGGGGGGTTGTGGTGTGCAAAAGGGAAAGGGGGGGGAAACAGGGTTGGGTGCCGCAAATTCTAAGTACACTCCTGCCTAAATCTACACATGACCTGTAGACTCTCCATTTCCTGGCATTTGTGTCTTAGATTATAAACCAACATTTGGACAATTTTAATGGGGAATAAAGCTAATGAATATGCTTTAAAAATGTGATCTCATTGTTCTGAAAAACTGTGTTGAGTTTTATAATATGTACTTCGTCCTAGGTAAAGCATACAGGAACTCATATCTCATCCTTCATTCATTTATATTTTGCTAAATGAAGATGGATTAATAGAACCATTTAGTCTTAGGAGTGTAATGTAATAGTTACCTCGATTTTTTAGCTTCGTCCAGCAGGGACTCTGCTCTAGCGATGTCCCCAGCACTTTGTTGAAGGATTATTTCCACATCAGAAAGGCTTTCCACACGTTTTCGTATATCCTCAGTAAGAGCCTGCAGCTGCTCAGGAGTAGTGGGCATCTCCATTTTCAAAACCTCACTAGCAACAGCTTCAATACTATCCAGATCTGCTCCATCCTCTGTAGATTAAATAACATCATGTAGAAGGGGTGTATCATACTGATCACAGGAATTTTGATTAGGGCTTTTATCAGTCATAAAATATAAGTTAACAAGTAAACAACAAATAGCCAGAAAGAGAAAATTGAGAAAATAGAGTAACGCAACAGAAAGAGAAGCAGACCAAAAAGGGACAGCACAAGTAGTCCATTATTGGTTGCTTTATGTGTCAATCACTTTAGTTCTGAATTAGTTCTAAAATTTCTGCAGCCTACTCCAATCTTTGCTGTGATTCTAATATAATGCACAATTATATTTTACAATAATAGGAGCAGTAGTAGCAGGAAAAAGAAAAAAAAGACCATTTCAACTCAACTAACTTTACATAGTTAAAAATGTAACTTTGCTTTTCTGAAATATTTACATTTTTTAGAAGAAAAGAGAGGCATATAAGAAATGGTCACATTTTGAAAGCATTTTTCATGGTCTTTTTGTGTTTATACTTGTACAGGCTTTTGACATGCCCATTGTGTCCCACTGGAGGTGTTGTTCACAGATCTTTAGATTAGTAGATCAGTGGTTTACACCCCATATTAAGCTTGATTTCCATGAAGAACAAATTAGTACTTCTTTCCTTTGTGTGTTGTGGAAGCTGTGCACTCTAAGAGACATGGCAGCAGGTAAATATTGTTTACAGAGTTGACTATTTTGCCTTGCCTTTATACCAAAACATGGTGTTACCCTGTCACTGTACTCTGATAAAGAAAAGTGGCAAAAGGGCTTGCACTAAAATATTGATTACTATGGCCAGAAAAACTCTGAGCACTGCACACTCTACTTAGGAAAGCAAGTCCAGCACAGAGAAGGGATACCATTATGTTAAAATGCATACATCACCGGTTCTGCATTCTCTTCCCCTCCCATAGGGGGTTGACTATAGTCATTCTGTTATATGAAAAGGCAGGAAGTTGTATACATACGCATTAAAAAGTCCCGGATTTGCTTGATGAGATTTCTTAGGTCTTCATTGCTTTTGTCAACTTTTTCTTTTGTTGAGTTGGCTTTATTTAGAACACTCTGGGCACTTTGTTTTGCTTCTTCTGCTCTCAGCTTCGATTCAGCAACCTAGTAATAAGGATTAAAAAAATTAGTGAGCGCTTAGCTAAGCCACCCTAAAAAAATAAGATGTCTTGTTCTGTTATTGAATGAGCCTCAGTAAGCTTCACATAATTCTACAAACAATTGTTGACAAAAACAAGATCTGACAATTTGTGATAATCACATGGCTAATTCAACACTTAATGAAACTTTGTTCGGCATATTATGTAGCGTGTCATAAGTATTGCTAAGTATAGAGATAATAAACTGGAATTTCAGGCAAATGCAATATAAAAAAACAACACTATTTATTCATGTATATATTAATTTAAACAGGATAATATATTTTTCCATGCTTCCAGATTAAAGCTGAGCTGTGAAAACCATTTAAATGATTTTCTTTAAAAATATTTAAAGTGGTTGCAAGCCTCAGACATTAAATATAAAGAAAGCATATCCCTCTATATTATTTATTTATTACAGGTACTTATATAACACCATCAAATTACACAGTGCCTTACATATATATTGTACTTTCACATCAGTCCCTAACCCTCAAGGGGCATTCAATCTAAGGTCCCTACCTTACATTCATACATACACATACTAGGGCCAATTTAGACAAGATCCAATTCACCTACCAGCATGTCTTTGGAGTGTGGGAGGAAACCGGAGTACCGGGAGGAAACACACGCAGGCACAGGGAGAACATGCAAACTCCAAGCAGGTGGTGCCGTGGTTGGGATTCGAATATACAAGCCTAGTACTGCCAGGCGGAAGTGCTAACCATTTATCTACTTTGCTGTCCATAGTGTGTACTTGTCTCAATTAAAAGCACTAAGTGCCATTTATGTCTGCTGCTTCCTTCCTCTGCTATCAGCATGAGTCTCTTCTGACTTTTCTCTGACACCAGGAGAAAAAAAAAGTGACAGGAGAGGGATTCACCAGCAGATTGACAGCCTCAGCTATGTTCCTGTGACCTGTGTGAAGGGGGTGTGCCTCTACCTTCCAATAAGCTCTCAAAACTCTGTTCTCAGCCCCCTTTTTCTAACATCTCAGACAAGCTGTATAAAATTCTGAGCTTTGAATGGATGTAGAGAACAGAATACTGCAAATAAACCGGAACAACTTATACAAGGACGACTTATTTAATCTGCGTGTATTAACTGAGGCCAATCACTTTACTGGGTATATGTAAGGGTTTACAACCACTTTAAATGTAGTTTTTCCTACAAGGAGAGGGAGGGCAACAGTTCATACCAAATCAAGGCTCTACTACTTTGTACAATTCCTATCACAATGCACAGGCCTTCAAGAGATGAGCAGAAGAGTGAACTCCAGTCACAGGCTGAAGTAGGGAGTATTATCAAGTATTATTGAGTATTAGGGTGGGGAAGGGGGTTAGACTGTACACATTGGTATGACTGCAGCTAAAAAGTTTTGACATGTGTGCTGCATATAACTGGGATCCTAAAATTATCATTTGTCTTGAGTTCTGTTGTAATACATATCCAATGAAAAGAAAAAAAAATACAAAAACCAAGTGTATTTTAAGCCAAAACCTTTTTTCTCTTGTTTTGGATATAGAGAGAAAAAGTATTAGAAGTCTTGTCAGATTTTACTGCTTGTACCTTGGGCTCTAATAGATTTACCCTCATTTCCTGTCCTGCTGACAACAGTATCACCAAACAGGAAGTAAGGGAACTTCTGCCACACGGACACATACAAATGAAAATCTTGAAAGAAGTTCTGTCCTTCCCCTACTATACAAACCAAAATGTGTTTTTTTTTTTTTTATTTCTGTCTGTGTTGCTGCTGGAGGAGTTCCTCTTACTTCCTGTCTGGCAAAACAGGGATCCTAACCCCCGAGCAAGATTTACCAGTAGTTTTGTTCAACAGAAGCCAATCTAACACTCACCTTCTGTTGAACCAGGAGGGCTGCACACAGATCAGGTTTGGCTGGTCCCTGCTAAACTATCAAAATTTCCATTCACGTGTACCTAGCTTTAGAATTCAGCCTAATTCATACAGCAAGTTGTCATTTCAGTTGTGATGATTACCAGCTTGGAAAGCTCCTCCACTTCTGCCATTGCACTCAGAATTTCTTTATCAAATTTCATAGCTGTTTTCCATGCACTGTTTGCCATGTCCACCAAGCCATTACAGCCATCTCCTCCACATTTTCTCTTGCCATCTTCTGTTAAGCAGCCAAGTCCTCCGCACTGTGAAACTTCACATGATGCACCAACTGGTGCTCCACAAGTCTGGAGAGGAAAAATAGGTAGGCGGTAAGTGAATCCATCTTTGTCAGTACAGATGTTTAGGACAGTCTACATTACGAACATCAAATTCACAAAGGTAGAATTTCTCACACTAACTAGAGCTCAGATCTATCAAATTTAGGGAAGCCCAAATAAAAGTATTATATCTGGATAATGTAGAACAAAAAATGCTAAACTCCCCCCCCCCCCATTGTGGATAGCGCAAGGGAGGGTTATACCAACTAAGTTTTCTTGCCATCTGTGCCCCATTGGGATGATTTCCCTTCACTTCCTGTCCCATAGCCAAAACAGGAAGTGAGAGGAAATTCCTGCAAATTGGTGAATCGCTTGCGGCCCCCCAGGTCACCAGAACTAGTGTCCCCCTTGGAAGATTTCCCCTCTATTACCTTACCTCTATTAGCACAGATAAAATAAATGCACAGCTTGATGCTTTAAAGCAGGGGTCTCCAAACTATGGCCCTCCAGCTGTTGAAGTACTACAAGTTCCATGAAGCCTCTGCCTCAGAGAGTCTTGCCTGTAGATGTCAGAGTCTTGCAAGGCCTCATGTGACTTGCTGTTCCTCAACACCTGGAGGGCCATAATTTGGAAACCCCTGCTTTAAAGTTTTGCTTGGCCCCACTCTGTTCTCATGTTCCCTATTGGTTGGTGAGACTACTCATCATATTAAAGGATCAGCTGCGAGGTTCATCAGTAGAGCAAAGTTAAACATTTATAACAAAAGTTGTAATTTACAAATAACTTCAGTTACCTTTCGTGAAAATTACATATCAAAACAATTCATATATCTAGGTAACTTCTGTGATTACATAATTTAATTATGTCCCACTTAGCATCCCTCACACCATACCTCCCTCAACACTGTCCTCCTTTGACCCCGCTACCACCGAAGAGGTCCTAAAGGTCTTCTCAGAAGTCCGCCTCACCACCTGCCCCCTGGACCCTGTCCCCTCACAACTCCTTCGGTCACCCTCCTCTTCCATCCTATGCTCCCTCACTCACATCTTCAATCTCTCCCTCTCTACAGGTACATTCCCCTCCCCTCTAAAGCACGCTCACATCACTCCCATACTTAAGAAACTCTCCCTAGACCCCACCAACCTGAACAACCTCAGACCCATCTCCCTGCTCCCATTTACCTCTAAACTCCTAGAACTCTTAGTCTACAATCGTCTGAGCTCCCATCTCACTGACAACAACCTTCTCAACCCCCTACAGTCTGGCTTTTGCCCTCTACACTCCACCGAAACCGCCCTACTAAAGCTCTCTAATGGCCTACTAACTGCAAAAACCAACAGTCACTATTCAATACTCCTACTACTTGACCTCTCCACGGCTTTTGACACGGTTGACCATTCCCTCCTCCTCAAAAAACTACACTCTTTTGGCCCCAGGGACTCCGCTCTTTCCTGGTTCTATCACAGCGCTCCTTCAATGTTACCTATAATGCTGCCACCTCCTCCTCACTCCCTCTCTCTGTAGGGGTCCCCCAAGCTTCTGTCCTTGGACCCCTTCTCTTCTCCATCTACACCTCCTCCCTTGGTCACTTGATAAACTCCCATGGCTTCAACTACCATCTCTATGCTGATCACATGCAAATCTGTCTACCCCTCACCTCACCCTTGCAGTTTCCACCTGTATTGCTAGCCTACTAAGTGGCATATCGGCCTGGATGGCACTCCACTTCCTCAAACTCAACCTCTCCAAAACTGAGCTCCTAGTATTGCCCCCAGCCCGCGCCACCCCCACTGACTTCTCCAAACTTACGTTAACACCATCCTCAGTCCATCCTATCATGCCAGGGTACTAGGGGTAATCCTTGACTCCCATCTGTCCTTCCAGCCCCAGATCCAATCGTTGACAAAATCATGTAGACATCTCCAAGATACGACCGTTCCTAACCCCGGAAACCACTAAGCAACTTATTCACTCCTTTGTCATATCGCGCCTCGACTACTGTAACTCCCTCCTCATTGACCTACCTCATCGTAGACTATCCCCCCTCCAGTCTATCATGAACGCTGCTGCCAGACTCATCCACCTCACTAACCGGTCCGTATCCGCCACCCCTTTCTGCCAATCCCTCCCCTGGCTCCCTGTTGCCCAACAGATAAAATTCAAAACTCTGACAATGACATATAAAGCCATCCACAACACTGCCCCAACTTACATAACCGATCTTATCGCTAAATATCACCCAAACCGTACACTCCGCTCCTCGCAAGACCTCCTACTCTCTAGCTCCCTTATCTCCTCCTCCCATGCTCGTCTCCAAGACTTCTCCAGGGCGTCACCCATCCTCTGGAACTCCCTACCCCAGTCTATCAGATTATCCCCTACTCTACTTGCCTTTCGGCATTCACTGAAAACCGTTCTCTTCAGGGAACCCTATCCCGCCCTCTGCTAATTCTGATAGCCTCTACTCTTCCAACCACTCCATCCCCCACAGTGACTACCTACTGTACCACTCACCCCACCCTCCTAGATTGTAAGCTCCAAGGAGCAGGGCCCTCTAATCCCTCTTGTATTGAACTGTATTGTCTCCCACTATAATGTAAAGTGCTGAGCAAACCGTTGGTGCTATATAAATCCTGTATAATAATAATAATTATATGCTTGGGTTGAATTGCATGGAGGTGTTGAACGTTTTGCAGCTGTGTACAATATTGCTCCTTTGTGTCCTGGTTTTTCATAAGCCCTTTGAATTTGTGAGCTGTAGAATTTACAGATCATATGATCATATCATTCACAAATAGAAATTTGAACTCTAATTAGTATTTTAGTTAACAGCATTGGCAAACAAGGAGTTATTTGGTACCAATATTAAAGTGGTACAAAATGGAAAACCAAAAATGACATATGATGCAGTCTGTCTGCTTTTCTTTTTTAACCTGTTCATCCTGCTGGTATTTTTTAAACTTCCTGTAACAGACCAAGCTGTCCAGCAAAAGTGGCAGTTAGAGAATTGACACACCATTAACTTTAAATGTGTTAGTCAGTTATGTAAAGGCCATCTAAATCTACATTTCCTTTTTAAGCTGACCATACATGGATCAAAGCTCATCCACTTCAGCAGGAACTCGACAGAAGTCAGTTTAACTTCTTTTGTATGGACTTATTGTAAAACTTTTCTTGATCAATAGCTGCAGCTGCTGATCAGTGTGTTTTTACAATTAAGTCTCCACTGTCAAAATGCAATGTCAGGGATGATGGTTCTCTCCACATCAGTTGTGTGGTTGGAAGAATCCATCTTTTTTTTTTTATTCAGCCCACTGATCGGGAAAAATTTTCCAATGTGTCTCTTTTCAGAAGTCAATCAAATTGACTTCTGACAAGCAAAGACTGCCACACAAGCCAGATTTTTGATCAGTGTATGGCTAGCTTAACAACACTACCCTTCCCTCATACAGTGCCATTGTCTCAGTTGCTCCTCTATAGAAAGAATATCCATCTGCCAGGAAAGTGGGTTACTGACCTATCACCAGGTGAAAATATAGGGAAAAAAAAAAGAATGCTGCTACAACATCCACTGACTGGTTAGCTGAAATATATGACATTTTTATTTTTGGGTTAACACCAATTTAAATGCATGCAACTATAGCTAAAATAATTGCTGCATTATAACATACTGTTCTTTTTACTATACTGATGTAGGAAGTAGGTTTACATGTCACTGCATAACATTTAATGTAAAAATATTTAGTTTTTTTTCTGAATCCTTTTTCAGTGTTAAGAATTTCCTTGGCATTTAATATAGCCCCGGGTGTTTCAATAAGCATGCCAAGATGTTGTTTTCTTTCAACATTTCCATATTCTTTTGTGCCATAGAAGGAAATGTAGATTTTACATAACTAAATCACAGACTGCAAAACACCACTGGATTTAAGCAATTATGTACATTAGGGAATATTAAAATGTATCAAAGAAAAAGAACACTCCATGAGATTGACTATGCACTTTGTGAACAAGATTTTTGCACGTCACAATTCAACGGATGTCAAGTCCACCAATTAAATCTATAACAAACTCTAAAAAGCATCCCTATATTAGATCAGCCTTGAACAAACCGAGGCTCTAGCTTTAAAGTTGGCCATACATGGATCAAAATTCAGCCAGTTCAGCTGGAAGAAGCCAAATTTTGATCCATCTATGGCCACTTCTGTCCATCTATCAATCAACCTCTCATGAACAGTCCTCAAAAATTTCCATTCAATTAGCACTTGCAGCCAATGGGCTGCAGCACTGACCAGTGTATTTTGACAATGGAGGAATCCCCATGTCAGAGTACAATGACACAGCAGGGAGGATTCTGGCACCCATATCAAATGTATGAATGAAGGAATCGGGTCAGATTTGTTTTGTTCAATCCACTGGCTGAAAGAAAAAATAAAACAACCTATGTATGACCAGCTTTAATGGTCAGTCCCATCATACTCTGCCAGCCAGATCAGGTTTGTTATGTATTAAAGAATGGGGCAAGATAGGGTGGAAGGCCACAGTTTAGAGAGAGCTGCACCAAGATGTTCATTCCTTTATCCAGCCAGATTAAAGCGGCACTTCACTCTCTCAATCAACATTGACTATTTGTAATCATTATGATCTTCTGGGTCCTGCTCAGATTTGTCACTGCATACTGACCAAAGGGAGTTTCTTGCTTGACACTGCTGCCATTCACAGGTTGCTTTGTTTAGTTTTCAATGAATACAAGGCATTCTCTGATTAAACAAGGTGGAGAGGGGGTGGGTGGTGACATCACTATCAGAGAATGCCTTGTATTCATTGAAAAAATACAAACAGTTCTTTGAATGGTGGTAGTGCATAGCCGGGGACCCATTGTGGTCAGTTTACAAAGGGAAGCCACTTGCACAGGACACAGAAGATTGTGGTTGTCACTGTATTAGCACTGTAGCAGTTTCTTCAGTGGCCCTACCTGGAGTTTAGCTTTAGGTTCTTATTTTAGCCACCTCCCGCCCGCCATATAGTAATATGACGGGCGCAGGGTGGTTCTCGCATTCTCGGAGGACGTCATATGACGTCCTCCCATTCTCACTGCGCATGCGCGGCTTAGAGAGTGCGCATTGTGGCGATCGGTGGTGCGCTGTGTCCCTCGGACACAGTGGATCACCGATCATGGAAAGAGCCGAATATGTCGGCTCGGTCATGTGATCAGCTGTGGCCAATCACAGCTGATCACATGTAAACAGGGAAATGCCGGTTATCAGCATTTCTATCCTCTCGAGCTGTCACGCTGACAACTCGAGAGGAGAGGAGAGCCGGTAATCGGCTTTCCGCGGAGGGGACATGTACACTGATCATCAGGGCACTGATGATCAGTGTGCCCCGATGATCAGTGTAGCCCCAGCAGTGCCACCTGTCAGTGTCCATCAGTGCCTTATGTCAGTGCTCATCAGTGCCTCGTGCCAGTGCACATCAATGCCACATATCAGTGCCCATCTGAGCTGCCTTTCAGTGTCACCCATCAGTGCCAGTCAGTGCCACCCATCAATGCCAATCAGTGCTGCCTATCAGTGCCACCTATCAGTGCCACCTAACAGTGCCAGTCAGTGCCGCCTAACAGTGCCATATATCAGTGCCATATATCAGTGCCATATATCAGTGCTGCTGCCTTTCAGTGCCCATCAGTGCCACCTACCAGTGCCTCATCAGTGCCGCCTCATTAGCGCACATCAGTGAAGGAGAAAAATCACTTATTTACAAAATTTTATAACAAAAACTAAGAAAAAACATTTTTTTTTCAAAATTTTCAGTGATTATTGGTTTGTTTAAGAAAAAATAAAAAACCCAGAGGTGATTAAATACCACCAAAATAAAGCTCTGTCACAAAAAAATGATAAAAATTTCATATAGGTACAGTGTTGCTTGACTGCGCAATTGTTATTCAAAGTGTGACAGCGCTGAAAGCTGGAAATTGGCCTGGGCAGGAAGGGGGTATAAGTGCCCTGTAGGCTAGCGGTTAAAGAGAGCATATTTAAGTGCAGTAACCTAGAGCAATCACTTAAAAATCATGATACTAAAGTCAGACATGTAAAATAACACTAGGCAGGCTATGGTACTTCTATGTGTTAGAAAAAAATGTGTAAGTTAGAGGGTCAAGCTCTGTCATAAGCCATTTTGCATACCTTTTCAGACAGCATTGAAAGATCCAAATTCTGGACCTCGCCAGCAAGTTCATCTAGAAGTCGAGACTGCTCTTCTTGTCCTTCTTTAAACGCAGCAGATTTTTCATCTATGAGATCTTCCACTTCCCTTCGTGTAGATACTGAGTGTTCAAGAACGCTATCTGGGTTCACAACAGATGCGTTGACCTTTTCTTCTGCTTCTTGAGACATCTGGAAGTATTTATTGATGCTGTCCATAGCTCCTTTAAACAGAAAATGAAATGTTTGTGAACATGTGAGCAGTACTTAAGAATCTCTTTCATGCTTTCCTGAATCCATTTCTTTTTTTTTCTATTTTCCTCTACCTAGTGCACATATATAGTATAACAGGGGCGGACTGACAACTCATGGTGCCCCCGGGCAATAGGGGATCATGGGGCCCCTGTGTCCTTGCCCAAACTCAAAACAGCTTATGAAAAAGGTACCAGGGGCATCTCATGGGGCCCCCTACTGACCCTGGACCCTCGGGCAGTGCCCGAGTTTCCAAATGGTCAGTCCACCCCTGTAGTATAACAAGTACTAATATATATGTGATATGATGTATCAGACAAAACAGGCAAAGACTGTTTTTAGGTTGCAGATCTGTGGACAATACAGAGAACCAAATTAGCCTAATAACTAAAGCTGGCTATACATCATGTAATTTTCTTGAACACAATTTCCGTTAGATTTACCAAAACCATATAATATCAGGTCAAAGCTAAAACACTTTCAATTTGTATGCAGGCAGGAAGGCCCTTGTACTACATACTTGAAGGTAAATCTAAAGGAATATGAACAAAATAATACTATAATGTATGGCCAGCTTAAAGTGGAGCTCCACCCAAAAGGGGAAGTTCCGCTTCAATGCTTTGTCCCCCGCTCCCCATTAAGGATTGGCACCTTTGGGGAGTGGGTACCCGAATTTGACAGGTACCCGCTCTCACTTCCGCTGTGATCGCCTAGGCGATTGGAAGCGGAAGTTGTCCTCCCTCCCCATAGTCTTCTGGGACACGTGGCAGGTCCCAGAAGACTATGGGGCCATTCACAAAGTGCAGCGCTTCTTGTGCATATGCAGTGGGCACCCGGCTGTGAAGCTGCAAGATGTCATAGCCAGGTGCCCAAACTAAAGATGCCGGCGCCAGAGAGAATAGGCAGCTGCTGAAACCAGCGGTGGTGAGGACACCGCTAGACCGAGGGACAGGTGAGTGGCTGTATTTTACCAACCTGGTCTCAAAATATCAACCAAAGCGCTCACTTCTTGCTCTCTAGTTCCCATGTCAGTTCCTCCTATGCTCGCCTCCAGGACTTCTCCCGAGCTTCTCCCATCCTATGGAACTCTCTACTCCAATCTCTCCGGCTGTCTCCTAATCTATCCACCTTTAGAAGATCCCTGAAAACCTCTCTCTTTAAAGAAGTCTATCCTGCTTCTACCTAGTAAACTGCCATTTATTTCCTCCATCAGTTCATCCTCCCCACAGCTATTACCTTTTGTATCACTCAACCCTTCCTCCTAGATTGTAAGCTCTAATGAGCAGGGCCCTCCGTTTCCTCTTGTACCAAATTGTATTGTAACTGTAATGTCTACCTTCATTTTGTAAAAGTGCTGAGCAAACTGTTGGCGCTATATAAATCCTGTATAATACTAATAATTTTAAAAGTCAGCAGCTACAGTTTTTTTTTTCAGCTGGGACTCCGCTTTAAGACTAAGAGTGCAAAATCTGGTGCAGCTATGCATAATAATCAATCATCTTCTATCTCCAGCTTGTTCAACTAAACCTTGACATAAAACCTGGAAGTTGATTGGTTTCTATGCAGAGCTGCACCAAATTTTGCGCTCTCCAGTTTTTTATGAAATCAACCCCCAAGCCTCTTTATAGGAATGCAAACTCAAATATGTTCTTTGGTTACCATTAACTAGCAATAACAAAGATGTGTGGATGTGCATATAGTAAAGTATCTCTTTCACTGTTCTGTCATTTCTTTCTAGTTACAATTACACTGTCGACAAACACTGACACCTTCTCTATGCTTTTATCTCCGAAGAAGAATGTCACACTTCAGAAAGAAAGCCATGTCAAAAGATAGGACAAGCAATTTAGCAGAAATGTACTATGACTTAGTGTATAGGTCACTATATGTACTGTGGAAATAGTTGCAACCATCATGTGTGAACATTAGTCATATGGTTTGATATCTGATTGTGAACAGCTGAACATCACACAGTATTGATAGCTGTTTTTAATCCATACCCATGGTAGTTTTCGGTCTTGCCACCCCAAGGACTCAAATGTTTATGTTGCAGTAAGACAAAAACACATGTATGGGACCGGTAACACCTCCACACTGTAGCACACCCTTAAAAATATTAATTCCTGGCTCTACTAGGCAGAGTACCACAACATATTAGCCTCATTCACACATTCATACGTGCAGAAAAACTGGCGCACAGATTTCACTTGCAGAGACATCATTTTTTATGCACGCTTCAATTAATTTATACACCTTGCAGATTCCTGTGCAGAACAAAATCTGCACAATACAAGTGGACATCTCTGCACCATGGTGTGAAGAAATCCTTAAAAGGTAAGTTCACCTTTTAGACAAAAATAATAAATGCATGTTGTTTTGCAGGTAAAAAAATGTTAATTATTTTTGTCCAAATCAGCCTGGAAAGCATTGCACCTGCGATCAGTACATCGCTGATGCCATGCAGGTCTCCTGCAGACCTGTCAGAATATCTGTTTGCCGTACGGGATGTAAGAGCAAGTAGACATACTGACAGGAAGCTTCAATGAACTCCACAGCACCCCATAGTGCCATGGTAATTCACTGAAAACTACAAGCCCACAGCCGCTAAGACTGTAGGGACTTGCAGGCACTCATTCACAGAACACGGTGAATGAGTGACGGGGCCATGTGGGCGGAGCCCCGCATGGCTGCGCTGTTTTCAAATCTGACAGCACGGGGAAACTCCTTCCCTTACTGTCAGAGGGAGGGGGGAGGGCAGCTGGTGCGCCTGCAGCTATGAGAACATGTTAGATGTTCCAAAGGTGAACTTATCCTTTAAAGATATAGCAACCTTGAATAGACAATTTTTTGCCACTGGGTTTTGAGGTCTTCCTCCTTGAATGGTAACACACACTGGAGATCTCATGCTCCCGTTATCCTCGAGTGCATACAGAGGATCTCCTGTCCCCCCTACAATCCCTCTCCTCCTTCCAGCTTTTCCCCCCTAAACTTTTCACTTTGGTGCAGACCGTTTGGATCTCATCATCTAATTGCACCTCCAATTCTAGTATCAACTAAATAGTCGATTCCTGAGCTTTAATTGAACGGTTTATTTTAAGTCTACGGCTTTTTGCCATTAGTTTGTGTCAGTACTTCTTCACTTAGGTTTTATTGTTTCTTGCACTGATTTGATCTCTGTACTTTGTAATGCACCTCCTGTTGGGTGCAATTCCCACATTATTCTGTCATTTTTGCACTGAGATGTAATTGTGACGCATTTGTGATTGAATAAAAATATTAAAAAAAAAAAACATTAAATTCCTGCATTAAAAACACTCAAATCATTAGATTACCAACAAAAAAGGGAGAGAGGAAAAAGGGAGAGAGGTGGACTAGCAAACTAGAGCAATGAATGGACAAAAAGGTAGGGTGTTCTCTCTATATGCATAGTAGGCTTCATTTTTAGTATGTATGGACCAGAGTGTGCCTTTACAAAATACATTTTTTAACAAATTTAAAAAAATGTATTACATTTGTAGAAGAGAAAGAACACAGAAGTTATAAACTTACCTCGAACATTAGAAATCTTCATGTACTCTAGTTGTTCTCCAAGCTCTTTCAGTGCTTTGCTAACACTATCTGCATCAGCCTGTAGATCATCCAGTTTGAGTGACCCATTAAGGTTAATTTCAGCTATATTCTTCTCCACTTCTTCAATCTTTTCCCAGATTTCGGATTTCAATTTCCTACAACCCAAACCACAAAAAATAAGTTAAAAAAATAAGCTACATTGTTATTTATTGATTACATGTATTTTTATAGCGCCGTCAATTTTACGCAGTGCTTTCCACATACATATTATCTACTATCATACTATCTATCTACTGCTGCAGCTGCTGGAACATGTTATAAAATATGTTCTAAAAGGTGAACTTATCCTTTATTATTTATTTCAGGTACTTATATAGCACCGTCAATTTACGCAGCACTTTACGTATATATTGTACATTCATATCAGTCCCTAACCCTCAAGGAGTGTACAATCTAAGGTCCCTAACTTACATTCATACACATACTAGGGCCAATTTAGACAGCAGCCAATTAACCTACCAGCATGTCTTTGGCGTTATGGAGGAAACTGGAGTAATTGGAAGAAACCTACGCAGACACAGGGAGAACATGCAAACTCCAGATAAGTGGAGCACTAAGTGCCATTTCTGTCTGCTGCTTCCTTCCTCTGCTATCAGCATGAGTCTCTTCTGACATTTCTCTGACACCAAGAGAAAAAAAACAAACAAAAAAAAACAAAAGGATGACAGGAGAGGGATTCTCCAGCAGATTGACAGCCTCAGCTATGTTCCTGTGTGAAGGGGGTGTGCCACACAGGCACAGGGAGAACATGCAAACTCCAGGCAGGCAGTGCCATGGTTGGGATTTGAACCAACGACCCTAGTGTTGCTGGTCGGAACTGCTAAACACTGTGCTGCCCCATATGATGCGGTTTGCATGATACATTTGCTCCAAAAAACTTCAAAAGTGTATGAGCAGTAATTGTAAAGGTCACTATCGCTTACCATGACATACCAAGACATACATTTTCTAAATAGTTTGTTTGTGCAATGAATACACTGTTATGTATTAAAGTGGAACTCCAGACAAACATTCAAAAAACACCTTCTTGTATAGTGTAGAAAATAAGTGCATGTCTTTTTAAGAAGTGTTTGCATGGCTGTCTAAAATTTGCTTTTATATCAACTTCCCTTAATCCCCATTTAACAAACATTCAGAAGAATAGGAATTCCAGCATTTTAAGGCTTTTGTGCCCTGTACACATCTATCTTTCTAACATGTTTCCATCATTGTGGCGGGAAGGAAGGATAAGAAGAGCACAGAGAGGCTTCTGTTCTGATGTATTTCAGTCCAGTGAGCAGATGGTTAATTACCATATAAAATATTTATATTTTTTAAGATATAATGCAGCCTTTTTGCATGGAGAACCTATCTAATGATTGCAAAATCCATCCTTCCTAATAGCTAAATGAAAAATATTTTGAAGAGTAACCAATGCCAACCAGGATTACATTTCAGAAGCTTAGTGTGGGGCTTGCTTGTTGATAGCTATGGCATGGTTTACACCACTATGTAGTTAGGTAAATCCTAATCTGTTCTAAAAACGGGATTTGTCAAAATATTTTCAGCTTGTATTGGTGTTGTGAAATACCTTCTATTTACAGCTTTGAGCTCAAGTTTTTTGACACAAATACTAAAACACTGCAATAAATAGATTTTTCACAGTAAAAGAACATATAGCAATAGAATTAGACTTTCTATGCTGTCACATTCCTGCTTTATCTATACCTAGAATTTGTTTTAGTTTGGGGTAGAGAAATGGTTAAACCCATGTGTCTATCATGTCGAGATTTCCCTCACTTCATGCCCTGATGGCAAAACAAAAGGGGGGAGAATTTGGTTACATTCCAGGTAAAAATCCCTAAAGTGTATCTATAGCTATAGGTAAAATGTCTACAAACCATGGGTCCCTCCTCCCTTAGATCACGATCTCCAGAATGAAATATATATATATATATATATATATATATATATATATATATATATATATATATATATATATATAAGATTTCCCTTCTAACCTTGTTCTAATGGCAATTGTAGCATTTTGGATTATCCATCACTTTTTCTCCTGGGAAGGGGGGGGGGGGGTATTTATGCCCCTCCCTTACTCTTATTCAAAGTGTAAAGAAGGACATTTGGCTATAGAACTATATAAACAATTTAACTTTAAGATTTCCCTAGTACATAGCGAGTTATATGTTACTATCTTGTCTAGGATATAAACAGACATTAAACGAAAAGATTTCACCGTGACGTACTCTGCCTCATCAAAAAGTCTTTCAAGGTTTTTGAGTGGCTCAACAGCAGGATTCTGTGAGATAATGGTCTGAATTTCTTTAAGCGTTTCCTGGACTTTGTCAATGATTTTCTGGTATGGTCCAATAACTCCAGTGATTTTCAGAGCACTGGCATGGTCCAGCAGTCTGTTGGTCCTATTGGACAGCTCTTTGATGATCACATCCCAAAGAGCAAAGCACTTGTGGCAAGGAACACAGTTTGGGAAAATTCCGGAATATCCTCGGGCACATTTATCACAACGGAATCCTTCTACACCCTCATTGCAAATACAATGGCCATCGGCTCGATCACACTGAGATGTCTGTATACCCCTTGAATCACAATCACAAGCTAAAAATAAATAAAAATCCACAATGAAGTTAAAACCGAACAAACAATGGCAATTTATAAAAGATACATACAAAACAAATATATAAATGTAATATTGAGTCAGATTTACACAGCTTTAAATATTGAACTGAAAATGGCTATATAAATCCTGTATAATAATAATAATAATAATAGCAGGCAGGAGATGAGGCAGAGATAGCAAGCGTCTACAGAAAAAATGACTCTGAAATGGTTGTCCCCCTTGCCTGTTTGTTATAAAACATGGAAGAGGCAGGTGGATGTATTCATTTTTTGACCGATAAAACATTCTTATTTTATTTGCCTATTTAGCCATTTGGCTGGACTTGTTCTTTAATTCTTTATAAACATGTGCAGAACAAAAACATTTTTTTTTAGTTTCAAATCGATTTGTTAAAATTACTAAATGTTGTTTATTGCATTTTTAACTAAATTCGCTTTGTTTACACCTGAATTCTAATTTTTCCAATGGATTCGAAGTATTCAAATCTAATTTGAATCAAAAATATTGAATCAATCCAAATTCATTGTGAAGAATAGCTTGTTCTATTCTATTCGAAATTCAGATTTCGGAAGACAGTTATATTCTATTATTTTATATTCTAAATTTCAATTCTATTCCTTTATGTTTTATTCTATTTTATTCTATTTTGTTTTACCCTATTCTTTTCTATTTGATTTCCAATTTCTATTCTGTATTTCTATTCTATTTTGCCCTTTGCCATTTTGCTCTATTCTTTTCGAAATTTTAATTTCTGAAGACAATTAAAATCTATTTTATTCTGTTCTAGTTTTTTCTATTCTATTCCATTCTAGTTTCTATTTTATTCCTTTATTTTCTGTTCTATTTTATTCTATTTTTGAAATGCAGATTTCAGAAGATGGCTATGTTCTATTTTATTCTACTCTATTCAAATCTATATATTTTTTTCTAATCTATTCTTTTCTATTATATTCCTTCATTTTCTAGTCTATTATTTTGTTTTCTGCTCTATTCTTTGATATTCTATTCAGTTTTATTCTATTCTAGTCTTTCCGAAATTCAAATTATATATGATTTTAACATATATATTCTAACACTAATAACACATAGTCTGTGATGGAAATCAGCAATAGTCATCAATATGCTTATATTTCAAATTTGTTTTCGAATGTGATTTTTGGCTGAAATTTCGTGTGTGTAAATACGTTACTATTGTATTTTGGAAATTCGGATACATCGAATTCTTTCTAATTCTACACACACACACACACACACACACACCAAGAAACATTCCTAAACATATGAATTATAAAAGATAGCATGAAAGAAGAGTCCTACCCCCCCTTACATTTCAGAATTTATTTCCGATTTAATATTGCCTTTGGTTGGGTATTTTTTCAATGCTATGAGCTTATTTATGACCTTACATTTTTTATATGGAATATACTAATAACTTGGACCCAGTTAAATAGGATAACTGAAACTTTACCACGCTTGTCCCCATTGATGACTCACTCTCACCTATCTCAACTAATTTTTCTGGTGTACTTTTTGAATATCTGCTGCTGCAGCCTGCCCACAGCCCAGCAAGGTCAACATGTTACATTTAAAATACCTATATCATTGACAATTTTAGAAATGACTGGGCTATGCACCTCCCTGCAGTGTAGTAGATCTATAGCCTGCCATGCCAACATGTTTTGGACAAGCTGCCACAAAATCACTTGCTCAGTCAAAATTAGTAAATGTAAAATGTTTGCATTTATCCAAATATACAGATCTCTGCAATATGCATTAAATTGTCCACTTCGTCACTATTGCCTAGAAGTACTAATTTTCACCTTTCTTTCAGATCAGACAGATTTGCGTTCATATATTCAGGTAAATTAATACATGATAATAAGTAAGTGATTCTCTGGATTCAGTCATCACCATATTTAAGTAATACAGTGCTAAGTAAAGTGAGAATGTGTAAAGTGCATTAACATATTGACTTGGATAATCTTATTAAGCCGAATAGTTTGCAACATGATATTCCTTTGAATGCTCAGCTGTATAGTATTAGTGAAATCAAACTGCTCTTTACTCTTGGTATATAACATGGTGTTTTCAAATGACTACATGAAGTGCTGTAACTTCACACAAGTACTATATAATATACAAGAATCATATGCAAATACTATGACAAGTGAAGTTCATTATATGCGTAACAAAACAGATCTCTTCTTTCACTACAAAACCCAAAGGTCTGTGAACAACATTCAAAGTGATTAGGCTTCCCTATGGTGGCTTTTTGAAAAGGGGGCATTTCTTTTAGAAAACAACAAAGACACTTGTCCAATGAAGGTCATTTAAACTCCTTTTTAGATAAGGATCAAGATGGGGAGGGCCATCAAATACAAAGACCATTAAGAATCACAAAGAAAGGAATGCCAAGCTAAGATTAAACATATGTGATCTCTGATCTTCATAAGACCCTAAAGTTCCTTTTGTAAACCCATGTTTACTTAAGATTTCCGGATAACCAAACAAGATAAAACATACTTCAATTCAAAAGGTGAAATGCTATACTTCTTGGATTGCTTTTAAAAGTAATATGAAAAATAATTGCTCCGAATGATCTACTGTATTACGGCGTGACAAATGTTAAGAATTTAATAGGCTTTTTTGGGATGAAGTAGATATATATAGCATATGCTCCAGATTAATGTCCTTCTCAAAAAGCAGAGATAAATATTCAGAGAATTGGAAACAGCCCAAATAGGAAATGAATGCTACAATTGCAATTTGATGTAATATATTTGCAATTATCTTGCCTTTCAAGAAAATTAAACCATGCATCGTCATTAATATGGCCTTTGAAATAATAATTGTGATGTTACAAATTTGACAGTATGCAATAAAATACTCAAAAGAGAGACCGCAGTTGTCTAAAAGGTTAAGGGTACACAAGCACTGGGAGCAGACAGCACCTGTGTTTAAAGCTACAACTCCAGTTTTTGTGTTTTATTAGCTGTCCACCCCATCCCTACTAAAAAATAAAATGTGGCCAAGATGCACTTACGCCCCCCACCTTCCTCTTCAATCCATCCCCTAGGGATGGATCATCCTGAAGGCTCACAGTTGTGAGGTGTCCTTATATACTCAAGTCTGACAATAGTTCAGGGCTCCCAGCTGGAGACTGCTCCCAGTGGGGGAGACAGAAGGACTCATTGGGGGGTCAGAGGACCCAGCTGGAAGCCAAGAGACAAATGTCTCAGTTCCAGGAGTCAGGTCAGTTCCTATCAAGGTGTCAGGAGAACCCCCATCCATAGGCCAGAGTTGGGCCATACAGCAGGGCACGGTGTCTAAAGGCTAGAGAGCCAAGTATCCAGGAGAGGTACTGCAATTGAAGCTGAGTGAGCTTATAAACCTGGTTATAACATCATGGCATTTTTATGCAGGATTGACAGGAGTGGGTGCTGCAGTTTCAAAATATTTCAAATGCTGCAAGCACTGTTCTTGTAAGAGCACAAAGACATCATGAAATACTCATGTATAATGGGTCATTGGGGTTAATATACATTCCAGACTTAGAGATGTGGGTTTTAAGGATGTGCATGGAGTATATTTATCTAAAATGAAAATTGATTATTGAAAATTTTTTCCATGTGTTTTTTTTTCTGAAAATGTATCCATCCAATGCCATATTAAAACAGTTACAATCTATTAAGCTGCAGAAAAAAACCTTCCAGTTTGTAGTAGTATATATATTTTTCTAAATAAAGTATTTTTACATATTTTGACAATCTATCTTCATTTTACTAATTTGCTTCTTTTCAATACTGCAACTTTCCATTCTAAACATAAACACATTTAGCAAATGACCAATAAACACTATGCAAAGCAAAATATGTATTAAAGACCTCTTCATGGAAACTGCAAGATGACCTTTTCTCCCTTTTTACTCCATAACAGATAACTTCAGCTGTTGAAGTGTGCTGTGTGTGCCATTATCATGAAAAATGTGATACAGCGCAACAATGACTGATTAGCGATGCACACATTTAAAATGTAATATTTAAAATCTCTAGCATGCACATCAAAATAACATTCTTCTGAGAGCTATTCCCACACCCATCATTGATCAAAATAAAATAGCCCTATTACTAAATGAACAGTTCAGACTTTGTTTCTGCTTGGCATATCTTCACTGACTGCTCTTTACAAAGCTTTATCTGTTCAGCAATGTGTAGGCCACAACAGTACACAATGACTTCAATTATCATTGCTAACAACTTGACTATAATTAACAAATGCAAGATGAATTTTATACAGGCAAGCATGCCAAAATGAAGAAAACATGCTATAGCCAGTTTTTTTTTTTTTTTTTTTTTAGAGGATTGTTAAATAAAATGGCTAAAAATCAATAAACATACAGCAAACATTTACTTCCTGGAAAAAAGTCCCATCATTCAGGAGATGTTTTAATAGATCATCTACTTGAGTGCATTTCCATAGAGGGGATTAATGACTTGTTTAGTTAGTAATTTAAGATGAGACTTGTGTAGAAAGGAAAGGAAAAAACAATGGAAATTGAAAGGCTATTGAAATGTTTGAGTTAAATAATTCTGCTTTATACAAAAATAAGTGAGTTTTTTAGCTATACTAGCTAATCCTTAGTGACGGTGATTGAATATCTGCACTTACTTCACAACTAAGCTCCCATTTAACAAGAAGCTTTGATTTTTCGTTCCTTTGCATAGATTACATGCATTTAGTCCTCATGCATACTGGACATTTTTTACAGCTGCTTTTTTGGCTTTTGACCTTTTTTTCTACAGCCAGTAAACTCCCCAGCATGTTATCCTATGTGTCCATGCACACAAACTGTGATCAACGTTTTTTGGCTGGAAAACAAACCCAGAACTAGTGGGTTTCTGGAAGAGATCTGTAAAAACACTCTAATGCTGAAAAACTCAGCAAAACATGGTAACTCGCGGCAAACCAGCGGTTTTGGACTTTTGGGGAAAAAACTAAAAAAAAACCCCTAAAAACTGCAAATGCGAAAAAACGTGGCAAAACGATGCTAAACGCTAATACAAAAACGCTGAAAAACTCACGTTTTTAAATGTGACTTTACACAGCTAACGTTACCAGTGTTATTAAAATGTCCAGTGTGCATGGAGCCTAACAGTGAACTTTTGGTGAATGTTGGCAGCAGACATTATGAGGGAGAGTTACTACAACTGGAGCACTCAGTCTGGTGCAGCTGTGCATGGCAGCCAATCAGCTTCTAACTTAGATTGTAAGCTCCAAGGAGCAGGGCCCTCCTAACCCTCTTGTATTGATCTGTATTGTCTCCCTTTATTTTGTAAAGCACTGAGCAAACTGTTGGCGCTATATAAATCCTGTATAATAATAACTTAAGCTTGTTCAGTTAAGCTTTGACAATAAAACCCGGAAGCTGATTGGTTCCTATGCAGAGCTGCACCAGATTCTATGTGCTCCAGTCTCAGTAAATCGACCCTTGGTCATACTTGTGTCCATGATCTGACAGCTGAAAGATTTTTTTTTCCAAGTTATCATAGGTCTCCTAGGTCTTAGAGTGTGTGCCATAAACTAAGTATGTCACCAACCCAATCAATTCAGAGAGCAAATGATGAAAAATTACACAGTATGTGCAGAAGTACTTCCATTGGAAACCACAGGACAAAATCAGTAGATTCAGAGATTAGGCTTCTAAAAACTTTGCCTTTTTCTGCAAATGTCACACTAAAGCTGACCATACACCATACAATTTTCTTATTCAATTTCCTTTAGGCTTAAATTCAGCTATGTAGTGGAAGGGCCTGCCTGATTGCATACAAAATTGAAATTGTTTAGGTTGACCTCATATTACATGGTTTTGGTAAATCTAAAGGAAGGTGTGCAAGGAAATTGTATAATGTATGGCCAGCCTTAGCCCTACTCCCTTCTACCCCCTTCTATTTTTGCATTATTGTGCCTGGATGAGATGGACATTTCTTATTGACTTTACAGGCTCCAGGACTGCAGAGGTGTGATTAAGTAACAATGGGACCAGTCTGCACAGGCTGCATCACTGGATTATCAGTCTTCCCCTGCAGAGGAATCAGCGACGGACATGTGATGGCAGAATTAGGCGAGTAAAAATGTTGTAAAAATTCATGAGGGGTTTACATTTGCCCAGTGACAAGCTTTAATATACAAGGACTAGTGATATAACTGAGATAATAATATAGTTCTCCATGTCTTATCTTTCCTTTTCAGGACGCATAGTCTGGACCTGCCAACAGCTATTCAGGGGAGCAGGAAAAATGTAAACTGTCAGCTTATGGTGTTAATGATTACAGCTGGGGAAGAGCGCTTCCATCTACAAAAACACAAGCTGACAACAGCACACACGGGCTACTATACTTGTCTGAGGCAGCCTAGTGTAGTAGTTGGTGTGCGCGGTTGTCAGCTTGTGTTTTTGTAAGTGAAAGTCATTCACAACACAAGCTGACAGTTTCCACTCTCTCTATGCCCCGATTAGCTGGTGGTGGGAGGCAGGTATGGATGCAATGTAAACTAAACAGGACAGATGGAGGCGGCAGCACTGCACAGAAATGTCCCATCTGGCTGCTTAGGAGGAGTAGGGGTTTGTGATCAGTGAACCGTTAGCCAGAAAGCCATCTCCTTTTATTAGTGTTGTTGGTTCATTCCTTGTTTGCAAGTGTACAGGAGCAAGTGGTGTACAAATGCTTTAAAGTGACTTGTAAAGGCTTAACATTTTTTTACTTTCACGCATTCTATGCAAGGTAAAAAATATTGTGTTCTGCTCTCCACATAGCGCCCCCCCCCCATTACTTACCTGAGCCCAAGCTCAATCCAGTGCTGTGTACAGGAGCCTCTGCTCCCCCACTGCTGTCAATCACAGCCAGTGAGGAGTGAGCTGGGCTGAGCCGCGCTCAGGCCAGTATGACATGTCTGTTAGTTATTTATTTAAAAAAAAAAAAAAAAGCCTTTTAATTAATCACTGTAAGAGGTGACTACATGTAGAAGGTTGATGTTGCTGGAGATAGAAATGCTAAAGCCTGCCAAAATATGATTTCATTTTAAAAAGAAACAGATTGTAAGGGACCACCAGGCGGTACCACTAGCACTCCACTGGCCAGGCGTCCCCAGCGCACGGTATCTAAGCCCCAGGGTACGTGTTCACCAGAGCCCCTGATGGTGGGGATGGACTTGAAGTACCCCGAGACCAGGTCGTGGCTACTGAGCACGCCCGTCAGTGGTAGCGGTATTCGCCAGGGGCTCCCGCAGGGAAGAGCCTGATGTGAGGAGGTCGGGTGATCCCGTCGGGATGGATGGATGGCTGAGCAAGTGCGGGGTCAAACGGGCCGGGTCGGTAACAGTGGGGACGGAGCAGTACAAGGCAGCGGGCAGAGAGTAGTCGGGTCACACGCCAGGTCAGCAACGGAAGGTCAGATCCAAACAGGGACATTCAGGAGAGAGGTCAGGCAAAGCAAGGGTCTGGGCAGGAGAAGGCAACAAGGTCAGGTATAATCCGGGTCAATAACTTACTTAGAACAGGTTCGCAGATACAGGATACAAGGAAAGACCAGAAGGCACTGAATGACAGCTCAGGGCCGTTTAAATATCCCGCCCTGCGCTGCCATTGGTGCCACGCGCGCGCGCGCGGTCCCCACTGCGCATGCGTGAACTCCCTCGCCGCGGACGGCCAGGTCTCAGTGCCCGCATTCTGACACGGAGCGGTGCACTGCGCCTGCGCCGAGCTCGTCGCAGCGGGGATTCCTGACACAGATACACCTCACCACTTTATAAATGACTGTCAGTACTGGTTTTGGGAAGGCTTATACTCAAAATCATGAAAAAAACATAAAAATGGAAGGAACATAAATAATTATATATTACCTTGGCATTCGAAATCAGGATTACCCCAGAAAAGTTCCTGGCATTCACTGCAGTTCCTCCCTCCAAAACCAGGCATGCAATGACACT
Source organism: Staurois parvus (assembly GCF_062004578.1). Taxonomy (NCBI): domain Eukaryota; kingdom Metazoa; phylum Chordata; class Amphibia; order Anura; family Ranidae; genus Staurois; species Staurois parvus. The sequence continues at coordinate 15,707,768 of NW_028317815.1, read as the reverse complement.
GTCCAGTGAACTGTTTAAAATGTTACAGGAATGGTTATACACTCAAAATGCTTTCAAAAATGTTTGTCTCAACATTGTTTATTATTAAGATTTTCCAATGTGTACCTCATTACAAGATGGTCCCAGAGAACGACCTGGATCACAACCACATGGCTCACAACCATTACCGCTGGCTAAATTCCAGGTATTTGGCGCACAGTGATCACAGCTCTGTCCAATCACATTCTTCAGACAAGGGCACTGGCCAGTGGTTCTATTACAGTGGCAACTGACATCTCCCTGACAGTGCTCCTGTTCAGTGCCCAAGTAATTACAGACACATTCTGGAAAGAGTAAACAGCAAAAATGCATGTTAGATGACTATCTAGCAAGCAGTATACCATTACGATTTGAACAGTTTGTTACACAGGTAAAATATACTATAAAACAGAAGAGAGCTCTTAATCAAATGATAAATGAAAATAACAGGATAACTTTTTGCCTGAAGACAAAAGGGAAAGGGAAATTAGAACAATATCCTGCTACTGAGACACAGAAAAATTGTGAGGCAAATGATCTGGGAGAGAAATAGGATAATCATTGTTGATGCAGTATCACAGTCCTGTACTGCAAACACGTGGTGGTCCTAATTTTTAAATTTTCCTATACCTAAATTAAAATGACTTATACACCCTTCATCATTCAGATTGACAAATAGCCAGTAGTTTTAAACATGCATAACATATTAGTGGGACTAATATGAATGCTACCTTAAGCATGGTAAGGATTTGTTGCCGGTAAGATTCTGTTTTCATGTGAATGTGAAAAGACACAGCAAGAGCTAATGTAATACAAGAATCCTGTACTGAAAATATATGGAGACCGTTGCTGACCTCCTTCTAAAAAAGTTATTTGCCTGGATGTTTCTGGTCTCAATACTAAACCATACCAAAATGCTGATCACAAAACTCGAGTTGAAAACTACTAATCTGCATGACAGCTAGGCAACAAGCATTTTTAGAAGTAGAAGTCAGAAATGGCAGTCTTCATACTTTCTCAGTACAGGGCTTATTTAACATATTGCATATAGATCAAAAATAGGGCTTTAAAAGCTTTGGACTTTGTCCTCTTACAATACTCTATTGGGTTTTTTTTTTTCAATGGATGCTCCCATTCTATGGGTGTCTTGGCCCTAAGCTTTGAAGATAACAAGAAGTTCATCTTGCTGAATATGTCTATACATTACCTAAACTCTTAAGATGGTACACCCTATGATATTAACTATATCCCTTTGGCATACACAATATAAAAATCACCTGAAGTATTTTATTGGGTATATTTGACTAGGAAGTTAAGCAGTTGTTCGACCTGTGCTATCTACTCATATACCTGTAATGCACTGTTAAGTGTTCTAATCTCTGTATGGAAACCTAAATGATGCAATATCATAAGACCAGGTACACACTGATACAGTGTGGGAAAGCTGCACCGCATTGCAATCGCATGGCATTCATGCGATTTTGTGCGGGTGTCAATGTTAAAATTACTGACACCCTGAAGCAGATCACAAAATGCAATGTAACTGCCAGAAACTGCAATGCATGTGTGAGAACAGCCATGCTATGCGATTCAGGTGCGGTAAAAAAAAAAAAAAAAAAAAAAAAAAAAAAAAAAAGGATCCTGCACCTCTTTGGTGAGGATGTGATGCGATTTGAGCCAAAAAAATGTATGGCTCAAATTGCACAGCACAAACATCGCATGTGGTTCGATTCCTGTGTGAATTACATGCGGTGTCCTACACCGCATTAGTCTAAACCCAGTATCATAGTTGTGTTTCATATGATCTGTTTAATAAATTGTTGAAACAGAAAAGCTTTGGACCTTGCAGCCAAATGCAATTTTTAGTTAAAAAATTACTTACTTTTACAATCCTGATGAATGGCACTGCCATAGTATCCCAGACTGCACTGTTGGCAGCTTTCACCCTCTGTGTTATGAAGGCACTTAAGACATACTCCTGATTGCTTATCACAAGCCAGTGGATCAGAAATATCTATGTTATTATTGCAATTACATGGCTGACAGATACCACCATTCTGTTCTGGGTTTCCATAATAGCCAGATGCACAACCGTCACAGCGAACACCTACAGAGTAAAAAAAAAAAAGACCTCTAAAGATATCTAAAGTGGCCACTTGCATAACATTTAAATATTGTTCTTAGAAATAAAATAAAAATGAACAACATCCAATGGTGAAAACAACTTTTCTTTATTAAGTGGCTACATACCAGAATATTGTATTATACTTTGGTAGTCATTTTATTGATCATTATGTCCTATTAATGAATGTAATGTAAGAATTTCTAACACTACACTTACAGCATTACTGTATGTTTAATAAGACTAAAATATAATAAAACACTTACCTGTATATCCTTTATTACATGTACATACAACATGCTCAGACGTGGGGTCTTTATAACATCCACTTGCAAACTGGCGTCCACTTCCGGGTCCATCTGGACATGGGCATGGTCTGCAGTGATCACCCGAACCAAGCCTGGGATCTCCATAATAACCAGCCAAACATCTAGAAAATGAAAAAGATTAATCAAGCAGCTCTAGAAAATAGTTCATGATCACATCATCAACATTGCATTAACCCTCCGTATTTTATTTCACTCACCTGCCCAGTTACAAATGTGACCAACATTAACAAAAAAACAAAACAAAAAGTATACTAGGTTATTGATACCTATATAGTGGATTAACTAAACCTACCTTTCACAGCTGTAACCTTCAGTGTGATCTCTGCAGCTGGTGCACTGTCCAGTAAGGGCATTACAATCATCAGCATGTCCATTACATTGGCACTGCTGACAGTTTGGGAATCCCCAGTAGCCAGGTAAACATGCGTCACACTGTCTTCCATAGGCTCCATGGATACACGGACACTGGCCGGTTTCAGGGTGGCAGAAGGAATGAGAAGAACCTTTAGGACTGCAGTCACAAGCTTAAAAAAAAATACAAAGAGATTAAACTACTGTGTATATATGGAGCATCATTTAAGAACACTTGTCCTACACTGCTAAAGTTCTTTCAAAGTAGCAGATTTAAGTCTACGACCTGTCAGCTACTGCCCACAACCTTGGCAGCCAATATGAGAAGCCAATCCTTCCTGCACTTTGCTGTAGGACATCTCAAGATTATCCGCAGAACACGAATCTTGACTTTTACAAATTTTGTGAAACGTGGCGGACTATTCTTCCTCATGCACACAGGACATTAAACAAAAAAAAAAAAAAAAAACACCTAGAAGCCTTCCTCCTGGCAGCAGCATTTCTGCAGAAACAAAAAACACCTGACGCTTGTAAAAGTTTCTAACGCATTTACAAGCATTTATGCTCATTTACAAATGTCAAACACTTGAGCGTTAATTCATTTCATTGGTCAGAATAATAATTTATGCTGGCAATTGAAATTATCACTCAAGCGCTAAACGTGCCAAGCAGTAACACGTGTTTAGACAAGTTTGGTTAAGCTTTTTTTCTGCCAAAACGCTGCTGCTCCTAGATGCACTGGGCCTAGGCTTCTTGCTGGTAAATGCTACTGCTACTGCTACTAAAAGCTTCTAAAAGTCTATGTGTACATCGACACATAGGATAACATGGAGGGCCATTTGGAAGCAGTAAAACAAAAAAAGAAACCGCCTGACGCTCCTAAAAGTGGCTGCAAAAGCGCCCTGTGTGCATGAGGCCTTCATCAACTGGAAGTTGCATACTGCAGGTATATATGGATTTTTGAGGGCTGCCAGCATGTCCTGTAGCAGAGTAAAGAAAACCCACAGACTGCCACCATGTAGTCCCTTAAATTGGTTAACAAGTTTAGTTTGGCAGTAGCGATATATACACTTTAAATTTGGGAAACAATAAAGACTTTCAAGTTTAAGTCCAAACAATGACATACGTTTGCATCCATTAGGCCCAAAGCCATAGGTTCCAAGTGCACATTTATCGCAATTCCGTCCAACCACGTTTGTCCGACAATCGCACTGCCCTCCATTCGGGTTACATACAGCACTTAATGATCCTTGAGGGTCACACCGACATTCTGGATAGGAAATATAAGATAAGGGAACAATGAGAATGCTAACTGGGAACACCTATATACAAAACAATATGGTATATGCAATAAAAATAAGACCAACAACAACCACCAATCAAGTCAGCTAATGTCTGTTCTCCTAAAAGGTGTTTACATTTAATTTGCTAATTCAGATAGCTATATGGCTAGGCTATCAGTAAGGATGTGGTTACACATTTGATTAAAGACATATAATACACTGATTTTTTTAGTTTCGTCACTGCAAAAAGCCATTTTTAACTTTGCAGAACATGCTTATATTTTACCAATCTCTGTGTATTCTAGAGGGCCATACAAGCTTGACCAAAATTAACCCCTCTATAAAAAGGGTCCATCCTGTCTTCTCCATTCCAATAACAAGTAAAATGTGCAAATGAAGTAAAATTGACTCTAAAACATAAAGAACCCACAAAACAAAAAAAAGAAAGAAAATGACAGTCTGTCCACTTTGAAAAGTGACTAGAGCTATGAAGTCTATTGATATCTACCACTACTACTACGAATAGTTGTGAAACTAACACGTACCCAGGGCCCCCTCATGTAGCAGGGCTGAGATACTGAAGAGGTATTCTTTGCAGACATCTGTGAGAGGAGTTTTCACAACACTTTGACTGTTCTCTGTACATCTGTATCTCTCGAATGTCTTCCAGGCATTGCTGACATCATCTCCTGAGCCTCCAGAGCCGAATATGTCCAGGGACTTTACATGAGGCAGCAGAACAATCTGTAGAAATCAATTTATATCTTCAAACCAAGTCTCTGAGCATTATATAAAATAAGTCAGAGAACAAAAAATGTAACGAAGTTGATGTGTGAGAATATAAAAGCCTTAAACCACTTAAACAGGGAAGCATCTAAATAAAGACTTTATCCCTGACAAAATATAGGTTACTTTAAAACCTCTGCAAACAGTATACTTAAAAGTAAATCACAGAAAAGCAATTTAAGTCCTTCAGTAAGAGATGCACAAGTAGAGATGAAAGTACTGAAGTTAGCAGCGACACTAAAATCCTGCTAATGCTCATTCTAGACTATGGTCTGGTAGAATGATCATATCACACGTGGGATCTTACCCAAAGCTGCAAAAAATTAGGTATCAAGCTCAATATGTAAACTAAAATTAGCGTTCTTAAAAAAAAGAAGACTAAAAGAAAAAATGACAAGGTCCCAGGCTTCATTTTGTGAATAAACAGGCAGACAGTGAGGTGGAGACACAACCTCAGAACATTAGGATCCATGTGATCTGTAATGCCTATACCTGAGTGGTTGGAAGTACAGCGAAAGCTGTACTAATCTCTGCATATAACATAACAAGCAGTTTTTCGGGATGTAAAAGAAAGCCAACATGAGAGGAGATAGCCTGGAGTAAAACTGCTTCAACCCTGTGCTCAGAGATGAGCTTTAACTATTGCTTTGTAAGGGGAATCTAGACCCTGTCCCACAAATCATAAGTGTGACACACTGCAACAAACAGATAACATATTTTGCCTGTTTTAAAACTATTAAAAGAAAAATAATTGTGAGATCTAGATAGAAGTTACATGACAGCCTCAGGATTGATTAATCAGCCATCCTCTTTTACCGCTGTATAAATCAATATAGTAGAATACTTGATGATCTACCTCTACGTAGGCCATTTCCAATCACTGATATTAAAGCATTTATACAGTGCTCTTGCAAAAGTAATCAGAACAAATATTTACTTACAGAATCAATTAATGTGTAGGGATTTTCTACATTAGAGTTGACTGAATACCGTGGCAACTCCAGTCGTATGGTGTAATTCAGACCTTTCTCAAAGCATATAGGACGAGGAAGAACTATATACCTAGAAGTACAATAGATAACATGACAGATTGTACCAATTCTGGATCCAAATCACTTTAGCACACAATAACCCTCTTTTAATAACCTCAATAAATATATATATTTAGCATGCTATTAAAGAGATATGGACTGCAGAGAGAGAGAGAGACATATTTTACCCCTGTACAAATCATTAGTACGACCTCACCTGGAATATGTTGTTCAGTTTTGGGCACTAGTTCACAAAAGGGATATTGGGGACTGGAGAAAGTGCAGAGAAGTGCAGAGAAGGGCAACCAAACAGATAAGAGATACAAGTACAGTTATGAGAAAATATTAGAGAAATTGAAAGTATTCTCTCTTGAGAAGAAGAGATTAAGGGGGATATGATCAACATGTATAAATACATCAGTGGTACATATAGTGACCTTGGTGTAGAGCTATTCACCCTGAGGTCATCACAGAGGACAAGGGGGCACTATTTATGTCTGGAGGAAAAAATATTTAATCTCCAAATATGAAACAGGCTTCTTCACAGTAAGAGCTGTGAACATGTGAAATAGACTCCCTCAAGAGCTGGTTCTGGCCAGCACAGTAGACTGTTAAAAAAACAAAAAAACAAAAGAAAAGGCCTGGATTCTTTCCTAAATGCACATATAACTGGATACAAATATTTATAGGTAAAGTTGATCTGGGGAATATTCATTTGCCTCTTTGGGGATCAGGGAGAAAATTGGAGAAAACTGCTGGAGCAAACTGGATCATGCTTTATTGGGTTTTTGTGCCTTCCTCTAGATTAGCTGTGGGTATGGGATTGTGTATATGGAGGTTTTCTATTTGTATGTGTTTTTTTTTCTCTGCTGGTTGAACTGGATGGATTTGTGTCTTTTTTTTAACCAAATTAACTATGTAACTATATTTTCAGGATTTTGTGACATATACTTATTAAAGCAGAAGTAAACCGCAAAACAATAAAATGTAATATAATCTTCTCCCTGCAAGTTAAGAGCCCAATGTGCCATTATGCATTGCATACTAGCACATTATGAAAGACTTACCTGAAAATGAAGCCCTCCAGCGGAGCACTGTCTCGGCTCCCTGGGCTTTCATCTTCACCCAGTCTTCCTTCCAGGTTTGTGGGATGAGGCTGACTAGCCGAGATGTGATGACGTCACTCCCACGCATGAGTGCAGGAGCTTTGGCATGGCTCTCTCAATGGACAGCACGCCATCCATTAAGAGCACAGTGTGCATGCATCGGTGACATCGCAGGCGCTGCTAAAGTAAATATTTCCTAAACAATGCACATTTAGTAGATATTCACTGTACCTACAGGTAAGCCTTATTATAGGCTTACCTATAGGTACAAGGGAAAAAAAAGACTATACTATCATTTTAAGAAAATATTAAAATGTTTGGAAAAGAGATACTTTGAACAATTTCTACAAAACACAGTTGAAAAACAAGCCTTACAAAATACAAATTCAACCAGTAATATTTTAGGTACATGTACTACTGTATTAACATCTCCATCAATATGATCAAAATCACTAACTGTTCGAATTGGATATTACATTTTAAAAGGTATACATAGATTTAATCACAGTGACCAAGTTCAAATCACAAATATTATATAGATGTTAATTCCTGATCATGCATGACCTATGCATTGTCTCTATTTCCCAATTACCTAGATCCTGGTGGTAATGCTACACTCTGGTTGTCATCACTAGGGATGGTATTACCACATCTACTGCTTGTGGGAATTTTCCCTGGACGAATAACTGTTATCACTGCTTCTTCCCATTGTTCTGGGAGCTGAGGATGATAAAAGAAAAAACATTCCAAATAAAATAACAACCATTCCAAAAGGATCATTAGCATGAAGTTAGCATGGAGGAAAGTATGACAAATGTATGTGTATTTTTGTAATTATTTGTAATTATTGAGATTACCATTATCTTGAATGCTCCATATACTATTGGTACAACCAATTTCCATAAAGATTATTTTCTAATACATCTCACATGCACGGTTAATTCTGATATGTATGTCCTGTATGTTGTAGAGCAGCTAACTGAAATAGGTTTAATTTACCCATATATCAACTTAGTATCTGCAAGATTTATAGACTATCTGCTGATAAGTAGCCCGTGTACAGGGTGCAGATACATTTGCCTTCCAATCAATATCTACATTGATGTGAAGTCAGGGATATGTAATGTCTGATTGCATAATTATGTGGATAACTCTTCAAGTAAATTTTACAGCTTTGCCCATACACACAAGGCTACATCTGCTCAAAGTGGAACTAAAGTCCACCTGTACATACCTCCCTTCCAGCAAAGCAATGCCTGCAAGCTCCCTTGCTGGTGCCAACATCTTCACCTATTCATCTTTAGTCATCTTGACTTGCTGGCCGGGGATGATGCAACTCCCAAGCAAGTGCAAAGGAATTAATTAATCCTTGAACCAAGGCATACTGAGAATGTACTCCAAGTTCTGCATACACAGCTCACTGAACTTTCTAATGAGTTTTGTGAGCAGGCAGGTAAAAGGCTTTTATTGTAGAATAGACCTATTTCTCTATTCACAAAGCTCACAGGAGAAGTATCCTTAAGGGGACTGTTTTCATTCAAGCCATACACTGCTCTAATGTGGGCTGATTCCTGCTGGCTCAGTCGAACTTTCAGTAGTTTATGCTCCTGCCGTCATCGCAAGGTTCAGCAAATTGATTGTTCAATTGACTGTCTACTGCCTCTCAGAAAATTGTCGGGTGAACAAAGTCTACATCCAATCAGATGCAGGCACTGTTCATGTGTTCTGACAACTCCCCCGGCTGTCAGAATACATAATCCTGACAGGGGAAGTTCATCCATTCCCTCTCTTAGCCTGCAGGCTGAGCTAACAGAAATTTATATGTGTAGGGGAAGAGAGGAGGGGATAGAGTTCCTTGTTAAGTTAGGGCATGACCACCGACATAAATTAGAGACAAAATCAGATGCCCATCCAGCATTGTTTAATAATAAAAAAAAAATCTCTACATACAACCTAAGGTCATTTATTAATTGTAGTGCAGATTCCTATCTGTTCATGATAACACAATACACTCCCTTTTATAAGTTTTGATTGACTAACCTGTGGTTCATAGCGGATTAAAAGATCATACTCCATTGAGACTGGAATATTATTAATGTGAAACTCCAAGTATCCTCCTTCTGGAACATGGGCAAATCCAGGTCCTGTCCAAGATGGTGTGCGATCCTGAGGGAGCATGCGTCCAACAGTTCTCACGCCCTATTGATTGAAAATAAATCATAAACAGCTTGTAAACTGATGTTTTTAGTAATAAAGTCACAAATTTACAGGATACTGGAAAGTACTTACAGGGCCATAATCTGCATCCTCTGCTTCATAGATGTAATGGTCTAAAGAGATGAAATAAAAGCCAGACTCCACTTCATTGCACTGACGACCAATCATGTGCGGTCTACAGCGACATTGGCCCGACTCAGGTGAACAGCTGCAAGGTGAATAAAGCAAGACAAATTATTTTAGCACTGGTTCTATAAGGCAAATTGCTCAAAACAGAGCTGGGAAACTATACACAATTAAAAAGGTAGATTTCAGCATAAGGAAACTATCATGGCAACAGAAATAGTTTTCTATAATCTTTTTGTTCTTGTAGAAAACAAAGGTAGCCATATTCAGAAATTAAACCAGTATGTAAAAATTAAAGAATTACATTGGATGTCAAAAGAAAAATGTCAGAAATACTTCAAGAGGTTCTCTTTTTGTTCCTCTAACAATGCGCTCACAATTAAATCCATGCAGAAATTTTTGAGGGTGTTAATAAGGATTCTAAAATCCATATAATAAGTATTTCATAGTAAAAGGGAAAAGTGGATCTATGGCTTACATGTTATCCAATGCTCCACCACGGTCACAGTCACAAGGTCGACATCCATCCAGGTCATTGCTCAAACCCCAGAATCCAGGCTGTTTAAAAAATTCAAAGGCTGGTTAATAACAGAATAGTCACACATTCCTTAAACATTCAGCATTAGACAAGGACCACTGTGTTTTTAGTAAGACATACAAACAGTGGCAAGACATTTTTCTAGCAATGGGACCTACAGTTAGAGGAAACACAGTATGTTAATTAAATATCCACTGAAACTTTTGTACAAGGGAACCTGTGTGGATAGGAATAAGAGAGCTGCTGTAGCTGAAAGGGCAAGCTATATAACTGTCATCCAGAACTTGGCTTGTACTTGTTACGTACAATCATGCATCAGAACAGTTTCAACTTTTCACACTATCTTGTGACTAAGTCAGGGAATCACCCAAAATGCTGGGATGATGTGTGGTGCAGTGCACAAAATTGCAGATATGCACAGGACTGGATGGCACCACAGGGCATTGTGCTGCTGTGCGGGTATTTGAATGGTGTACACATTTTGTACAGGTCAAATTAAGTTAAAAAAAAAAATAAAATTAAAAACTACTTTACGTTTTCAAAATAGAAACCAGATCATTTGCACCAACATCAATAGCTTAAGATAAAATATCAGCAAGTTAATCCTACGGGTCCAGCGTTATCTTTCCACAACTTGGCTCTTCAAATGCTGCTACACAATGGAAACTAGCTGCATACTAAAACAAATGTTTTAGAGCTTAGACAGGTGAATAAGCTCTAAAGAGTAACCGCACACCATATATTCTAGTATCATTAAAAAAACGTATATATCCAGGTAGCTAAACAAAATCCTCTGATGTGTTTCATGTGACATGTGGGCCTGGTGGTAGAGATCACTACAATTTCAAGAATAATATAAAATTACATGTATTCAAATTTTTGGGGAACACTGGATTATAATATGTGTGGCTATGAATCCTTTATGCTATCTATGGTACTTTTAATGACTAGTCAGCAGTAACAATTAACATATTTCTATCATGTTAGATTTGTATATCACAGGTCAGGCATCAGTCATTAGGTATTTGGTTGTGTGTACATATAAATTGCCATTCAGCTTCATAGTATAGAATATATTGAAAACATGACCCTATAACTTTAGAACTCTGCACTATTCCTTTCATTTGTCTAGCCATACTATATCATCAAAAAATAGTTTTTCTGATTATTTTGCTTAATGTTTTTCTTCTTATGTAACATATTTGACAGTTATAGGATTACTTAAAGATTATTTTTGGAATCTGTACGGCATCCACAATAATGCAACCTAAAGTATTTTACAATGTGTGCTGCTTATTCAGCATTATGATATTCTTTGTTTTGGTGAGCAGACTTTTATATACACATCACTAACACAGGATTTCCCAGCATACTTACCAGCCAACCTACAAAACAACCACATTGGCTCTGTCTAACAGTTTCCGTTAAAAACAGAGGGTTTTGTTTGCACATATTTGCAAATATATGCGTAAGCTGCAGTGCCCATGTCAAGGGACCTTTGTATATATTGCAGTCCTAACTCTAAATTTCCAGAGCTCCATAGTAGGAGCACATATAAGTATGGAAAGATTAGGGGCAGGTATGCCTGCAGGAAGCCTACCCCTCCTAAAGGCACAGGGATGCATGTGACACCCAGCAAGAGCACAATGGCAGCGAAGGCATCACATGTCTCCCTGTGTCCAATAACATGCATCGTTCAACGGGATTTAATGCAGTATATGTTTGTTTCCTTCCTTTGCTGCCCTATCTTATTTATGTAAAAAATATTGGAATCAAAATAACACAAAATTAAAAAGCTGACATATTTTTACTACCATGCACTGGTCACACTGCTTCCCCATTACGAAACGTTTGCAATAACAGTTTCCTTCTACTGAGTCACATGAATTGCCACCAGGAATAGTTCCTAGAGGATTGCATCCACAAGCTAGAAGACAGGAAACAAATACAAAGGTTTGTCAATTGTTTGAGAAGATATCATCCAAGTGAGTAACAAATTAAAAGAATTCTTACGCTGGCATCCATCTGGATCTTCTGCATTTAGGTCATAGTAGCTTTCCTTGCATCGATCACAGCGTTCTCCCTCTATATTCGCCTTACATCTACATTGGCCGGCAATAAGTCCCACAGAGAAGTCTGAATAACGGTCGCATATGCCACCATCTTGGGATCCAGCTGGGTCACAATTACAAGCTGGAAAAAAATGTTTCCAATCAGTAACATTATACGCTTTTGGTCACAAAGCTGTTTTCTAGAGTAATACATGTCTACAGATTTCTAGATCACATTGAATTGAATGTATTTTCAGATTAACCTATTGAGTAGAAGTTTACAGACAGGTTTATTTTTTTTTTTACGTTTTCATTTTTTTTTTCCTAATGAAAAAAATGTGAAGAGCTCTAGGAAAGTTGCAAAGAATAGATCCTTATAAAGCCATAAACACCTCTCTCCTAAGACATCAACCGAATAAGACAAACAATAGCTGCTGTGAGTAACAAGATGGAGGGCTGCCAAAAAAACAGACCAAAAGGAGTTTTCTTTTAAAGCATCATACTTACGTTGACAGATGTTTGGGTCACGTATGTCTTTGTCTGGATGCTGATAGAAGAATGGCTTGCACTGCTCACAGTTCCGTCCCATTGTGTTATGCTGGCAATCATCACATACACCACCACTTGTATTTCCAGTTGACATGTATACAGCCATGTCAAAGTGACATTTTGTAGAGTGCTCATTACAGTTGCATTCTGCAGAAAGATGATGCAGTTTAATGAGCAAAATTATTAAGGGCAGAGCCATTTAAATAAAAGTGACAAACCAACAACTAAAGAAAACTGGTGATTATAAACTCCTGTTGTGTGAGATGCGGTCTTTTAACAAGTGATTGACTGACATTTCAGTCTATTGTTAGTCAAAGGGGATCAAATTCCAAGAAATGAAAACTGATGTCAGTGAAAAAAGTTACTAGCTGCCATCCTATGAAAACAAAAATTTATGATCTGTGAACTCACTTTTACAAGCATTACTGCTACGACCTTCTGCTGGTCTCCATGGCAAATCGTGATAAAAGTCCATACACTGTTCGCAGTTTAAACCTATTGTATGATGTCTACAAACACAGCGTCCATGTACCTAGAATGCAGGGTTAGAAAGAAGTGCTTATCTACATCCAAGCTACTCAGATCATTCAACATATTAAAAAAAATATTTAAAATGTCTGTGCTTTAAGATAAATAAAATTTACAACACCCCCCCCCCCCCCATCTTTCAAGTTAGAGGCATGCTTATTTATGTATTTTGACATTTGAGACTTACACCAGAGGATCTGACATCTCTACACGATACATGCAAGTATAATTTAGATCTCCTTGACTACAGCTTGTAAACTGAAGAGTCACGCTAACTTCACAAATAGAAGTAGAAGGTTCTGCAAGTCTTAGAACATTACTTTGTTTTTCCCCACATCAAAGTAGCCATACACACGAAAAGATGGTAGTTCACTTTACCTTGAGGAGCAATCTCAATTATGTGGGCATTACTAGAAATCTTTGATGAATAGTCATTCTCATTTTTGTCCATTGTTTGATAAGGTTGAAGATGGTCTGCAAGGGGGATTATTCTCTCACCAAAGCATGGACATGCATACTTGGTATGTAAATGAGCTAACAAAAGATGGAGAAGCCCAAGTGCCATCAGAGTGTGCCCACACATTTGGATCCATTATATTGTCAATGGGCAGCGTTGAGTTTACAAAACAGGAGAACATTTTTAAAAACCAACTACAATATGATCTACAAATTTGAACCATGCATATTTCAATAATAAAATAGATTTCTTTAATGTTATGCACAGCTACACTAGATTCTGTGTGCACCAGTCTTAGTAAATACCCCCCCCCCCAATTCCCCACTCTATAAAAAAAAAAAAAAAAAGAGTTATAGTTGCACATTAGGAAAATCATTTATGCCAACTACCCCTGCATAATATTAATATGAGGACAAGCTTTATGCCATGATAAGAGAAAAGCAAACTGTAGACTAGAATTACCATTCCTTCCATGTTGTCAAAATATCCATTTACAGGTGCGCATTCACTAGCATGTCCATAGCAGAAACAGTTACCACGGACAACCATATCATAAATGGCATAGTAGTATTTCTCCTTTATTTCAACTCTTGAATCCAAAAGGTTATCGCCCAAAGTGTGGAGTTTTAGAAACTTTATTCTTAAGTTTGTAATTCTTAACAAGCCTTGGAAAATAGAAATTGTATATGAAATATAAAGTTAATTAGCAGGATAAAAAACACAACACAACACACACACACACTCAATGTAAACTGGTAAAACAAAAAAGGCAATGTTAACAATGAAAAATTACATTGGGCTTGCTTGTATTTTGTAACGTAGAATACAAATTTCTGCTAGTGCCTACGGATTGTGGGCACATATAGGAATATATACACAAACCGCAATGCAAGATAAAACATCTGCCCATGATCATCAAATCAATGACTAACTATGACTTTCCTTTGAGAGTTGGCAAATATTATACTAAGCTCAAGTTGTAGGGAAAATCCATATAGAAAGGAGCACAACTGTCTGTTTATCCAAAAGGGAAACTAAAAACTGTATTCAATGCAATTCACAGTTAACTGAATAGGTTTGGTAAAGGCATTTAAAAAAAAAACTAAAGTTTTTGAAAGCCTTCACTGAAAATTTGGTTAAAAAGGTATCTCTTACATTTTTGCCTTTCATACTATCGAGGCTAACCTGGATCAACCCCTTACTTTTATCAAGGACAGTTGTCTTTTCCTGAAGTGTTAATACATTGAGCCAAAAATACATTTATAAAAAGAGCACATCTAGTGTTTATTAGTAAACTTATCACATTTCTTATCAGACATTTGAGACTGTATGAAGCTCTCTACAGCCTTGTTCCACAAAATTGCTCATATGTGGAGCAGAGGGGAAAAACAACTACCTTGACAATAAAAACTTTAATTCTTTAATATTATTTCAGGTAGGATATTTTATAAAAGTGATTAGAGTTTATATTAGAAAAAAGATAAATAATGAAACCAGATTGAACATTGTTTTATCACAATACAAGGATAACTGAACACAAGCAGGGTAAAATTAAATGTCCTACCATGCTATCATTCATTATCCAACCAAGAATTATATAAATATTTTCCACTTTAATTTCTATTTTAATAAATGCATTAGTGGCAGCTTTTCAGACTAGAACACCTATATTTAGGTTTCTGAAAGCAACGACTGGCCTTTAAGTTGATTTTTAAGTTTGTTGTCAGTTTATTCCTTTACCTTTCACAGTGAACTGTTAAGAACCAGCCAAAATGTTCACAACCATTAGATAAAGGAATTATTTGGGCAATGGATAATCTAGTTTTACAGGAAAAACAAACATTAAACAAAACATTAGATGCCTTACTTTTAATCCTAAGACTGTATGGATCATCAATACGAAAAGCTGGATCCAGGACACGATATATAACCTGTGATACAAGTAAAGATGATTAAACAAAATAAAAGCATACATTTATGTTAATGTTAAAAACATACTAAAAAAAAAAAAAAAAAAAAAATATAATACCTCTCCCTCTGTAGAGGGTTCAATGTCAGAGTATCGAGAGTCACAGATGACATCATCAACTTTTTTCATTGGCCCAACAGAGACTCCAGGAAATGACGACTCACAATCGTATGCAAAATATCTGTAGGTGTTCCATGTTTTACCAAAGTCTGCTGATCTTTCAATTAACATTGCAGCTGGCCGGAAGGTCTACGGAAATCAAGATGTTTTCTATTAACAAACATCTGCTTGTAAAACTTAAGTGTTTAAATGCGCATAGTTTGACCACATAATACTCCTGGCAAAACAAAGTCCAACATGGGTGCCTGCCAAAAACACAAGGGTATTGCTAAACTATACTGCGCCTATAATGTAGCATAATATCTACAAGCCATATGTTAATTCCAGACATCTGTTTGGAAGCCAGACAAAGACATTTTGTATGCATAACTTCTGTGTCCATAAACAAAGAATGCTTACATAAATGGTTGTCTGAAGTCAAATCATATATACAAATGAAATATCCTGCATCCTTTCCTGGGTATGTAAAAAAAGAAAAAAAAAAACTAGCTGTTTTGAACTCATGTCTACAATGTATCTTGAATATTCTCATTGTACAACATACAGTGTCCCCAACAATGGCCTCTTCTATAATCTAATTATACACTGGTAGCAATTGTGTTTGCTAGGGGAAGTCATGGATTCCTAACCTTAAAGGTCATGATGAGATGAGTGAAATGGAATTCTGCTTCAAGATCCAGCTGGATTGTGACATTTTCCACACCTTCATGAGAAAAAAAAAAAAAAAAAGTACATTTATGCCTTCTAAGACCGCCTGCTAAGAGCTGCCTCATTTGCGAAAAGAATATAGTCACTTAATTTTCTTCTATCTATGCCAAGTCACATGCAATAAAATATTATAGTAGAGATATGCTCCATTTCTCATTTTATAATGTATTACAGGTGTCTATATAGGGCAACAATTTACACAGCGCTTTACACATATTGTACACACATCAGTCCCTGCCCTCAAGGAGCTTATTACCTAAATCTGGCCATACATAGTTTGTTTGTTTTTTCAGCCAGTGGGCTCAATGAAAAAAACTGAATCAAATTCCCCATCCACACATTCAGAGTGTATGGGGGTAGTATCCTTCCTGCTGCATTATTGTATTTTGGCACTGCCAGAGTAAACAGATTAGTGTTGCAACCATTGGCTGCAGCGGCTGATCAAGCGGCTTTTATTTTTCATCAGGGCAGTTGAACAGAAGTCAAACTACTGATCAACTTCTGTTCAACTGCAGTAGCCACACATAGATCAATATTCAGCTGATCCCTGCTGAACCAGCCAAAATTTGGTCCATTACCCTTAGTGAATGAAGGTAGAAAATTTTTTAAAAATAATAATATAAAAAAATGTGACCAGACCCAACACAGTAATCAAAACTATGATTAAGGGATTAAAAAAGTCCCCCCAAAACTCTACGTTATAAAGCCAAGCCTTACCATTTTCTGACTGCCACCACAAATTAAGGCGATTTGGATCAAAAGTTGTGACTACATTTTCAATGCGATGACTTTCTGTATTATCCACAGCATTATAGGGTGTTCGTGAGTCACATGTGAAACATTTCTTTTCATCCTGGGAAAGATAAACACAGGTTTCCATGTTACTAGAAAAATGTGTATTTTTCACAGTTTTTCAGTGATTAGAAAAAAACAAGTGTGAATAGAGTCTGATAAGGATACATTATGACAAAAACAGGTAACAAAATATATAGGAAGAATAAGTGAGATACAACAAACTGAGAATTAAATCAACATCACCAAAACTGCCTTGTCCTGGGAAATGGCCAAGTACTTGAACACAAATTTTGTCTTATTCTGTTGTTTGTTTATAACTAAAGGCAGATGTGATCAGGAAAAGCTTTATGATCAATATGGCATTATAGTGCGGGAAATGTTCATACTGGGTGGGCATCCTTTATGGCATGCAGCTGCCTTTCTACACCAGCACATAGGATAACCTTATTAAGATTCAGCAGCAGATTTCACATTGTAGATAAGAGAGGTCAAGACCTTGAAATAGCAACGCTGCTCAATGTAATATTTTCCCAATTGATTTATATACAACGCTATGCAAATATTAGCAGTAATATTGCATTGTAAATATTGAGTTTGATTTACTAAAGCCAAAAGAGGCTGTATATTTTGCAAGGGAAGCTGCCCCAGAGTTAAGTGATTGAGGTGAAATTCTGCTGACCTCCATCATCTAATTATGTGAATACAATTTTTTTTATGAGAAATTTTAAAAGTGCTACTGCGCGTATGGGTATAATCCATAATAACAAATAACCATTTGCAGCAGTCCTAATTGTGAAATAATAAACACAACATTGTAAGTGAATACCACGGACCATTGTTATGTCCACCTGTGTGCTGCCATATGCCTTTTACAAGACCAGAACCCAACAGGAGAGGAAAGAGTTGGCTTTGACATAGCACTTTTGGAGGAACAACCAATTACCATTAGCTACACTGCACACTGGGATAGTCCCAAAAGCGTAAACGATCATCCTAGAGATAGGTGGTCATGGGATGATGCTGAGTGTAAGTCCATGTGGGGCACCAGTCTGAGCACAGTGGAGCACCTGCTACTGTACATGCAGTTCACAATCAAGAATTATAGCACTTTACACTTTATTTTCACTTACTGGGACTGATTAATATCAGTATCAATATTGTTTGTCAGATATTGCTGCAAAGTTTTTCATAATTGTTTTTATATTTTTCCTTGCACTTGATTATTGGGTATTCTATGCAAAAATGAAATTTCACCTCACTCATTAAGCTGGGGAAAATTCCCTTTCAAGGTGAACAGCCTATTGCCCTTTAGTAGACCCCATTGTTTGTTTGGGACTCATCTATTTCAAAAGGAAGCCATTGGTTAGCCATTTAAAAACACATTATTTTAGTTTTACACATTTAATTTGTATATAAAGAGGGGCATACAAAGTGACCTTGGACATGCATATAAGGTATTCGGTCAAGAGATATGAGCATATGAAGAAGGGCAAAACAGCAACAATGTCATCATATTTCACCAGTCATTAATTCTGAACTTTAGTTGATTCCACCATTACACAGATTTGAACTTTAGGTCTTCCTTGTCTTGTTAAATTACATTCAAATTATGAAAAAACCCATTATAGAAAAAAGTGTCACAGCGAGGGTAAATATCAGTCAAACCTACAAAGGGCCTTGACATAAAGCTTTTATCTCACTTTCTACTAGTATAATGAAAAATGTTGCACCATATGACCATGGATTACTGGGCCATGAATAATAATCTCCTTCCTGTGTAGATAGTGTAATGACCCCTCCACTGTGCTAGACTGCCCCTTCCCTGCTCACAGCACCATGACCTGGTTTATCACAATAGCACATTTCTAAGCTAACTTTCTAATGAAAGACCTTTGATAACAACAGATATGGGTTTAACGGATGGCAAGCAGCACACAAATTTCAATGTATTTTCTTGTTTTTAGAAAATATATTGTAGGGTGCATTGTGCATAACAAAAATGGAAGTTGCATGGGCATGACTGCAAATGTTTTTGGCCAAAAAAATAATAGTATGTGCTGCTGGTACAAAACATGAAGGGATTAAAGAGGTTTTCTACTTGGAAAAAGAAAGCAGTCTAAAGTGAATTGGCAACATTTGTAATTCACTACTGATCAGTCATTTGAACAGTCAAAATACACTGTGTGAATAGACCACACTCTCCTATAACAAATATTCAGTAGCCACAATGTCCCCTTGGCTGCCACGATAATACTTTCACCCAGGAAGTCCAAAATCAAGATGAGTTCAATAGCGACCAACAGAAAAGTCCAAAATCAAAATGTGTTCAATAACATCCAACAGAAAAGTCCCAAAAAGTCTCCATAAAGTCCCATATAAACTGGTGATATCTTCATATTTCCCAACAATTTCCAATTTTTCTCAGAGAAGATTACTCTTCTTCCTCTTTTTATACCTCAAAAAATTAAACAACACATAGTGCATTATCCTCAATACATAACAAAAATTAATGGTAATGTACTCACATCAAAGTGTTCAAAAACATGCCCCAAGTGACCATGTGTCCATCCAGTGACCACAATTCCTACTTTTACCCTCAGTAGGTGAATAACTCGCTGGATATAATATGTTGGTTTTTTAGATCCTTCTTCCAAAAATCTTCCCAATACACAAGACCCTCCAAAAGATATGTCATATAAAGTGTAATACAGATTGACAGGCAATGAAGGCTTTGATCAGACAGACTCTGATCAGACACTCTTTCTACATAACTGTGATTTTCAATGCTCCAAAGACAACGATGGCATATACCCAGAAGAAGAACATACAATCACTTACTTGAATAACTCACTTGATATTATATGTTTTTGAGATACTTCTTCCAAAATTCTTCCCAATACACAAGCTGTTTCATGCCATTTAAAGTAGCCACGCTAGGTGATTTGACAGCCTTCAAACTGCTTCTTAACCATACAAACACGGTATATTCCATTTAGCTCAAAGTGAGGGGGCATCTTTACTAAGTATCAGACCACAAGTCCAAGGTAGCCAACTTTCTTTTTGAAAGCAGAAAACTCTTAAAAAAAAAAATCTGAAGAGTTTTTATGGTTTAGTTTAAAAATTGTAAAAAATAGGAAACCATTTAAGTTCTAAGCAGTGGAATGACATAAGCATTTCCTTCGAGACATTATCTGTAACATGGCTCAAGAGAAAAGGAAGTGGTCAGAATTAAAAACTAATTAGGAAACTACATTTAGTTCAGACAATAACAGAGCTATGGAAATGCTACAAAACAAAAGGATCATGCACAGACACTTGGGAAGAAGGTCTCGTATTTATACGTAGAAGGTCTCATATTTATATGTAGAAGACAGCAAACGTTATAGTAATAAATGGCCTCCACAGGTGATTTTTCATTTCACTGTTGTGATGCCTAATGCTAGGTAATAAATATTGGATGAAATCAGCCAGTACTGTAGAAACAGGGAAACTTTCAGCCCGTCTGTGCAGCTCATGACTGGCTTCTGTCGAATGGGCATGCTGGAAAACCAGCATCCAACAGGGCTGCCAGTCAATGGCTGCAAGCAATGACCTGTGTGTTTTGTTTAGCCCACTGGGTTAAAAAAAAAGAAAGAAAAAAAAAAAGCTTATTGCATGTACCAGCTTAAAGTAACTCATAATTGATAACATATCAATAGTGTTTATTTTTTTTTTATTTGGTTTTCATACAAAAAGGGACATCAATTCAGTTCGAAACATATCAACAGTGTTAAGCTGACCATACACTGTTAGATTTCTTTCATTGTTCTGTGGACTAATAGGGAAAAAGTCCAAAGTTGGCCATACACTGATTGAAATTTGGCCGGTTCAGTAGGGACCATCCAAATTCTGATCAGTGTGTGGCATTCCATGCTTGAAGTCGGTTATTTCATTTACTTCTGTTGAAGGGGCATGCTGGAAAACCTCTCTCAGTCAGTGGCTGCAGCAGCTGATCAGGGCATTCTGACAACGGCATTGTCCTGCTGGGGAGGATTCCACTTACCACCTCATTTGTGTGGATGAAGGAATCTTATAGGAAATTAAGTTGATGGCTTGATTTACATGCTCAACAATTCATGCTAAAAGGTTCCTAACTCACATTCATACACACACATAGTGCCAATTTATCTATGAGCATATCTTTGGAATGTGGTAGGAAACCTGAGTAACCAGAAGAAAGCCATACAAGCACAGGGAGAACATGCAAACTGCATGCAGGTATTCTAGTGTTTGGGACTGTTTTTCAAATGCAGTTCAATGCCTGCTTACTTAAAACGTCAATCTAAAACTTTTTCTTAGTTTTGGATAGGAGTGAGGAAGGATTACATTCCCCGCTGAGATACCCGGGATACAATTTATCCTCACTGTCCTGCTGACAAGGTTTTACAAGACAGGAGGTGAGGAGAACTCTCCCAACAGCAACGCTTTTCTATGAGCAGGGTAGAACCCCTGTCAGATTTGTATTTTGGACTTTGTCCCTTACATCATTCACCTCTGTCACCATTGACAGATGTGAAGCCTCTTTCACATGGGACGATTAGTTCCGTGGCCTGTGTAGGGCCATGTTCTGCCAGCACAGGGATGCACAGGTGTTGCATTGATCCTTGGATTGGTAGTCCACAGATGGTTATTGGGACACGTGGCATCCATGCTGGTGCATTTCCCCGAACCCAACCTCAGTGCATTTGGGGCTGTGCACCCCCACCCGCACAGGTGTAACATTGGGACACAGCGACTGTCATTGAACCCATGCATTCCAGTAGAAATCTATGGACTACCGGCATGGAGTTGCACACAACACCTTTGCATCTCTGTGCAGGCAGAACCTGGCCCTATATGGGCCACAGAACTAATCACCTCCATCTGAATGGGGACTAACAAACATGCAGGATAGGTCTGAACTGCAATGGACTTCTCAGACATACTCTGAATGTAGCAGCAGTGAACCATAATGAATGTTTATTATCACCTGAATTCACTGCATTGATTCCTGACAGGGATGTGCTGTGTAGTGGGCTTCAAGCACACGGACTAGGCAACAAGATATTTAATTGTGGTTGTCTGTGCTTAACTGGTCACAGCTGCATAATGAATCTTTATCACACTTCTAAAAGGATAATCAAACACTTTGGGGTTGATGTACTAAAGGAAAGATAGACTCGCCTTTCACTTTGCAAAGGAGCTTAATGAATGAGGTAAAGCTTTGCTTATTATTATTATTGTTATTATTATACAGGATTTATATAGCACCAACAGTTTGCTCAGTGCTTTACAGTATAACGGGAGACAATACAGCAACAATACAAGAGGGTTAGGAGGGCCCTGCTCCTTGGAGCTTACAATCTAAGAGTCTTCCATCATCAAATCATATACAAGCAAAAATGCTGCTTTCTCCTTTTCCTAGCATGTCATTGGGTATTCTTTGCAAAATAAAAACTTTACCATATTCACTAAGGCTAGGTTCACACTAGTGCAGCTGCCCCCTCCCTCCTATATGCAATCACTTACAGGCAAAAATACCCTGCTCTAAGCAGACATGTAGGGTGCCATTAATTCTTAATGGAATCTCCACTCATCTGAAAACACAATGCATTTTTGGCTGCAAGAAACTCAAAAATGTGGTCTCAGTATTACTGCAATTTTGAAAAAGTGCAGGAACCTTTTTCCTGCGTTTCTTGCAGATGCAGCAGCTCATGCAAGTGAATGGACTGCTGTGCCCGCGCAAACATGTTATGCAGGAAATGGCCAAATGTGAGCCTGGCCAAAGGTGAAAGTTTCCTTGTAAAGTGCAACATCTCTTACACAATGAACAGCATATTTGCCTTTCGTAAAATAAACCCATTTGCAACCTCATACTGTAAATAACTTGCTTATGTTACCCTCCACTCAAAACAAAAAACATATGGGGGGGGAAAGTTATCAAAAAACTGGAACAGACAGAATTTGAAGCAGTTGTGCAGAGCAACCAATCAGCTTCTATCTTCAGCTTGTACAGTTAACCTTCGAGTATGAAACATAGAAGCCGATTGGTTGCCCTGCTCCAATTTGGATATATTCCCCTAAAAGTTTTGGATAGAAGGAACATGCTACTTATATTTAAAAATCTGAAGGTTGAATAAAGTTAAGGAAAATGTTCCTGTAGATTGATCTCAGGAATGGAGGGGGTCGCTATTCTGTGGCTTTGTGGAGAACACACAGTTAATCCAGACAACAGAGGGCTGAAAGCAGTGTAAACAGGGACAGGAAACACTATGCAGATGCAACTGTTCAAACAATGCATGTGTGTGTGAATATTCACATTACACCCAGCCTCCTCTGCCAGATGTTTTTTGTTTAATGGGGAATGCTGAGGGGGAGAGCTTCATCCCTGCCTGGGAAGATTTGCAGATCCCCCTTAGGAGTTGAGTGTGTCTGTGTTCCCTTTCTCATATTTCATGGGAAAAAATCCTTACAAAATGTGTGGAAAACAAGCTAAAAGTTAAGAGGATCAGAAAAAGAAGGTTTTACCTGGAGATGACTAACAATACAGAATGACTCTGGTTTCTGGAGACCACATGTAGAAGATGCAAGGAGTTGCTGAGCCCTTCCATTCAGCAGGTCTCCGGTGGCTGGGTAGCAGCTGCCTTCAGCACATCCATGGCTGAACTCTGGTTCTTGAGGATGGGCAACTCCAAACAGTAAAACTAAAAGGAAAAAAATGTTAGATATTCTATTAGCACGCATCAGAGATTTATACTTAATTCAACGAGTTGGTGCCAAGGAGACATCTGACTTAGCCCTGGTTGACATATATGCGGCCGTGAGGGACGCCTTTTTTGCACGGGCACCAGAGTCCATTCATTTGAATGGACTCCTGTGCCCCGGGACATGCAGGGAAGAAGTCCCTGCACTTCTTTGGAAAACGCAGCCCACGCGGGAACCTCGGTTCCCAATGCGGTTGCAATTTCCAATGCGGGCGGCGTGCCATTAGAATTAATGGCACCAGCCTGCAGGTCCGCATTCTTCCATTTGGGTGGTGCAGCTGCACGGATTTTTGTGCGGATCCGCACTGGCACCACCCGCACATATGTGAACCTAGACATACTACTACATAAGAAAAATGCATAAGTACAGTAAACCAGATCAAATAAATGTTCTCTTGTCATGCATGGCATTATCCTCTGAGTGACAGCTGCATCTCAACCTCACAAACATAAAATTGCCAAGCTGAGCTAATAATCTGATTAGCTGCTGTTACAGCTGCACTTTGCTCATCCTAATTGTTCTTTGCTCTGCTGCATTTATTTAATTATTACAAGTATATAGGCAATACTTTACATAGTGAACATTCACATTTTTCTGCCTTTAACAATCCTGACATACAGTACATACCCACACTAGAGCCATTCCATGCCCTCAAAGAGCCAACAATCTAATGGTGGCCAAGCACAGTTTGATAAACTTTTTTCCAATCGATCTCTTTCAATAGGAATAAATTGACGTATAACAACCCATTTGATCGATATGCCACATACAAGAAGTAGATTTTGAACAATAGTTGGATATGATCGTAAGTTACTATTCACATTTCTGTTTCCACCGTATTATCTCATAATCTGATTGCTCAAAATACAGTTGGATTCTTGCACTGGCTGATACAAAAATATTCCACTCTGGCCAAATGATTCAGTTTCATTGAATCCGGTTGAAATGGAGTCTAAGGGCTTGTTCACACTTGACTTTTTTTCTTGCCAAACGCCCCTATAGCATTTGACAAGCGTTAGACCTGCGTTTGTGAAGCATTTTTAACACTCCAAAAACACAGTATGCGCGGTTTTGATGCGGTTGGTAGGCGTTTGCCAAGCGTTAAAGATGCCCCACAAATGCCTATAATGAAGTTTAAATGGTATTAACGCTCTGCAAACGCCTCGCAACCACGCAGCAACCACACCACAAATGCTGGCCAGGCGTTTGCGGAGCGGCACCATAGACTTGAATAGGAGGCTTCAACTCCTCCTAACTCAACTATAGGCGTCCGTTTTGCCGCGACACTAACACTTACGTGTGAACAGCACTATGTGCTGCAATGTGCAGAATTTTCAGAGGTGTTTGGAATGCATTAAAAACGCTTCCCAAATGCCTGTCTGCTGCCTGCTGACAAAGCTAGTGTGAACGTAGCCTAAAAGTTGGATCAGATAGATCAAATCTCGGCTTGTTCAGTAGGGAATGGCATAGATACAATCCATCTATGGGCAGGCTAGTTGTACTGAAGTTGATCCATCGATCAACTTCAGTACAACCAGCCTGTTGGATTTTTTGCACGCAACAGGGAGAGATTCACAGTCAGTGTAGATGGGGGAAAATCGAGCGATTTGTTTTTCCTGCATCTATGGCTTGCCTTAAAGCTCCATGCACACTGCCATGTAAAGTCATGTTAAAAACATGAGTTTTTCAGCATTTTTGTATTAGCATTTAGCTGTGTTTTTTCACATTTGCTTTTTTTAGAGGTTTTTTTTTTTTAAAATGTCCAAAAATGCTGGTTTACTGCGGTTTTTACAGCTAAAAAACTCCTCTAGAAACCCACTAGTCCTGGTATTTTTTTCTCAGCCAAAAAACATCCCGCCAAAAAACATTGATTACAGTCTGTGTGCATGGACACATAGGATAACATGCTGGGGAGTTTACTGGCTGTAGAAAAAAAAACACCAAAAGCCAAAAACAGCAGCTGTAAAAACGTCCAGTGTGCATGAGGACTAAATGATCAAAAGATAAGCGAAGGTTGTGGATTAGATGGTTTTGATCAAATAACAAATTGAAGAGCACATGGCCACCATATGGCCCCTACCTCAAATACATATGCATACTAGGGCCATTCCTTGCCCTCAATCTAAGATCCCCAACGTACATACATATTAGGGACAATTTAGATGTCAGGAGGAGGAAACCCACACAGGAAGAACATGCAACCGTCATGCAGGTAGGGTCCGGGTTGGGACTAGAATCAAGGACCTCAGTGCTGTAAGAAAGGAATGACAGCCACTAGGCTACTGTGCTGTATTTAAAATCATATATTTTATGTACATTTTCAGCACAGCAAGGAAAAGGTTCACAGCCAGTCCAATTATATATGTTGGCAAGAAGGGGTTCTGTATTGAAGGTGTTAAAATATTACAGTCTGACAGTTACAGATGTTGTAAAATTCCTGGGTGCGTTGACAATTAAATACCTCTAATTGCTGCTAGTCACACATACACAGACAAAGAGCACTCTAACAAATCCCCTGCAGCAAGGAAGCAGCACATAAACCTACACAAAGGAAACAGTAAAAGGGTAAAATAAAAATGTTAAAGTGTCACATAAACTCGTCCCCGACACACAAATTAAGACAAAATATGATAGTACAGGACAGCCAATAGGATAATCTGGTATTATGCCCAACACAAACTGATCCAAGATGTGTAATTAGGCAACTAACATTTCTAGCAAAAGGTATTTCTCCGTATACCATCACACAGTATAGAGAGCAGTAAGCTGACATCCTGCTCATGAGCATCACCCCTTAGAATTGATTCATATATACTTTTTGCCTTATTTGTAGCACAGCTGCACACATTCCTATACTAATAAAAGCTTGATACACATTCTTGTGGAATACCATAAATTAGAACTAAAGCCAAGTTTTTTCCAGTTTGGATAGAGTAAGAGAAGGTTATAACCCAGCAATTTTTTGCCATATGTGTCCTTTTGTGATATTTCTTTATCTGTGTCCCATTGCCACAACAGGAAGAGAGAGGAAATCCCTCCAAAAGTAAGGGAATTCCTGGTTGTCCCCAAAACTAGTGTCCCCATTGGAGGACTTGCTCTCTATTCTTCTTTTGGAGACTACCCCAACATTTTTTTTTTCACAAATAGAAGAGTGTGAATCTCCATGATTCCCCAATGATGCTCATATTACTATGATAAATAAAAACCTGACAGCTGTTCTAATCCCTTTCCTCTCTAAAGGCTAGGTTCACACCTATGGAGGTTGCGCTCGTGCCGTTTGTGCATTGTGTTTTGCTTTTATGCACTTGCGGGTTTGATGCGCTTTGCAGGGTTTGGCAAAAATCTAATACATGCTTTTCTACAGCGTTTCCAAGTCTATAGAAACAAAATCGCAACTTTTTGCGTTCAAAAAAGTCCCTGACCCTTTCCAAAAAACACTCCGGGTGAAAACGCACAGGTGTGAACAAGTCCCATAGGAAATCATGTTAAATGGACTGTACTGCGTTTCTGCAGAAAACAATTTTAGGTATGAACCGAAGGTAAAACTAAAAAAAAAGTGTTGTAATAAAAGTAGCATTTACACAGCTTTGTTTAACATATAAATAAACTCATTTTGAATGGTACCTCAATGCACATATACAATTAAAAAAACAAAAACACAGCTATATTACAGCACACCACAATACACATATGGCGCAGGATTTTGCCATCTCATTATATGGTTCGAAATACAAGGGCTGCCTTTAGGCAATATGCTCTCTAGCCCCCCCCCCCCATCACTTCCAGGACTTCTACAGAGCCTCTCCCTTCCTGTGGAACTCTCTACCCCAATCTGTCCTGCTAAGACCTACTCTTATCTTTCGGTTATCCTTGAAAACTCAGCTTTTCTTCATGGAAACCTATTTCATCTCCGCATTAAAACTGTTCTTTTCCTTTTTCCATCAACTCATTCCCACACATTTAGGCTACAGGTACACTGGAATGGCCGTAGACATTAACGCTACTGGTGGCAGAAATATGCTAAACGCGTGTAAACAAAAGTGCTGAGTTTAGCTCTTGGACATTTATTCATTTCATTGACCACAGTACTTACCACTGAAATTAATAAACACCCAAGCGCTAAACATGGCTAGCGCTTAGGCACATTTACATGCGTTTGGTGTTTTTTGGCCAAGAAATGTCTCTCCTAAACACTATTCTTCTGCGTTGAGAAGACAGACGTTTACCTGCCCCTAAACTCTGCTGCTACTTAACTCTGATAAAAGCCTATGTGTGAATGGACACAGGCTTTCAATGAGTTGAGTTCAGGGGCTCTGGCAAAAAATTAACAGCTCACAAACTCACAATTAGGAGCAGCAGTGTACATGAGGCCTTATTACCTCATGTACATTTAGCACAGTGGCTAAATGGTTAGCACTTCCGCCTGGCAGTACTAGGGTCATTGGTTTGGATCCCAGCCACGGCACCACCTGCCTGGAGTTTGCATGTTCTCTCTGTGCCTGTGTGGGTTTCCTCCGGGTACTCCGGTTTCCTCCTACACTCCAAAGACATGCTGGTAGGTTAATTGAATCCTGTCTAAATTGGCCCTAGTATGTGTATGTATGAATATGAGTTAGGGATTGTAGATTGTACGCCCCTGGAGGGTTAGGGACTGATGTGAATGTTCAATATATATATATGTAAAGCACTGCGTACATTGACGGCACTATATAAGTATCTGTAATATATAATTACCTTTTTAGTACTTGCCCCTCCCTTTAAATTGGAAGTTCTCATCAGCAGGGCCTTCCTATATTGAACTGTAATGTAACTGTATCCCTTATTTTGTAAAACCCTGTGCCAACTGTTGGCATTATACATATCCTGTATAATAATAATACTACAACATAAAATGAAATATATATGCATTAAACTATAGAACAAAGTCAATGGGCCCTATATCGTTACAGTCAGCTATACAACAATTGGATCTTGCTTTGTATGAGATAGATTTCTATGACGGGTGAGGTCAGACAAGCACATTGCACTTGAATGGAAATAGGCTGCATGCTTCCCTCCATCTGGGTTACAAGAATAGTTGAGCACAGAAATGGACAAGAAGATCAGACGCTCACCTAAGCAAATATTATGGAGAATGATCAACTTCATAAATCCAATGGGGGAGATTTACTAAAACTGGAGCACTCAGAATCTGGTGCTGGTGTGCATGGTAACCAATCAGCTTCTTCAGTTAGGCTTTAACAATAAAACCAGGAAGCGGATTGGATTTTATGTAGAGCTGCACCATGCAATTTTAATAGATCTCCCCCTACATGCGTAAATTGATCTCTGGACAAGCACATATAAAAGAGATCTCCATTCATGTCTTCTGCCCAGAACAAGGAGTGCCTTGACACTACAGGGTTTATTTACTAAAGCTGGAGAGTCCAAGATCAGACTCCCTTCTGCATAGAAACCAATCAGCTTCCAGGTTTCATTGCCAAAGCTTCATTGAACAAGCTGAGGTTAGAAGCTGATTGGTTTCTATGCAGAAGGGAGTCTGATTTTGGACTCTCCAGCTTTAGTAAATAAACCCCTACATGCCTATTAGTATGGCTCCATGCACACTGGGTGGTTTAATAATGATGGTAACTTTAGCTGTGTAAAGTCACATTAAAAACGTGAGTTTTTCAGCGTTTTTGTATTAGCGTTTAGCCACGTTTTTTAGAGGTTTTTTTTTCACAAAAAAAAAAATTATTTTATTCAAAAAAGGTCCAACAACGCTGGTTTACCGTATTTTTCAGCGTTTGAGCATTTACGCAGCTAAAAACTCCTCTAGAAACCATCTAGTCCTGGGTTTTTTCCCAGCTAAAAAACGTTCCTGCCAAAAAACCGTTGATTACAGTCTATGTGTGCATGGAGACATAGGATAACATGCTGGGGAGTTTACTGGCTGTAGAAAAACACATCAAAAGCCAAAAACAGCAGCTGTAAAAACATCAAAGTGTGCATGAGGACTAAAGCAGTGCTGGCCAAACGTTGTACTGTACTGGTGCTAGAAGCACTTCTATGTGCAGACCACGACTACACCTAACTGATGTATGCACTCCTGCTTCAAGGGCTTCTTTAGCACATACATGCTGGTTCATCTTATTCATTTTAGGTGATGATGCCTTTTGATGGGAGGATAAAGCTAGGAAGCTTCAAACACAATGTTCCCTTCAAACCCTATCTACAAAGCAGTTAGGACTTGCAGAGCTGATTTTGCTTTTCTTTCCTACCCCCACTGTTGGGGGTAATTAACCATTTTAGTTCTACAGGATGTAAATCTCTTTTGTTAAGCTCAAAAGTACCCATAAAAGGAAATGAATCATGTTTGAACTATTTTTGAGGCATATATTGTTAAAAACTGCAATTCACAAAGTAAATGTATCTCGAGAACAAAGAAAAGTAAGTTTACATGAAGTTTCTCATGATACAGAAAAAACTGAAAGAACAGGATCAAAAAGACAACCCAACCACAACCCTCAGCTCTCCTTTCCTTCAAATGCAAGTCATTAAACCAGATGCAGTATTGTTTCACTCGAAAATTAGGCTAGAAAGTCAGCAAATTCCATAGGGAGTATCCCTGATAAATTGGAGAAGTTCAGTTAAAAAAAATAAAAAAATAAAGTCCTAACACAGATTTATTGTATGTGCCTTTACCATGAGAATGGCAGATCATGTTCTGCAAACAGCAGTCACGGCTCACTGGCTTTGAAACTGAAATCTTAAAAGGGCATGCTGAACTTAGTGGTTCCTCAAATAATTCTAAAGAAAACAATACCCGTACTTGTCTGAATGTGAGCCATGAACTAATATATAACTTTCTCATGGTGAAAATTAACTTTTCTCACTCTTTTCACATAGCTGAGATTGCTTCATGCATAATAAGAGATTCAGTTAGTTATTAACTCAGGACGCTGGGGGATGCATCTTACACAACTTAATTGGGAACAGACCCCTGCCTGACACACCCTGCTAGTTTTCCTTTAATAAAGACCACCTGAAACCTCTCCGTCACACATGGGAGACAAGATTAACTTGCCTCATTATGGGAACATTTTAAAGGCATCATACAGTAAAATGTAAGAAATAGCACGAAAACCAACAGCAGTAGGCAATATATAACGGTTTTCATACCATCTAGGTAATGCAAACACAAAATGCATTTAAAATACACATTGTATGCAATACAATAGAGATTCTGAATAGTTCAAGTAAATCCTAAAGGTCATATAAAAAGTCTTAAACTTTGAGGCAAACTATAGCAACCGAATGCTGTAAGCGTCAGCAACATTACTGTACAGTTCCACATACTATTCTAAGTCAGTCAAGATGACCTTCATTCAATACACACATATTCTACTGTCATTACCTAGGAAAAGTCCTGGCACCTGGATTAGCACCATTGTCCTCCTTGGTTGGGGACACACAGGGTAACTTTTCTTGATCAGCTCTCTTCTGTAAAATTAGGGGAAGATTAGAAAACAATTTGTGCAATCACAAAGACACTATGTAATAAAGAGCATATTTGCCTTGTGAGCTGTGCTTCCTCCTGTGCCTCTTAGATGACTGTGGAATTTCTTTTTTTCCCAGACCAAAAAAAAGCTGGAAGTTGAGCTCCATGCACATGCTCAGTGCACATTACATGATAGCAGTCCCACACCTCCCTGTGTACTTTACTGGAGTCCCACCCCTAGAGTGTGGGTTCTGCTCCGCTCACAGGAGGACCTGAACATCAATGAAATTCATGAACTATATGACCTTATCTAGACCCTGCTGAAATGTCATGTTTTGTATGAAAAAAAGAGCTCTACTTTTACAATAGGTTACATTTTACAGTGGTTAAAACTTTAAAACTAACGATACGGACAAAACATTTTCAAATATTTGTTCAGTTCTCTAATAGTGTACTCATGTTGGCAATCATTTTCGACTGTAGTGATGAGAAAAATAGAAGGAACAGGATGGAAATTTTTTCTCGATTGAAAAGAATTGTAACTGCATTGTCTAGGCACAAAAGAAATCTGTTTTATAAGCCTAAGGTTCCATTCAAGTTGCAGGTCTGGACAAAATCTCAAGGACATTTGAATGAAATTAGTTGACTTAATGGCAAAAGCAAGAGATCGGATGAACAATTTTTTAGAATTTACTTTCGAACATTCGAAAAAAAAAAACCTAATGGCGTATGGCCAGCTTTAAAACTTGCTCCTGGGCATTTATTGTTCAAATATAAAACAACTGATGATAATAATAATTAAAGCAGACTTAGCCTAGGTTCACACTAGGAATCACATATGAATTGCACAGGAAGTGCACCACATTCCTGTGCAATTCACATGCAATTCAGTGCAGTGCAAATTAAGCCCATTCATTTTGAATGGGCTCAAATCTCACTGCATCTCACCAAAGTGGGGCAACACAGTGGCTAAATGGTTAGCACTTCCACCTGGCAGTACTAGAGTTGTTGGCTTGAATCCCAGCCATGGCACCACCTGCCTGGACTTTGCATGTTCTCCTTGTGCTTCCATTGGTTTCCTCTAGGTACTCCAGTTTCCTCCTACACTCCAAAGACATGCTGGTAGGTTAATTGGATCCTGTCTAAATTGGCCCTAGCATGTGTTGGTATGAATATAAGTTAGGGACCTTAGATTGTTTGCCCCTTGAGGGTTAGGGACTGATGTGAATGTACAAAATATATGTAAATCACTGCATAAATTGATGGTGCTATTTAAGTACCTGTAAAAAATAAATGTACCAATTTTAGAAATGCACTGCAAAAAGGATTGCATAGCCAATTTGTACCATGTGATACTGTGCAGACAAATTGGTGTCGTTAACATTGCACTGACACCCGCTGCAGATTCCAAAGACACTGATTTAAATGCAGTGCAGGAACTAATGTGAACTGGAGCTTAGGGTTCGTTCACACCAGCTCTGTTGGGGTTCAATGGGTAGCATTTCCCAACCCAGTTCCAATGCATAGACAAGGCAATTTACCTAATGTGCTATTGTTTCAGTTCACACTGACGTGCTGCAGTGGAGTGTGCTAACGAAAAGTAGGAGAGATTGCAATTTTCACAGCGTGTGTGCTACAACACATGGACAACATGCTGCAGTGATTAGAGTTCAATGAAATGTCATTTTGGGACATTCCAATAAACTAAAAGAGTTGACATTGCAATGCCTCTGAGGATGCCCAGTGGGAGGGGCGAAACGTGTTAGGTACTGATCCTGGTGATGCAAGCACAGGTGTCTGAAGAGCACAAGTGATTTACTGCTGTGTAATTGGCTATTCATGCTTCTTTTCTCTGGAAACATGTGAGTGGAATATCAGTGTGTCTGCTTTTAAACCAATAAACGGAATTACACTATTTGGATGCCTCTCTCCATTCCTTACATGCATATACCTTCTACCGGCTCTTTATCTGGACCACTGAGGATGGCAAGCATTGTATAACCAGGAGGACTACAAGATCCATTATAACTTTTCATGCCCCACCAAAGCGTGAATGACTCTTACGTCACAATAAGAGTCCACTATAGTTGGTGGGTTAGGGGGCACACAATTGGGGAGCACAGAGCATGTATCACCTATTGCAGTGATGGCGAACCTTTTTGAGCCCGAGTGCCCAAACTGCAACCCAAAACCAACTTATTTCTTTCAAAGTGCCAACACTGCAATGAAACCTGAATATCAAGCTTTTGGTTTAGAAAAAACAACTCGTACAGTAGTGCAAACTAATTAACAGTACAGGGATGACCAGAGACTGCGGACACAGTACAGGGATGACCAGAGACTGCGGACACAGTACAGGGATGACCAGAGACTGCGGACACAGTACAGGGATAACCAGAGACTGCGGACAGTACAGGGATGACCAGAGACTGCGGACAGTACAGGGATGACCAGAGACTGCGGACACAGTACAGGGATGACCAGAGACTGCGGACAGTACAGGGATGACCAGAGACTGCGGACACAGTACAGGGATGACCAGAGACTGCGGACACAGTACAGGGATGACCAGAGACTGTGGACACAGTACAGGGATGACCAGAGACTGCGGACACAGTACAGGAGATGACCAGAGACTGCGGACAGTACAGGGATGACCAGAGACTGCGGACAGTACAGGGATGACCAGAGACTGCGGACACAGTACAGGGATGACCAGAGACTGCAGACACAGTACAGGGATGACCAGAGACTGCGGACAGTACAGGGATGACCAGAGACTGCGGACACAGTACAGGGATGACCAGAGACTGCGGACACAGTACAGGAGATGACCAGAGACTGCGGACAGTACAGGGATGAACAGAGACTGCGGACACAGTACAGGAGATGACCAGAGACTGCGGACACAGTACAGGGATGACCAGAGACTGCGGACACAGTACAGGGATGACCAGAGACTGCGGACAGTACAGGGATGACCAGAGACTGCGGACAGTACAGGAGATGACCAGAGACTGCGGACACAGTACAGGAGATGACCAGAGACTGCGGACACAGTACAGGAGATGACCAGAGACTGCGGACGCAGTACAGGAGATGACCAGAGACTGCGGACACAGTACAGGAGATGACCAGAGACTGCGAACAGTACAGGAGATGACCAGAGACTGCGGACAGTACAGGGATGACCAGAGACTGCGGACAGTACAGGGATGACCAGAGACTGCGGACACAGTACAAGGATGACCAGAGACTGCAGACACAGTACAGGGATGACCAGAGACTGCAGACACAGTACAGGGATGATCAGAGACTGCAGACACAGTACAGGGATGACCAGAGACTGCAGACACAGTACAGGGATGACCAGAGACTGCGGACAGTACAGGGATGACCAGAGACTGCGGACACAGTACAGGGATGACCAGAGACTGCGGACACAGTACAGGAGATGACCAGAGACTGCGGACAGTACAGGGATGACCAGAGACTGCGGACACAGTACAGGAGATGACCAGAGACTGCGGACACAGTACAGGAGATGACCAGAGACTGCGGACACAGTACAGGGATGACCAGAGACTGCGGACAGTACAGGAGATGACCAGAGACTGCGGACAGTACAGGAGATGACCAGAGACTGCGGACACAGTACAGGAGATGACCAGAGACTGCGGACACAGTACAGGAGATGACCAGAGACTGCGAACAGTACAGGAGATGACCAGAGACTGCGGACAGTACAGGAGATGACCAGAGACTGCGGACAGTACAGGGATGACCAGAGACTGCGGACACAGTACAGGGATGACCAGAGACTGCGGACAGTACAGGGATGACCAGAGACTGCGGACACAGTACAGGAGATGACCAGAGACTGCGGACACAGTACAGGGATGACCAGTGACTGCGGACAGTACAGGGATGACCAGAGACTGCGGAAAGTACAGGAGATGACCAGAGACTGCGGACAGTACAGGGATGACCAGAGACTGCGGACATAGTACAGGGATGACCAGTGACTGCGGACAGTACAGGGATGACCAGAGACTGCGGACAGTACAGGGATGACCAGAGACTGCGGACACAGTACAGGGATGACCAGAGACTGCGGACACAGTACAGGGATGACCAGAGACTGCGAACACAGTACAGGGATGACCAGAGACTGCGGACAGCACAGGGATGACCAGAGACTGCGGACAGCACAGGGATGACCAGAGACTGCGGACACAGTACAGGAGATGACCAGAGACTGCGGACACAGTACAGGGATGACCAGAGACTGCGGACACAGTACAGGAGATGACCAGAGACTGCGGACAGCACAGGGATGACCAGAGACTGCGGACACAGTACAGGGATGACCAGAGACTGCGGACAGCACAGGGATGACCAGAGACTGCGGACAGTACAGGAGATGACCAGAGACTGCGGACAGTACAGGGGATGACCAGAGACTGCGGACAGCACAGGGATGACCAGAGACTGCGGACAGCACAGGGATGACTAGAGACTGCGGACAGCACAGGGATGACCAGAGACTGCGGACAGTACAGAGATGACTGCTGACCTTTGGGGAGGGAGGGGGAGCGGGTACCTGAATTTGACAGGTACCCGCTCTTACTTCTGCAGAGTTTTTTTTTTATCTTACCTGTTCCTTTATCCAGCCGCGCGCTGTCTTCCCGGCTTCTGTAGTGTGGGCGCACGTCGGACAGCCGGATGCCCAGTGCGCATGCGCGAGAAGCGCTGCGCTTTGTGATTGGTCCGGCGGCTTCTGGGATCTGTCATGTGTCCCAGGTACCGCCTTACCATTCACAAAGAGCACTGCTTCTTGTGCATGCGCACTTGGGACCCGGCTGTCACGCACACTACAGCCGGGAAGACTGGCCGCTGGATTCTCCTGGCGTGCCCACAGATAAGGCTCGGCGTGCCGGCTGTGGCACGCGTGCCACGGGTTCGCCATCACTGACCTATTGGATGTGAAAGGAATTTTTGCACTTATTGGATTCAAATTAAGAACTTTTATTTCACATTATTTTCATTGTTCATTTGTATTTAATGTATTTAAGTTTAAGATTGATGTCATTTATCAATAATTGGGGCAGCACTTCTTATTTTGTGTGATATGTTGATAAGATTGTACCTTTTAGAAGCAGCAGCCCATTATAATATAGTATTTGGGTATGCATTATTGATTGGTGTGTCCTAAGCGCAGGTGATTACTATTTAGTATGTTCCAGCATCTGCATCCTTTACTCCAGATCCCCCCCTCCCTATGACAATCCTGTGCCCACACCTGCTGTCACTTTTTGAAAACAGTGCAACTGTGCAGGGCTCTGCCCACACGGCTGTGTCATTCATTCACAGTTCACTATCCTAAAATTTTCAAAAACCTCCTAATTGTTTAGAGTTGTGATGGAAGTTAGACGGCAAATACCTTCTGATTTAAGAAAGCCCAATTGTTGTTCTTAAAGTGGTTGTAAACCTCAGACATGAAATATGAACTCAGGATATCCCTCTATAGTGTATGCTTTTCTTAATTCAGAGTACTAAGTGTCATTTCTGTCTGCTGCCTACTTCCAATGCTATAAGCATGAGTAACTTCTGAGACGTTTTCCTGACACCAAGAGAAAATGGTGACAGGGAGGGCACAGTCTGTGATTGACAGCCTCAGCTCTGTTCCTGTGTGCTGTGGGAATGGGGGTGTGTCTCTTCCCTCCTCTCAGCTCTCAGAGCTCCTGTCACTGATGTAACTTCAGCTCTCCACCCCCTGCTTTTCAGAGCTGAGAGATCCTGTGTAAATTCTGCACTTTGAATGGATGTAGGGGACAGATGGCTGCAGATCAACAGGTACAACTTAAGTAGGAGGATTTAATTAATTCCTGTGTATCACCTGAGGCCAGTCACTTCCCAGGGTATATGTAAGGGTTTACAACCACTTTAACTGAACATCACACCATCCATTCAGGACAGGTTTGAAATAAACTTGGTGACCACTTGCCAAATTGCAAATATTGTGGCTGCAAATCAATGCATATGGCATACAAACATGGTCAAAGGTTCTACCCAACCAAAGCTTAGAATGGAGACAATGCATAATCTAAGTGACTGTGACCATACAATGATTGAAATTGCCAAATGTGGTGGCTACTGCATCTCAGGAACTGCTGGCCTTAATGAGATTTTCAAATGTCACAGTCTCCAGAGTTTACCAATATAAGTGAGAATGAAAAAAAAACAGTGATTGGCATTTCTGTGGACAAAAACAACATGTTGATGAGAAAGGTCACAAAAAGATTGACTAGGCTTGTTTGAGCTGGGAGGTTGTGATCTCTGAAAGATCAGTATGTCAATCCATGGAGAAAATGTGCTACAGCAAGTTAGCTACGACTGATGCTATATTTGGCACAAAATCACCAAAACTGAAGATATGAATATTGAAAAAGCGGTGCTTGGTCAGACAAATGTCTAAGACGTGTTTCTCAATCTTTTTCAGTCAAGGCACCCTTTAAAATTATGCACAATCTCAAGGCACCACATTCTAAAATGTAAAAAAACAAAACTAATCATTTTACATAGCGCAGCAAAATCCACACACATAGGACACCCAACCTTAGAGGTGATTTATTGTTCCAAAGGAAATAAACCTTTGTACACTGGTACCGACTAGTATTCCAATTTTTCTCTTCTCCCTCATTTTCTCTCCCTCTCTCAGCTAACATGGCACCAGTGCTGATAGAGAGGGGCAAGGGAGAGGCAAACAAGAATGCTATGCAAGTGCACAATGTGCTCCTTAACAGCTGATGATGTCATTGGTTGTTAGGACGCCGATGCTAGAAAGTTGTAATGGTGAACAATAAAAATCTGTGGCTTTGTGTAGCTAAAAGTCAGGCTTGATCCACCCACAGGCTTGTATAAAATTTTAAGGCATTTTGCCAAAGCACCCTTGAAGAAACCTGAAGGCACCCCAGGGTGCCCGGGCAGTCTGGTTAAAAAAAGGCAGGTCTAATAGCCTGCTGTGATGTGCATATGGTGGGGTCATAACTTGGCAGGTTTAGAGGATGAACCCATCCTCCCCATCCTAAACTTACCTTACGTGGGTTCTTATCTCTCAGCTCTAGTCCCAGTGTTACAGGCACTGTCCACAGCTCAGGGTGAGACCTGTATGGAGGCATTGTATCTGTTAGGCTGGCCATACATTATACAATTATCTTCCAATTTTCTGCCCAATTTCCTTTAGATTTACCTTCAACTATGTAGTGCAAGGGCCTGCCTAATTGGATACAACTTAAAGTGTTGTTTAGGTTTGTCCTGGAGATTTTTGGTTTAGCTTTACCAAAAACCATATAAAAGGAGGACATACCTAAACAACACTTTCAGTTGTATCCAATTAGGCAGGCCCTTGCACTACACAGTTGAAGGTAAATCTAAAGGAAATTGGGCAGAAAATTGGAAGATAATTGTATAATGTATGGCCAGCCTTAGGCTCACTGTGCCTGAGTAGTCAGTCAATAACACTTCTTGCACACTACTGCTGTCCTGAACTGCAGCAAAGTGTTGGTAATGGAGCTGGATTTTTCTCAGTGTCATGTAGTTGTATGGAGTGGCAATTTTGGCATCTTAGTTGATTGAGTAAGGAATGTTGGAAATGGGCTAGGGTCAGAAATGG
Source organism: Staurois parvus (assembly GCF_062004578.1). Lineage (NCBI taxonomy): Eukaryota > Metazoa > Chordata > Amphibia > Anura > Ranidae > Staurois > Staurois parvus. The sequence goes on along the minus strand of NW_028317815.1, from coordinate 15,668,746 downwards.
GTTTAGGAGTACCCAGTGCATTGGCCAGTTAGCCCCGGTTTACACTGAATGCGATTTCAAAGTGGTGCGATTTCTTCCCATTTAAAGCACGACTTTAATAGCGTTAATATAGACACAGGTGTGATTTTAGTGCCATTTACCTTATAGCCTATGAGAGTTAAATCACACTGAAGTGGTGAAAAAGTAATGCAGGAACTATTTTTCAATGCCCGCTACTTGTAATCGCACCTATTAAGGCAGTGCCATAAAAATACACTAGATGCAACTTCAGGTGCGATTTGTAAAACGTATGTCACACCTGAAGTCACAGTGGTATGAACCAGGGCTTGGTGTAGAACAGTATTCCACATAAAACAAAATTTGACCTAGATAGGCCTGATTTGTGGATCACACTTTGTCTGCCAACCCACTGGAAAATCTGCTGGTCAATTACATTTTTTTTCCTTTTTTGTGACTGTATTTTGTAATAAAAATATTAAATGCATGCCTGCAGTGGAATAGGGCAAATATAGAATGGAGACAGGCATTAGTACTATGACTAATCAAGCTGCATTTTACTATGAGCAGATACTGTATATTAAACATCATTTTACTTTATACTGTACCCCAACAAAACATTCATGAAGATATCTGTACATGTCATGAGGCTATGTGGTGCTGAGGGTCTTTTGCTGCAGCACAGGTGACACTAGACACAGAAAGTGTGTTAGACAACTTTTATTGAACTTTAGTAGCTTGAAATAATTTCAACCAAAGCAGATAGAAAACAATGGGAACTTTGTACAGTGACTTTGTCAGCTCAGTGCCTAATAAAGCACCAGATGGAGGAGTTTTGGAGGAGCTTCATACTGCTGACCTTTATAGATCTTCGTACAGAAACAGTACATACTGTATTTCCAAAGTATAATGTTGGGTATTCCCATATAAAAGGATTTGTACACTATACAGAAAATATTGTCCTGTAAAAGATACTTCCATCCTTCTGAAAGAGGCAGAGAATCTCTCCAGGCAGGATTGACATTTTATAATAGTCCTACATGGTTCAGTATACTTGCAAGTTGTTCCACAATTTGCACACCTGGCAATGTTTTCCATTTTAAACCCTTATAGGGTAGCCCCTTGCCTGTTGCTCACCTTGGAATGTCTTCCATTTTAAACCCTCATAGGGTAGCCCCTTGCCTGTTGCTCACCTTGGAATGTCTTCCATTTTAAATCCTGATGGGGTAGCCTCTTGCCTGCTGCTCCACATCAAAGCTTGCTGACAAAAAGAGGACCTTGGATGCACATTTTGTCTCACAAGATCTCAGTTGCTGTCAGGGCTTCGGGGTGTGACCAGAGGTATGTGACTGACGCAGGGAAACGCAGGCTTCAGATAAGTTATAAACAATATAATTTATTAAAGACTAACAATACAAACATAAATGCAGTGCAATACTAAAACATAACACAGTGCAAACGAACCAAACCAAACCACCCACAGATAACAGTACATACAATGCAAGCGTCGTCAGGCAGGCCGGGTCAATAACAATCGGGCAGGTAGGTACAGGGGGTCAGGCAGAGAATGGTCGGGGTCACAAGCCAGGGATAAAACAGGAGAAGTCAGCAGAGGTCCGGATCAGGCAGGGTCAGCAACGAATCAGACAGGAACAGGAACAGGAACAGGGATGCAGGGACAAGATACAGGGCCCAGGAAAAACACACACCAAGGCAGAGACTGCAGGTCTGGCCATCCCTTAAATACACCTGCATGATCAACTTCAGGTGTTTGGCTGGCTGCAGGGTTGAGTCTCTGATTGCTGGCCAGCCCTGGTACTGCAGCCCACAAGGCAGGTGAGTCCCACCATTACTGGCAAGTCCATTCCTGACAGTTGCTGCCTACAGGGAGACTAACTTTCTTAACTTTCTAGAAAGTCCTATTTTCTGCCTGTTTCCTACAAGTGCCAATCTCCTCTCTCATACCAGGGTAACCAATATACAGACTATCTTCAATCCCATAATCAGTCAGTCATGCCAGGCTCTTCTGCAGAAGTCCCTCATACCAAAAGTCAACCAAAAAGGCTGCTGTGAGCCACACATAATTGCAAAAGAGACAAGTCATACCTTTGGACAGTAGTACCATGGGATCCAGTTGCTATGTGTTTTTTAAACTAGTGCATGAATTACTTTTTGTGCAATCCAGTGTGATTGAAGTCCATTGAAATGAATGGGCTGAAATTGCACTGCACCCTGATTGCATGTAAATCGAACAGGAATGCACAGCGCATTTGTGACAGACCCAACTGGGACAGGAACTTTTGGAGGGGACTGCAGGCTAGCCTCTTGCCTACTGACCATTGGCCCTGGTGTCTGAGTGGGCTGTATTCTTTGGGAGGTGTGTACATGGCGGGACCTTTGTAGCAGTTTTACTTAGGATTCAAGTACATGTCTCCCCAAAACACACAGACTCTGAGAACTGGAGGATCAGGATACAGATCTGCCCAAACCAGCATCCACTGCTTCAACTCCCACCCCTCCTAAAGCCCCTGTCCCAGTTGGGTCTGTCCCAGCATTCTTGTGTGATTCATAGTGTGAACTGGCCCTAATGACTAATCTACAAATCTGTTTATTTAAAAGGTAACTCCACTTTCATGGGAAAAAATAGCAAATTATAAAAACAGTAATATAGCATATACAATTGCGACACAAGTCATATTGTAATTGAATGATATTAAAAATGACCGTTCCTTTTCAATCTGCAGCTTTGTTATTTTCTGTAAAATGCAATGAAATATGGCTACCTAGAGGTGTTCTGTACACAGAATGTGTACAGAACGCGCCCCCCCCCCCATCAAAATAATTTCCTGCTTGTGTGAATGGCTCACTGATGTTCCCAGAAATCTGAACTAAGATACAGATTTCAGGCATCCCCTGCAACAAACACAATTTTTGGTGAGATGAACCCAATAGGAAATTCTGTCTAAAGGGATGCAGACCCTGCAATTTTCCTCATTGGAGCCCTGCAGGTGCAGCAGGTGATTGATAATTATGAAACCACTCCCTTTAGATTCACTATCCACATGGACACAGACAAACAAACAAACAAACAAACAAACAAACAGCTCTTTCTTAAGAATAACAAAAGGTAGGAATCTGCAACAAAGTTTGTTAAAATCCTTGCAATGTGCATAGATCACCCAGAGGGGAATGCTGTTTTCTCAACAAAAGTGGAGTTACTCTTTAAAGCTGAACACTGGGTAAGTATCAAAACTACCATTTCAATGGGGTCTCCCCCCACTTTACAAGTAATAAATGCTTGTTTTTGTCTAGGGTACCAGTAAAAAGCAGTTTTACGTATCTTATCCCTAGTTTCTGGAGGCTTCCTACTCTTTGTGCCACCAGTACGCCAAAGTCGCTTCTCTTTTATGCCCAGTCGATCACAGGTATTCTGACATGATCATGTACAGTGTAGGACCAGCAATTCTTCATTACAAGTAAGAACACTGAGGATCCAACTACATCCTGGGGTAGCAAGAGATAAGGTAAGGTTTTATGTTTACTCTAGACCAAAATGAGCACTTTATCCTTGCAATACAGGGGGAGACCCACTACAAGGTAGTTTTAAAATTCAGCATAGTTCAGCTGTAATAAAATAACAAAATCATTGAAAAGCAGGCTTGTAGAAATATGAAAGTCACATAAAAACTACCTTCATGTAGCCAGTGAAATATCTCAAAATATGTGTTCCCGGAAAATACACCATACTTTACATTTAAAGCTAATGCAATCAGTTGGTTTGGTGCAATATCAAAATGGAGATCTTTGTTAAATGAAATGTGAGCTTTTACAGGACTGACTAACCTTGTCTTTATGAGACTACAAGGAATGTGGCACCAAACATCACATTTATAAAATAGTCTGGCTTTCTCAGGTGGGGGAAGGGAGCATGTAAGGGAACATTAACATAGTTCTCTGGGACTAAAGGTGATCCCAAACATGGGGTGTAAGTGCACTGAAAAATCATTCTTTAGGGCAATCCATGCGTAAAAGCACTTATCAGCCAAGGTGCTTAGACAATGTGCAGATACATCTAGTACAATTTCAGGGAACAGTAATGATAGACTAGGAGAATCCAGCCAGGTCAGGGAATTCCAAACCAATCAATTGGTTAGGAGTAATAATTATCTTATGAATATGAACACCAGTTTACATTTCTTACAATAACTGATTACCTTTATTCTGGTTAAAATGGCATTCAACTATTCTCTCTCAGGTATGTATATCCGGTTTATCTAAATTAACTAGAAGTTGGTTTTTGCAGCCATTTGTTTGTTATTATTATTATTATTATCATACAGTATTTACATAGCAAAACAGTTTGCACAGCAGTTTAAAATATAAAAGGGAGACAGTACAGTTACAAGACAAGGCAAGAGGGTTAGGAGGACCTTGGTTGTGCAGGTTTAAAATCTAACAAGAAAGGGTACGTGGTACAAAAAGTCATAACTGTGTGGGGATGAGATGATGAAGAAAGTAAAACTTCAAATGTTAGGGAGCAATAGAATTGTTTCCCTGAGGAGATCAGTTTTCCTGGGATTGCCTTATAAGGCAGACAGAGTAGGAGATAGCTAGACATATTTGGGTAGGGAGTTTCAGAGGATGGGAGAGGCTCTGGAGAAGTCCTGGAGATGAGCATGGAAGGAAATCATGAGGATGCTAGAGAGCATGGTCTTCAGAACAGCAAAGTGAATAGTTTGGGTGATATTTTGAAATTACTTTGGTGGTGTAGCTTGGGACATGTTGTGAATGGCTTTGTATGTTGTTATTAGCAGTTTGAATTTTATTCATTGGACAAACAGGAGCCAGTGGAGCTCAATTTTGGAAATAATGAGTTTTAGGAAGCGGTGTGACATCGATACCAATCTGTCAGTTAGTAAATTAGAGATGTGCAAGCAGACTGGAGGGGTGACATGGGGAGTAGTTAGATAGATATGGGTGTCCTCAACAGAGAAGTTATTGGAAGCTATGTGAGGTTATTAACTGATCAAGGCAGGAGGGATAAATAAAGAATAGAAAGGGTCATAGAACATAGCCATGGAGGACCACTATGGAAAGAGGAAGAGCAGAGGAGGAGATGTAGGTAAGGTTACATGAAAAAACACTTAGATAGGTAGGAGAAAGATCCGAGTCTTGGAGGCCAAGACTGATGGGCACTGATAGGTGGCACTGATGGGCAGCACTGATGGGCACTGATGGGTGGCACTGCTAGGCACAGGTGGGTGGCTCTGCTTGGCACTGCTGGGCACAGGTGGGTGGCACTACAGGGCACTGCTTGGTGGCACTGATGGGCACAGGTGCGTGGCAGAGGTGGGCAGCACTACTGGGCACTGAACATCAGGGCACTGATGATCAGTGCCGATCACTTCTCTGACAATTGCCGGTTATCGGCAACGTAAGAAAAGTGCAGCCGATAACCGGCAACTTTATTTACCCAGTAATCTGCTGTGTCATTGGCACAGCTGATCACGTGGTAAAGGGCCACTGTAAGTGGCCGTGTACCATATCAAGTTTACCACATCACTGGGTGCGTGCTGCTGGAAGCGAGCAGGGGGCGTCCTCCCAGAACTAGATAACTGCGCTGTAGCCATCTTTTGGCTATAGCGCGGTAGGGAACTGATTAAACATGTCCAGTAAAAAATGTTAAAAATCAAATTTCGTCTTAAATTTAGGCCAAAATGTATTCTGCTACATGTCTTTACTAAAAAAAAAGATCCCAATACGTGTAAATTATTTGGTTTACGTGAAAGTTATAGCATTTACAAATGTCGGTATATATACATTGGGATTTTTTTTGTACTAATATTGGTGGCGATCAGCGACTTGTTGCGGGACTGTGGCGGGCATTCTGACACGGGGGGAATTGACTTGGTGTCACTGACATCCCCAGCGACACCAATACAGTGATCAGTGCTAATAAAAAGCACTCACACTGTACTAATGGCACTAGGCAGGAAGGGGTTAACATGTGGGGCGATCAAAGGTTTAACTGTGTGCTGTTTTACATTATGTTCTGTGTTTGTGCTTCACTGTAAGCGCACTGCTATGCACAGCCATGCAAAGCAGTGTGCAGGAGCTGACAGGGAGGAGAACTGTTTTGATTACTACAGTTCCCCCCCCCCCATCAGAGATCCTTGGAAATCACCGGGCACCGGTGAATAATCACCGGCTGGGATCCAGTGATTGACAGCTGCGGCTGAGAATGGCAGTGCAAGTAGGGCGCATGAACGCCTGGCACGCGTCCCCTACCCAGAAATGCAAAATCATATATATATATATATATATATATGTATACAGCTGTGCGCAAAATCATGTGTATATATATATATATATATATATATATATGTGTGTGATTTTGCGCACAGCTGCCGCCCTGTAGCTGTATTTCTGCTATGGTGTGGAGCTAAAGCGGTTAACAAGAATTTTTTTTTTACACTTTTATTGCTTATAACAGTGATGATAACTGTTATAAGCATTACTTAATTGTCATGAATGTCTTTCCATTCATGGCAGCTTTCTTTCTGTTGACATGCCTTGATTGACTACAGCTAATTACATGGTACAGGGTGCCAGGTACCATGTGATAGCTGTGGGTCAATAACAGCTTCACGACAGTAAGCAAGATGTCATGAATGGAGAGCCATTCATGACAGGCAATATTGCTTATAACAGTGATCATCCCTAGGGGACGTGCCATCACATCACTGAGCCTGGCTGTGCAGCCAACTCACAGTAAAAGTACTGTGGACAGGCGGCTAGTGGTTAAATGCTCTATCATGTGCTCATTTATTGACACTGGTCAGGAAGAAAGATACCTTTTTTTGCCAGAATACCATGGATTTAGTGGTTTTAGGGGTAGTATGCTCCTGCACTGGCTATTTACACTTCCAAGGCCTTCACTGCTAATACTGCAGTACTGTAGTGGGCTATTTTGTAAATGTATAACAATTCTTACTATACTGAGTAAATTCGACTTATTTTATACACTTTTGTTTTCTTATCAGGTTATTTGAGTGAACAGGATTTTGGCGAGGTTTAGGATAGTATTTCAGTTAAGTATGCCCTGCTGTGAATCATCAATGTATTTTTTCAACTGACATGCATCTGCCATATACCATATATTCAAAGTATATTTTGTATATGTAGCAGCACCATTTCATTGCTGAACTCACAATGGAAGAATGAATACAGGAGCATCAAGTTGCATGAACATGTTCTTACATTTTCTGATAAAGATCTCAGGCAATACCTGCAGAATGTGTTCTGCCAATCCTTTTACATCAACAAAAACAATTGAGTACTGTCTGTGACACTTTTTTATTTGCACTACATACAGGTTTTCAGGACAAGTTTTTGCACACTTCCCCAAATCAAAATGTTAAATACTTGCAATTTCACTGCACTGCTCACTAGTTGCTACAGAGTACAGTCCAATACAACAAGGATTACAAAGAGAGGTTGTTTTTTGATCTACTGAAAGAAGCAGGCTCTTCTTTATTTGTAATTATCTTCCTGTGAGTTGTCCTGTCTGCCTCCTGAGACGGCAATTAAAAAGCTGTAAAGGAGAAGTAGTTATGTCAATTGCACCATGGGAAAAGGCTTAAAGTAGAACTACAGGCAAAAGTTTATTTTTTCCTTTTGAATAGAGTAAGGGAGGGTTATGACCCCTGTCAGATTTTTTTTTTGCCATCTGTGTCCCACGGTGGAGATTTCCCTATACTTCCTGTCCCATAGCCAAACAGGAAGTGGGTGTAAATCCCTGATAACTAAGGGAATTTTTGGGGACCCCCAGGTCACCAGAACTAGTGTCCCCATTAGAAGATTTCCCCTCTGTTACTTTTTTGGGGACAACCAAAATCTGGAATTTCCTTTTACTTTCACTTTCAATGATAACAGTAAACAAGATAAATAGAAAGGGTGAATCTCCTCAATGGGAGCACAGAGAGCAATACAAACTGAAAGGTGTTCTAATCCTTCTGCACTCTGTTCAAAACAAAAAAAAAAGTTTTAAGCCGGCCATACATACAGTGGCAGGATAGGGTCAATCAGTACCCAATTTGAAGATGGGATATTGCAGCCCCCCCCCCCCCCAACTCCCTACGCCCCCCTAAACCAGCCCTCATTGGATGTAGAAGGGAACAGGCCAATAGTGGTGAGTACCAAAATGTTTGTCATGTTTGTGGTGTGCAAAGAAATAGTACCAGTGAAAAGTGTAAAATCTGTGCAAAATATTGGGCTAACAGTGGCAAAGGAAAAAATGTCAACAGTATCACTGAAATGAAAAAATGTCCTTTAGTTGGTGGTGTCACTGAAAGGAAAAATGTCTGAGTGAACCACATCACTGAAAGTAAAACTGCCCCTGATCTGATGGTGTCATTGAAAAGGAAAAATGTCCCTGCATCAATGGTGTCACTGGATGAAAAAAAAATTCTTGTGTTGGTGATGTCACTGAAAAGAAAAAATATCCCTGCAGTTGCATCACTGGAAGAAACACCACTACAAAGCTCCTTCCGCAATCCTAGTACAGACCTCTTTGCTCAACCCCAATCTCTCCCTTCCTCAATACAAAGCTCACCCCCCCTTTTGTACAGAGCATCCCCTCCCCCCCTCCCATTCAGTACACATAGCTCTCCCCTCCCACCTCCTGCCCCAGTACACAGAGCCCCCCTCTCCCCTTCTCCCCCCAGTACACAGGGCCCTCCCTCTTACTCCAGTACACAGAGTCCCCTCCTCTCTCTCCCTCCAGTACACAGAGCCGCCCTGCCCCCTTTGTACCCCAGTACATAGAGCCCCCCCTTCCCCCTTATGCTCCAGGACACAGAGCCCCCCTCCTCCCTCTCCCTCCAGTACACAGACCCCCCCCCCCCCTCCAGTACACAGAGTTCCCCCTTCTCCCTCTCCCTCCAGTAAACAGAGCCTCCCTCCGCCCTCTCCCTCCAGTACACATGCCACCCCCCTCCTCAATCTCTTCCCAGTACACAGATCAATGTATTTTGATGGTGGAGAAGCCTCCCCCCCGCTGTTAGAATACAATAGCTTAGGGGGGACGATTATTGGGGCCCCCCCAGAAGTATGCAGATGGAGGAATCAAGTCATTTTTTTTTTCAACCCACTGTTTGAATTTAAAAAAATGACTCATTTGTGGTCTGCCCTTATGTCCTCAATATGCAAATTGGCTGCAAAGACAACAGTTGAAATGAGCAGTTTGGTAGAGTACCACGAGTTATTGTTACTTATGTCCTCCGATCAAAATTGAAAACTAAGTGATGTAACCATTACTTTGGAATGCACCTATTGGTGGCGATGCTAGAACACCCTTCTTGCTGCCTCACAGTAAGCCATTGTGAAAAAATGCTAGTGACCTCCCTGAGTAGTGTGAGTGTCATATGTGATGGAGGGATTTACACAGCATGGGCTTCAGGGAATACATTTTCTCTGCCCTCCTAGTAAGGTACTGTGTTTGGGTCAATGGAATGTGCCAACAGTTCACAGGATTGAAATCCGCCAGCTTTGGAGCATGTATTTCTGGGGCATTCAGTTGCTAAAGTATAAGATAAATATAGGTGCAGCGCTAGGATATTCAAGACCAGAATTATCCAATGCAATGTGAACGTATGCAATAAATATATATGAATAAAAAGTTAATGCATAAAATTGAGTAATTATTGATATCAAAGCGCAAATAGTGCTAATATACCATTTCCACAATATAGTGCTAATAAAGTGCTAATCATGAGCACATAATAGTGCTAAAATATCAAAGTCCAATAAAATAACAAATGAATGTCCATAAAGTGCTAATTGTGTAGATTCATCCAAGAATGATCTTAAGGTAAGTGCTTCATATACTATAATGATTATTCGGTGATGTGCCAGGAATGTGTTAAGATTACGCACTCACCAGATGCGTAATAATAATACGCATTTGTAAATAATGTTGTCAGCCGGAGGTCCCCTTAAGGATGTATACAGCCTGGTCTGGTCAGAGAGATCCCCTTCCCCTGGGTTATCTGCAGCACCTCAGCCGTCCTCCAGAATGGGCTCTGTAGGTTTGTTAGCTCATGAAGAGCCAGAAAGAAGGATGCCCATAGTGTAGTATTTTTTTCCAAATGTAATTGTTTATTCGTGAAATGTAAGGTAAACAAGTCAAAAAACACTGACCATGTGTTCCAAGATGGCCATTGGACCTGCTCGAGGTCTTGGCGGCATGATGTCACAAACAATAGACCCCTCCAGCAACAATAGATCCCCTCAGCAACAATAGATTCCTCTCGCTCCAGAAACAATAGACCACCAGTGCTAAAATACCCCCCCAACAACAATAAACCCCCTCAGCAATAACAGACCCCCAATGTAACAAAACAGTAGAAATACTAGCAGCCAACAACAATAGACTGCTCCCCAACAGTAAATCCCTCCCAGCAACAATTTGCCCCCTAGCAACATAGATTCCCCACCAGCAACAACAGACCTCCGCAGCAAGAAATGATCCCCTCAGTGATATTAGTTCCCCCATTGCCAGTGCTGGAGGTGCCTGCCTTTCCCTCACGTTTCCGCTGACAAAAAGCCCTGGTTATAGTTATATTGGATAGCAGGTTCTATAAAAGTTTATAGTTAATTTGTTTGCAGAAGTACTGCATATAATATATTCTTATACACTTCTACTGTAAGGGAATTCCGATAAGGCGACACGGCACAATATTGCTAATAGAAACGAGCATAGGCGCGCTGCCAATAGAAACGAGCATAGGCGCGCTGCCAACAGAAACGAGCATAGGCGCGCTGCCAACAGAAACGAGCATAGGCGCGCTGCCAACAGAAACGAGCATAGGCGCGCTGCCAACAGAAACGAGCATAGGCGCGCTGCCAACAGAAACGAGCATAGGCGCGCTGCCAACAGAAACGAGCATAGGCGCGCTGCCAACAGAAACGAGCATAGGCGCGCTGCCAACAGAAACGAGCATAGGCGCGCTGCCAACAGAAACGAGCATAGGCGCGCTGCCAACAGAAACGAGCATAGGCGCGCTGCCAACAGAAACGAGCATAGGCGCGCTGCCAATAGAAACGAGCATAGGCGCGCTGCCAATAGAAACGAGCATAGGCACGCTGCCAATAGAAACGAGCATAGGCGCGCTGCCAATAGAAATGAGCATGCATGCATACCTGCACACACACGCCGGAGCGTGCCTACAGTTTCTGGCACCAGATAGGCTATTTGAAGAATGCTCTTGCTCACTGTCAGTGCTGACTGGTCTTCAGCTTTCCTGTGTCCTGAGTGTATTCTGTGTATGATTCCCGTTGAGGACCCGACTTGTTACTGACCTGATCCTGGATTCTGTTTGTACCTTTGCCCATCAGTTCCTGACCTCGACTTCACTCCTGACCACGCTTTTGACTACGCTTTGGTACCTCATTGCCCGCCTGTTACTGACCTCGCTCCTGCTTCTGATTTGGCTTCATGCTAGTTCTGAGTGTCTGCTTCCTTCATAACCGTTCCAGTCATCGTAGTGTGTTCCTGCCGAAAGTCTGCTGAGAGCTTCGACAAGCCACGCTTCCAGAACCTGCAGTACACACAGAGTGTCTCTTTAACCTCGACTGGTCCAGCGTGTGTCACATTCACTTCTGACCTGATGTCCTGCCTGACATCTCAGCCTGCACCTCCAGCAGCAACTTCTGCTATCAACAAATGCCGGCACTTGTGTTCCTCCTCTCCCTTGACACCATCTGTTCCACCTTAAGTGGGGCCTGGGCTGCAGATACAAGAGAGGCCGATCTCGTCAATTCAGTCTCCTACCAGGTACGTGACATCTACACTTCTCTAACTCAGACTGCGCTGCATCAACTGTATGTAGCCTCCGTTGCACACGGTATACAGCACTGTATTTCAGCAGAAGGATGAGGACTTCCTGTCCCGCTCCTGGAACAAAACTGAGTCAGACTGAGGGCTGATCAGCCATTCCCAGGAAGTTGTTTTGCATTTTCTGAATGAATACAAGGTTTCCTCTGATTGGCCGAGGTGGCAAGGTGGGTGGATGAGATCACAATCTCCACCTCAGCCAATCAAAAGAAGCTGTTTATTCATTCAGAAAATACAAATGTTTTTGTGAATGGCGTAGCACATTCAGCCTGACTAGATTTTGTTCCAGGAGCAGGATGGGAAGCCGAAACACAGCAGGCAAGTCCTTGAAACGCGTCAGCCTATTGGATATCTACACTCCCTATTGCGGTCTGTTACTCAGCGCGGTGTTGACTAAGCTGTTCTTTTATGACCTGCCTTGACTTTATTGCCGTTTGTGAGTACAACACCTACTTTATTTCTTAATAAACATTTTTTATGGTAATGCACTAGGCCTGTGCACCCTCTGTTTGTTCTTTCCTCATCCAATATATTTGGATTTCCCCGGTCTATTGAGGGCAGCAAGGTGTGCATGTTCCAGGACATTCTTAATGTGGTTGTAGCCTGCATCGAGTCCATCCCCAAGCACAGGAGCATTTGTGTTTGCTGGTTATATGAGGAAATATGCCCTTTGAAAGCCTGAAGTGGTCATTGGATTTTGGGGGTCTATATGTAGCTAGGCTGCCAAAAAGTCTCTCACATGTGGTTTCTCCATACTCGTGAGAAGTAGAAGGATGTGTTTTGAGGTGTTATTCCACATATACCCATGACATGCATGAGCAATATATCATTAAAATGACAACTTTGTGTAAAAAAAAAATAGTCATTTTCCAAAAATTTGTGGCAAAAAATAAACTGCTCCATAGACTCAACATGCCTATCTGCAAAATACTTGGGGTGTCTACTTTCCAAAAAGAGGTCATTGGGGGGGGGGGGGTGTTATACTGCCCTGGTGTTTTAGCACCTCAAGAAATGTGATAGGCAGTCAGAAAGTAAAAGCTACTTAAATTCCAATATGAAAATAAAAAAACACAGTGCATAAAAATATACATATAAATAAAATAAAAAAACTTATTAAACAAATAAAAAAATATTAAATAATATATGAAATAATGTCCAAATAAAAGTGCAAAAATAAAAGTCCCAATCCAAAGAATTAAAAAAATCTTAAATCCAATGTGCTCCAAAAAATAAATGAAGACTCCAATAGAAGGATTTTCCACACAATTTGATCAGTGTAAAAAAAAACAAAAAACTGATAGTGTAATATTGTCAAAAGAATTTAATTTCTAAAAACAGATGCATCAATTGCACTCACATGTTTAAACGACAAGAAACGCCTTGGGTCAATTACATATGACCATCAAATCACTTTCTGCCAATGAAGATTTCCCATAGTGTGTGAACTAAGCTCAGATGGATACAGACACAGTAAATTCCAATATATACTGTATACCATAGTTTGTAGACGCTATAACTTTCACATAAACCAATTAATATACACGTATTGGGATGTTTTTTTACCAAAGACATGTAGCAGTGTAGCAGAATACATTTTGGCCTACTACAGAAAATGACCAGAGACTGCGGACATGGTACAGGAGATAACCAGAGACTGCGGACACAGTACAGGAGATGACCAGAGACTGCGGACACAGTACAGAAGATGACCAGAGACTGCGGACACAGTACAGGAGGTGACCAGAGACTGCGAACATAGTACAGGAGACGACCAGAGACTGCGGACACAGTACAGGAGATGACCAGAGACTGCGGACACAGTACAGAAGATGACCAGGGACTGCGGACATAGTACAGGAGGTGACCAGAGACTGCGGACATAGTACAGGAGACGACCAGAGACTGCGGACATAGTAGAGGGGATGATCAGAGACTGTGAACAGTACAGGAGAGGACCAGAGACTGCTGACACAGTACAGGGAATGACCAGAGACTGCAAACATAGTACAGGAGATGACCAGAGACTGCGGACACAGTACAGGAGATAACCAGAGACTGCGGACATAGTACAGGAGATGACCAGAGACTGCAGACATAGTACAGGAGTTGACCAGAGACTTCAGACATAGTACAGGAGATGACCAGAGACTGTGGACACAGTACAGGAGATGACAAGAGACTGCGGACATAGTACAGGAGATGACCAGAGACTGCGGACATAGTACAGGAGTTGACCAGAGACTGCAGACACAGTACAGGAGATGACCAGAGACTGCAGACATAGTACAAGAGATGACCAGAGACTGTGGACATAGTACAGGAGATGACCAGAGACTTCAGACACAGTACAGGAGATGACCAGAGACTGCGGACACAGTACAGGAGATGACCAGAGACTGCGGACACAGTACAGGAGATGACCAGAGACTGCGGACACAATACAGGAGATGACCAGAGACTGCGAACACAGTACAGGAGATGACAAGAGATTGAAAACATAGTACAGGGTATGACCAGAGACTGTGGACATAGTACAGGAGATTACCAGAGACTGCAGACATAGTACAGGAGTTGTCCTCCCCCCTCCCTCCTTGTAGTCTTGTGATACACTTGATAGGTCCCAGAAGACTATGGGCCATTCACAAAGCACAGCTCTTCTCGCTCATGTGCAGTGGGCACCTGGCTGTGAAGCCACAAGCTGTCACAGCCAGGTGCCCACACTGAAGATGTCAGCGCTGGGGAGAGAAGACGGCTGATGGAAGCAGGACAACGCTGGACCGGGGAACAGGTTGGATGAAGGAGCGAGTTTTTCTGCATAGTAGAGCCGAGCAGCTGGCCCGGTATTCTAACACGGCATCGGCGACGGGGGGAATACTGGGCTGGCCGCTCTATATTCGCTCCATAAGACCAACAGACATTTTCCCCAATTTTTTTTGGGGAAAAAAGTGCTTCTTATGGAGCAAAAAATACGGTAACTAGTGTATCGGTGATCAAGAACACTGCCTGATGAGAGTACGAAAAAAAAAATTTCTCCATTTTTTTATTACTTTTTGCTTAAGATTTTTTTTTTCCATAATACACTGTAACCAGAGTAGTATACTGTTACCATAGTAACATTGGACTACTTTGGGGAAGTGATTAGTTTTTTTTCTTTTTTTTTACACACTATGATTGCTTATAGCACAGAATTTCTTTGCTATAAGCAAGCATATCACTGAATGAAATCGATTCATTCAGGTTTTTGTGTTGTGATTAGCTGTGATTGGCCACTGCTAATCACATGATACAGATGGGCTGTGCTTGGCTCAGTCTGTACATGTGATCACTGTGACCAATCACAGCTAGTGACACAATTGTATACAATAGATGGCATGAAAGAAAGCCATCCATTGTTTACAATTGTTATGTGACGTGCTGTGATTGGTCACAGCAGGTCACATGGTAATGATAATGGAATTGTCTTGGAAATTCGCTTTAACGAATTTCTCCTTACCGTGAGTACTCGCAGTTGGATGTGCAGAAATCCCCCATAAAGCTGTGCGAATCTCGCTTACCACGACTGCAGCCAAACTACACGATTCCTGCCCATCCAAATACTTTGGTTCTGTTGAATTTGTGGGTGATGGAGCTCCGTTACCCTAGAATGATCACACGACACTCTAAGGCTGGTTGCAATCCACATAAGGGCCGGCTTTAGGCTCAGCTCTCTGTTTTTATTCAAAATACACACATGCCCCCCACATGAATAAAGTCAATCCCTCCCACCGAACAATACAATGGGGATTGCCTATACAGAGGATATACATTCCAATTGGAGCATAGCCTTTGCTATTATCTATCACTGGTCCTCCCCCATGAACCTTCTGAGGTCAGCAGACTTCCTCCCCTTCCCCCCTATGAGCCATCTGAGGTCATATTTCCTGTCCTACTAGCTTCTATTGGTATGTAAAATTCTCTGCACAAGCACTCCCTAAAAATATCAGTCTGTACCTGGATGGGCCCGATACGATCTTTATTAAAACACATCCATCCAAGATACAGTTTCAAGTTGGTAATGGGTTGTAAGATATGCATAAGCCTACACGTGGAGTTCACACCGCTTGCGCATTGCGTTATGAAGCCCACGCGGTACCATGCTGCTGATATGTGGATACAGGCCCACGGTCTACTGACAGCAGCATTCGCATGGAATGCCGTGGTGGTATACACGCCGGTCTATAAGCGCAGATCTGCCATCTCATCCATTACCAAGCCGAGTACTGTAATACATACATTGTACATGCGCATGGCCCAATTGCAGCCTTCAGAGCTTTAATTAAGCCACACGAGAGACATATGAATAACACGAATACATGACACATTTAAAGTTCGACCAACAATACAAAATTTCCATGACATTCCCTCCTGTTTTATCATATTCTCCTCGTGTCCCTTCTTGATCTTCTTCAGCTTGATGGGTGTAGTCTCAAACTTCAAAGAGTTCCTGTAGTTGTCCCTGAGAATAAAGCTCCACGGGGTACCTGAAACAACAAGACCCGACGCAGACTCGACGCAAACAGGCTTGATTGAAGCGATGATCCTCAAGAGCGTTGGAACCTTCACTACAGGAAGGCTCTTGCAAAAACCACAAACAGACTTGTGGTATGAATAAAGCTTGTGATCCCACGGTGGTCTGGGGAGATCCAGCAACAGATTCTCAAATTGCCCCTGCAGACGGGGCCACACAAGGCTGGTCTCGACCCAGACAGTTTTCCAAATCGCAGACACAAACCATGATGAGGCTTGAAGCTTGCTTGAAGGTCTTGGAGAATGTGGTCTTCAGAGAGATAAATTAGAGGGAAGCCAGGACGTAATCTGTAGAGAAGGTGGATGGTTGGTGAGGTCTTCCTCCGATCAGTGGTTGGAGTGGGATCCCAGGAGCGGGCATGGAGATGTGGTCGTCTGCCCGAGCTTGGTTTACACGGTCGATGAGGCAACAGGAACATCTCACCGCGGCATATAAAAGGCAGATGAAAAAGAGAAGCATCAGGATATACACTCCCACTTCCTTCAACCAAGATCCGATGGAGAACAGGAAATCTCCCAATCCTCCCAAACCCTTATACGGATTCCAACCCTCACTAGCTATAGCTCTAGCTTTTCCCTGTAGTTCACTAACTTTGTCCATATGGGCCTGGACCTTGTCATCGGTGTCTTCTATCCAAGTACAACAATCCTCTCCGATGAACTCACAGAACCCCCCTTTGGCGGCTAAAAGATAATCGAGGGCCATCTTCTCCTGAAGCACTAAAATTCCCATCTGCCGTTGTTCTTGGGCAATTTCTCTGACAGCCTCTACGGTCTCGTTAAACATACTATCCACGATGACAGAAAAATTGTTCAGGCGCTTCATAAGTTCTATTCCCCATCCTGTCCATGAGGGGAACCAAGCCCATGCCTGGTCGCCCTCAGAGAACAGCTCTCTGCGAACTCTCCCTGCCATCCTTACCTTCTTGTGGACCATCAACTCTTCATGGTCCATCACTACATAGGATGCGGGGACTAGCTTTATGAGGGCACACGAACCTTTCGCGTTCTGGGGAAATGTTCTATAGGCTGCCGAACCACACAGAAAATAGTATGGACCTGTCAGAGCAGAACAGGAGGAGTTCCTCGTTCGGCCTCTGGTACTGAGCAACAGTTGCACAGACTGGGGGATTGCTCCCTCAGTCTGCACATCACATCCGTCCTTCCAACACACGTGGTCTGGTCGGTCAGTGTGGTTACTCAGAAGGGAAGTCTGGTTAGTCAGATTGACAGTTATACCTCCCTCGCAGGTGGTAATCCCAACAAACTTGTTAGCTGTGCCAAAGCTGATGTTAAAGCACACCTGAGGGCTGCCTAGCTGTCCAGTTACCCATAATGGACTGGTGAGGGCCCTACAGGAGCTAGAGCTAATATTGGTGCTGAAACTGATGTTACCTGCTAAAAATGTGTCATTAAGTTCTACCGATAAATGTCTACGTGGGGGCTGACCAGGGGTCCCTTGCTTTTTCATGCCGACGCGGATGTCATATAGGGCATGAACAGCGGCCATTGCGGACATGTGATGACTGGGTGGGGGCTTAGAGCATACCCAACAGTTGGTTTTGTTGGCGGTTCTGGCTAAACGCAGGTGCATTTTAAATAAAAGGTTGGGGTATCTGCCGTCTTTTCCTCCGTTCACACACATGTATGACATACAAACAAAAAGAAAAAGGAAAATGACACCCCTCATTCTCTGGTGTAGCTGAGAAGCTTCTTGCAGTGGCTTGCGTGCACCCAGTTGTCTCGTCCCTCGAGCTTGAGTGAGGTAGGTGTCGTCAGCTGGACTTGGTATGGTCCGGTGAACCGTGGCTCGAGTCCGGTTCTTTGATGTTTCTTTAGGACGACCCAATCACCTGGCTCAATAGAAAGAACACCTGTTATTGTATTTGGATCGGGGAGCGATTCGTGAACCCGATGGTGTATCTTCTGCAGCTCCCGTTGCAGAGATTGCACATAACCTGTAAGCTGTGAATGCAAAGACGACAACTGTTGAGGAAAGTACAACCCTGTTTTGGGAGGTCCCCCAAACAACACCTCGTAGGGTGACAGCCCATGTGGTTGCCGAGGGGCATTCCGGATGGAATAGGGGGCAATGGGGAGACACTCAGGCCAAGGTTTTTGGGTATCGGAAGACGTTCAACCTTACCGCTACTCTCGGGGTGATATGGGGTGTGTCGCCGCTGACTCCAGTTCCACCAAAGAGATGCAGTCGTGTCCTTTGGAAGAGAGATTAGTAGTGGACAAAGAAGACATGTTAGCAGAAGAGGTGTTAGTATTGTTAGTCGTGTTTCAAAATTCAGCACTGTCATTGCTGTCCCCCCCCCCCTTCTCATCTTCCGACACAGGAAGAAGAGAAGCTGGGTTAAGAATAGTGCATCGTTTGATAGTAAGGTTAGTAGGGGTTAGG
This sequence comes from Staurois parvus, assembly GCF_062004578.1. Taxonomy (NCBI): domain Eukaryota; kingdom Metazoa; phylum Chordata; class Amphibia; order Anura; family Ranidae; genus Staurois; species Staurois parvus. The sequence goes on along the minus strand of NW_028317815.1, from coordinate 15,649,880 downwards.
AGGGCTTTCCCCTGAGAGGGGTACCTTGCCTTGGATGTCCTGTTTTCGCAGGACCGTTCTTGCTGCACTGGTGTCGGTGAGGCAAGGGAGGGGATATTTTAATTCCTCTAGAAAAAGATGGATCTGGGCCGACACCGATTTGTCAACTTCCTATGAGAATTCATAGGAGTTACTTACCATGGTGGTCATAGGGGCGGAGGACTCATCAGGAATGAACTGCCACCGACCTTTAGGTAATTGGGGACAGCTCCTCCTCATGTGCCCCGTTTGGTGGCACTGGAAGCACCTGGGTGGGGGCCTATCCTTCCTGTGACCCAGATCCCTTGGTTTTTCGTGTGGGGTCTGGGACATAAGAACTTTGGCCTTGTCTTGTTTTCTTCTATCCATTTCCCTCTCTATTGCCGCAAGAGTGGAAAGGATAGCAGGGATAGACATCTCATTATATTCGGGTCGGGCCAGAACCAGCCTTTCCCGAATTTTAATATTGATGCCTTCCAAAAATTTGGCCCGCAACAGAATGTGCGTCGCGGTCACCTTTACCCCTTCAGTTGGAGCATCAGGTCCAACTTCCAGATCTGCATCCAGTGCCGTTTGCTTGAGACGGCGCCAGAAGCAGGCGCTTTCCTCATTAGGACCCTGGGTGAGCTTCATCATGTCCGTAGTAGAGGTAGCACCATACATTTCTGGAAGCTTTGCCTTTAGCTGTGTACAGAACTCTTTGCCCCCTGAAGTCATCTCCTCATGCGTGGTTATAGAGCACCCTGCAATCACTGTACTGGCCACTTCCATGCCCACCTTTGCCCGTAGGATCTGTGCACAATCTGACCCGCTCATACCATAGCTGAACTGGTTTTGTCCAAACATTCGAGCAAATCCTCTCGGATTGACTCGATAGTCCGGGAGCTCAGCCAGAATAGTGCGGATCTCTGCCGGGGTGAAGGGGACATGCCAAACTACCCGTTCCCCTAAAGTCCGTTCCCCCCGTGCATTGGGAGGACCTTCAAATTGCTGCACCCTGACTGGATAGGCCTCGGTCCGGGAAGAGTGCAAGGGCTGACCCAGCATCATCGGTGGGCTTAGATTAACCACCTCGCTTACTGCACCTTCAGGTTTGAGGTCCCTCAGATCAGGGTATAGCTGGGGGGCAGGGGTCTGATCAGTGGTTCGTAGCGCTTTGATGCAATCCGCCCTGTTTTTTAACCGGGTGTCTATTCCCCTTGATTCACAGATAGTCTGCAAATCGGTTGTTGAGAAGGCTTCATAGTTGGAAACAGAAGGAGCTGGGGTGAAGCAGGGAGAAGGGAGAGGTAGAGGCAGAGGCTGAGGCATAGAGACAGAAGACACAGAAGGTATGTCAAGAGTGACGTCACTAACAGAAGAGACAGGTGCAGTTATACTTATCTCAGCCACTGTTGGTTGTTGGGGAACCCCAGCAGACCCTGATCCTGCCTGCCTTAGTAGAGTCAGCCCTGAAAGAGCTTCTTCCACCTCTGACACTGGATCCTCCTGTTTTATTCCCTCTGGAGGCCAGGTATACATCACCTGGTTCTTCCGGACAGACACCAGTTTATGTATGCCCTGCTTCCCTAATCGGATTGACCTGTGAAGCCATAGCTGTGCGATCTCTAGTTCTGACGCCTGCATCCGTGGTTCAAATTCAGAGATGAATTTTTCCCACCTCCATGCGTCAAATGTACCTTCCCGGGGAATTTCCCATCTGGTACCCTTCGACCATTTATTCCACCTTTTGAGGGGTTCTGTAGACTTCCCCCCCAAACTCACCTTCATCAGTTGTGCAGCTGTCCTTACCCTGAAGAGGGCTGGTTCCCCCTCTCTCTTCATGGACTGACTACTGCCCATCGTGACTAGTCACTGGTATATATCCCGCGTCCGGGTACCTGTTTACCCCCTGGAGCACTCGGTGGGATCCTACCGAGAGGCCTGATTCCACCACTTTCCCAGCACAGCGTAATTTATGTGATACTTATCGATCACCCGAAGCGCATCAAGTGGCGGTCAGACTGAGAGCACACCTCCCACTCCCACAGCGCAATTTGTGTGATCCTGACCACCCGAAGTGTTTGTGGTAACCAGGATTTCCCTGGACCGCCCACTCACACAGCGTAATTTATGTGGTTCTCATCACCCACTGTGTTTGGCAGGCCACACCGCACAATGATGAAAGTGGCTTTTCTCTCCCTGCACACAGTAGCTAACACAAGTCAAAACAAAAAGAGGGGTTCTTGGATGTTACTTAGGGGTCACTGGTTGGGCAGAAACCTGCTAACTGACCTTTAGGAAATTTGTGTAAAGAAAAAAAAACTTTCCTAATACACACAGAAAAACCCTTTTTCAACCTGAAAAACTGTTAAAAAGGACAAAGTGGATCCTTATGAAAAACACGGGACGTTTCACAGTAAAACAATTACACAGAGGTAAACCGAAAAACTGCGCCAAAAGTAACCTTGTTGCTGACGCAAAAATCACTCCTATCAGCACCGCTAAACGATCCACATTATACACGCAATCTTTACTGCAACCACCTAGAACCGTTTACACAAAAAGTCTGCTGGACGTGAAACACGCGACACAGCAGCTTAAAACAAACCCGCTTTACAATAAGGAACTACTTTTAACAGGAAAAACACAAGAAAAACATAATCACTATACAAGAAATCTATGTGCAAAAACCCAGACTTCACCGCGCTCACTAAATGTGGAACACGTGAGGGGAAAACTCGCTTAATACACTTTAAATTGGCTGGCAATACGCAAATTTAAAGCTAAAAGCAAACAACTTAAACTGTAAAAAATTTGGATTAAAAACACAATATGGGTCAAATGCATATAGGAAACTTCATGCACATTGCATAGAGATTACTGCACATTTGGTAGCCAACAAAATGGCCACCAAACAAAAGGAGTCCATGTGGTTTAGTCAAGAAAATGACCCCCCACAGAGGAGCACATGGCAGATACTAGAATGACCCCCCACAGAGGAGCACATGGCAGATACTAGAATGACCCCCCACAGAGGAGCACACGGCAGACTCTAGCCTCAAAATTGCCTCTTACATAAAACAGACTTTTAGACAGAACATACACTGGACAATTACACAACAATATGAAGTACACATACAACACAATTTGGGCACAATCACAGAACGGACATAAAACACCAACATATCACACTAACATGCACATGTAACAGAAAGGACCCCCTGCTGCATGCTTGCTGGGAGCAGTAGTACCACAAAACTTTGTACAGATCACATACACACAGAGATCTTACAACAGTTAACAATTAACCTAAGCCTTTCAGCACTGTAATAATTACCTCACGTGGAGGGGGGTAAAGCAATCACCACAGTACCTACAGCCCACAAATACTTACCTAACACTATGCAACAACTTTTACCCACTAAAACATATACCCGTTTAATTTTTGGTTGGAAGATTTTTAAACTTGACCAAATCCAGCCAACCAAACCCACCCCCCCTGCTGCTCTCAGCAGAGACAAACCCTCGTCTTTTCACCCACAAATCAAGAGTTTAGGACAAAAAACGAGGTCCTTGTTAAGCGGTATTTCTTGTTAGCTAACAGAGAGCGAAATCAGCCACACGAACACGCAAAAAGCGATCCTCTTAATGGCAGAGAGACCTGAAATGTGCCGGCATACTTTTTGCTAGTTCATGATGGCCATTCCCCCCTCGTTCTAGGTTAGCTACGCAAGAATACGCGTTAGTATCCACCAGGCTCGCCAAACTGTCTTGGAAATTCGCTTTAACGAATTTCTCCTTACCGTGAGTACTCGCAGTTGGATGTGCAGAAATCCCCCATAAAGCTGTGCGAATCTCGCTTACCACGACTGCAGCCAAACTACACGATTCCTGCCCATCCAAATACTTTGGTTCTGTTGAATTTGTGGGTGATGGAGCTCCGTTACCCTAGAATGATCACACGACACTCTAAGGCTGGTTGCAATCCACATAAGGGCCGGCTTTAGGCTCAGCTCTCTGTTTTTATTCAAAATACACACATGCCCCCCACATGAATAAAGTCAATCCCTCCCACCGAACAATACAATGGGGATTGCCTATACAGAGGATATACATTCCAATTGGAGCATAGCCTTTGCTATTATCTATCACTGGTCCTCCCCCATGAACCTTCTGAGGTCAGCAGACTTCCTCCCCTTCCCCCCTATGAGCCATCTGAGGTCATATTTCCTGTCCTACTAGCTTCTATTGGTATGTAAAATTCTCTGCACAAGCACTCCCTAAAAATATCAGTCTGTACCTGGATGGGCCCGATACGATCTTTATTAAAACACATCCATCCAAGATACAGTTTCAAGTTGGTAATGGGTTGTAAGATATGCATAAGCCTACACGTGGAGTTCACACCGCTTGCGCATTGCGTTATGAAGCCCACGCGGTACCATGCTGCTGATATGTGGATACAGGCCCACGGTCTACTGACAGCAGCATTCGCATGGAATGCCGTGGTGGTATACACGCCGGTCTATAAGCGCAGATCTGCCATCTCATCCATTACCAAGCCGAGTACTGTAATACATACATTGTACATGCGCATGGCCCAATTGCAGCCTTCAGAGCTTTAATTAAGCCACACGAGAGACATATGAATAACACGAATACATGACACATTTAAAGTTCGACCAACAATACAAAATTTCCATGACAGAATGGTACACAGATCTGTCACAGATCTGTAGGTGGGACCCAGGACGCCGTTGACACTAAGCCGCCGGTGCCACGAGGAGGCCCGGCGGCCATTTTGACTTCCAAAAGGGTCAGTGTGTTTGCTCATACTTGGCTATTCAATTGTATTCTGCACCTGTGTTGTTCTCAATAAAAGTTTACTTACTACACTATGAGTGCCCCCCTATGTCTCCTGTGAGGAGCTTCTTCCATCTTTGTAGCCCTGGGGATTCCTGTGCCAGTTCATTTGGAGGCTTACCCAGATCGTTACTGCTCTGACCTGCCGAATTACTTCTCACCACATGAGGGCGTAGGATCTCCATTCTTCCCAGCCATATACCTGACCAGACTCAAGTGGAGAGAGGATCTTCAGGATATATATATACACATGCGCATTACCTATGCGCGTTCTGGTTAGTGTGAAATTCTACCATTTGCACTGGGAAACAAGGAGCACTGTTTTCACCGGACTGTGTTTAATATTATTTACTTACTTCTTAAGAGCGCTGCATTTCTTTTATTTATGTATTTTGGGACTTTTATGTGTTTTCCTATATGTTCAGCTGCTTTGCATTGTATATGAGCGCTTACTATACACTATTATTATTTTCAGATCTGTCATCGGCTGTGTCCGAGGTACATAGACGGTGACAAATCTCGCCACAGCGTGGCTCCACGCGTCATATCTGATGTTCGGGAGAAGTAGCAGAATGTATTTTGGGAAGTAATTCCACATATACCCATGGCATGTGTGAGCAATAAATCATAATAACAATAAATAAATAAGTGACAATTTTGTGTAAAGAAAACACTTTTTTTTTTTCCTTTTCCAAAAATTTGGTATAAGAAAATAAATTCTTCTATTGACTCAGCATGCCTCTCAGCAAATAGTTTGGGGTGTCTGCTTTCTAAAAAGGGGTCGTTTTGGGTGGTTGCATTAAAAGTTTATGCCACACATCACTCACCCTTCTAAAAACCTGAAGACCAAGCCTTTTCTGACACTTTTTGTTCACATGAAAAAAATCTGTATATTTTGCTAGGAAATTTCTTTGAACCCCCCAAAATTTATATATATATATTTAAAGCAGACACCCTAGTGAATATAATGGTGGGTGCTGCAATTGTTTATGTCACATAGTACTCGCGCAGCGATTTTTCAATCGCAAATTAAAGAAAAACAACAAAAAATGTTTTCACTTTTAATGCACAAAAGCACAATCTATTGGCCAATTATTTGGTAACATATAAAAGATGATGGTATGCCGAGTAAATAGATACCAAACATGACATGATTTAAAACTGTGCATGCCCCGTGCAATGGCGACAAACTGCATACATTTTTAATATCCATAGGCGACGATTTAAAAGCCTTTACAAGCTACCATTTTAGATTTAGAAGAGAGAGAGAGAGGGAAGAGAGAGAGGGGAGAGAAAGAGGGAAGAGAGAGAGGGAAGAGAGAGAGGGAAGAGAGAGAGGGGAGAGAGAGAGGGAAGAGAGGGGGGGAGAGAGGGAAGAGAGAGAGGGAAGAGAGAGAGAGAGGGAAGAGAGGGAGAGAGAAAGAGAGAGAAGAGAGAGAGAATCATATATATACACACGCACTCATTGACCTCTCTCGCTCTCTCATTGGAAAGGGGGGGGGCACAATTTTTGTGTTGCCTAGGGCAGCACAAAACCTAAATACACCACTGCTGGTATGTGAAAGACCAGGATGAACTGGTGCTCGCCAGTTCACCAAAAGGTAGAGCGGCACTAGTACTGGCACTGTGCTGCACATGAGAGTCATCATGCCATTGTAACATCTCAGCAACCTGGGAACGGAGTTGGGTACACCTGATCTTAGCAGGGACCTCTTCTCCATCGTCTGAGCTATCTGTCAGGGTGTCGCTGCTGTCTACGGGTTCATATTCTGAGGCTGATTGTGTCAGTGAGTCTTCCCATTCGCTCTCACCTGACATGCTCAGAATCCTGTAGGCCTCTTCACTAGAGTACCTTTGCTTGGACATTTTGGCCACTAACTTTATAGGTAACTAGCACTAGGTAAGAGCACCTGGCTGTCAGGGACTGCTTGAACCGCTACAAAAAAATTTACCGGTAAGCGCTAACAGAGATCAGGCCTGATTCTGTCAACACTGCGGTTTTGTGTGCAATGTATCAAGTGACAGTGACCTACTGACACTGCACTTGCTGGAGGAGAAGGGGGGGTAAGCGTAGGGGCTAAATGCAGGTGCTGGCAGGTGCCGGGGCTGATCCCGCTAACACTGCGTTTTTGGGGACACTATACTAATGTGAACACTGGTATAGTGCTGATCTGATCAAAGATATTGACCCGTTCAGACACTACTAGCAAAGGAGGTTTATTGTGTATGTGAGCATGTTCCTGGCAATCAAGGGGTTAAATGTGATTACTGGTGTACCGACGGGCAATCTGACGCTATCTGAGAGGGGCGCAGAGACCGCGGGAGCGCAAATCAAGTATGTATACACTCATGATTTTGTGCACCCGTGTTGCCCTGTAGCAGTATTTCTACTATAGGGTGGTGTGGAAGCGATTAAACATGTCCAGTAAAAAAAAAAAAAATTAAAAATCAAATTTTGTCATAAATTTAGGCCAAAACATAGTCTGTGACTATGTAAATTAATTGGTTTACGTGAAAGTTCTAGCATTTACAAATGGCGGTATAGATACTGGAATTTTTTTTTCTACTAATAATGGCGGTGATCAGCGACTTATAGCGGGACTGCGGCGGGCATTCTGACACTGGGGGGAACTGACTTGGTGTCATTGACATCCCCAGCGATACCAATACAGTGATCAGTGCTAAAACAAAAGCATTGATACCAGGGGAGGACTGACAGCTCATGGGGCCCCCGGGCAATAGGGGATCATGGGGCCCCTGTGTCCTTGACCACACTCAAAGCACACCCAAAAAAGCCTATAAAAATGTACCAGGGGCATTTCATGGGGCCCCCGGGCAGTGCCCGAGTGCTCTAATGGTCAGACCACCCCTGACTGATACTGTACTAATGGCACTGGGCAGGAAGGGGTTAACATGAGGGGAGATCAAAGGGTTAACTGTGTGCTGGGAGTATTTTACTAGGGTGTGTGTGTTTCACCGTAAGCACACTGCTCTGGATGGCTGTGCACAGCCATCCAGAGCGGTGTGCCTGACGCAACAGGGAGGAAGACTGTTAGTAAACAAAGCAGCCCTCCTACCTGTCGGTGATTGGCAATAATCACTGGGCTCCGGTGGGTAATCACCGGCTGGGACCCAGTGATTGACAGCTGTGGTCACGTATATTTATTTATTTCAGGTACTTATATAGCGCCGTCAATTTATGCAGTGCTTTACACATATATATTGTACATTCACATCAGTCCCTAACCCTCAAGGGGTGTATAATCTAAGGTCCCTAACTTACATACACACACATATTAGGGCCAATTTATACAGGATCCAATTAACCTACCAGCATGTCTTTGGAGTGTGGGAGGAAACTGGAGTACCTGGAGGAAACCCACGCAGACACAGGGAGAACATGCAAACTCTAGGCAGGTGGTGCCATGGCTGGGATTTGAACCAATGACCCTAGTACTGCCAGGCATACGCGCTAACCATTTAGCCACTGTGCTGCCCATCTATATATACGTTATTTTGCGCACCAGTATCGCCCTGTAGCAGTATTTCTGCAGGCAGTCGGAAAGCATATAAAACCACATTTTAATTTGTAGCAAAAAAGACAAACTAGAAATGACAAAATAAAATGTTTATCAAGTAACTTAAAACTTCTTCCTGTGTCCTGTCATTTTTGTGAGCTCTTATGTGATTAAGTGCTTGGAATTTACTTCTTACATCCAGTGATTTCTAGGAATGTAGTTTGTGTCTTGCATCATCTCCTGATTGCAACAGAGCATTTCATTAGTATATGCTGTTCCCAGCTTTCATTTTCTTTAACTTTATTACTTTAGGCTTGAGCTTTCCCCATATTTTCTTATCAAAGTTAACTTTAAAACATTCCTAAACTCACAACAGTAAAACCATTCTATATATGCAGTAAAATATGCGTGTTCTCCTTACTGTGGGCCGCATTGTATAAAAAGGCTGTTTGATTCCATCTTCTCTGATCCCCCCTTCTTCTACTGTTCCCAATCCATCTGCTGGTAGTACAGAGGTCTAGTGCACATGTTCAGTTTAGTGTGTATTGCTAGAGAGTTTTCTTTCTTTAAGAGGGTGCATGTGATCAGCACAGAGCCAATCAGCACTGTTCAGACAGAGGTCCTATGCAGCCTCATAGGACAGTCAGAGCAGGATGAAAACTCCTCCTACAAGATTAACCAATGCTCAGCTGGATACTGATAGAAGTCACAAGTCTGCTATAAACTGTACTGCTGATGAGAAAAGGTATTTAGCAGTTTATATTTACTATAATAATCACATTTCTATGTACCGTAGTTAATGCAGGATCCTGGGTTTAGTAACAGTTTAAGGCTTTAGAACCATTTTAAACAGAAGCAATGTGCAAAGCCCAATTTGCTATTATGTGTTGTTTTCCCAGGGCTATATATTAATTTACCCCTAGACAAATACATTATTACCCATAAGAGGGTTTTATGCAGCATAAATTCCAGAAGTTTCCTACATATAGTATTCATGAAGTGGAATTGAAGTGAAGAGAACCAATAAGTAATTCCTCTGAAAGTCTAAAACTATCCAATTATTGGGGTATGTAATGTTCAAGGAGAAGACATACCACCAGTCTTTGAGGGTTCAAACTCATAAGTAACTTAAATCTAGACCTAAGCTTTAAACTTTTGTTCTTATCAGAATACTTACCGATTTGAAATGATAAAAGTGACAGTAAACCCAAAACCAAAAATGTTAAATATTGCAGCTTACCAATTATTAAATGTGGTGGCTGCAGCAGTTTTCTTTTTTAGGCTTTTCCCTTTCTACTGTTTTCATCTGATGGTCTGGCCAGTAACACACCTCCTGTATTAGTGTGCCTCCACTTTGGATGGAGGAGCACAGGGGCACCTTTGAACAGCAGTATTGTCAGTCTGGGGGGAGGGGAAGATTAGATGTAATAGCAGAATGAGACACACTAACAAATTAAAGGCAAACTCCAGCTCACACTGTATAAGCAGTTACAGTAACAGTCTTTTTCCCTTTTGGAGTAAAGGTTTTACATAAATAAATAAAAGCCGATTGCTGTAAGCACCCCTGTCACTAGTAAATGGTTTGTCCCATCCCTCTAACTGCTCCATGTGAAAGAGAGCTTGTTCTTTTAAAAAAAAAAAAAACAGATTTACTGGCCAGATCACCAGGTGAAAATAAGAAGCCTAAAAAAGAAACATAATATAGCTGCCACATTTAAGAAATGATAAGCTGCAATGTAATAAATGTTTGCTTTTGGGTTTAACACCGCTTTAAATATTTGAACCTGTTTACCAGAAATTTGACCTTGACAGTCATGTAAGACATAAGCAAGAAGAAAGAACTTCCAATTATGACACTAATCATGATTGCAGTCAATTTAGCAGATGTGATTACAGGGTTCTGAAAGACCTGGCTGAGCTATTAGAAGACAACTGTATGGAATCTGACAGTATTGAACAGGAACTTACTTTTGAACCTGAACATTCTGAACACAAAGATATGGAACCATGTACAGTCTACAAGGAATTCAGCAGTCTGGAAAGTAAGTAACATACAACAGCAAGGGTATGTAACGTACAACACACTGTACAAAGTATTGTGGGCATGTATGTGTCATTTACACAGGTACATAATTCAAACTGCTGCACCCTGTATGCTGTGCTGCACATTGCAACCTTCTGACTGCTGTACTTCAAGCACACAAAGTACAGAGGTCAGGAGTATTTAACACATAGCACCCCAGACCTCTTTTCCACCATTGCTCACCTCTGTATCCTCATCCACTGCACCAGCACCCCCAAACACCTTTTTTAACCTTGTTTCCCCTGCACACCTCTTTCACCGTTGCACTCCCCACACGCCTCTGCCACCACTGTTCCACTCACCACCTTTGCTACCACTGTTCCCTCATCAGACATCACTGCACCATTGTATGACCTCCACATACCTGGAGTGTGCAACCAAATCTCCCCCTACACACCTTTGCCACCAATATCGTGAAGCACACCTCAGCCCCCCACTGTACCCCCAGCACACCTATGCCAATTTCCCTGTACCCTCATCCCCCCCAGCAAATCTCTGCTACCCCTGTACCCCCTCCAGCTCACCTCTGTTACCACTGTAACTCCTAGAATTTCTCTACCACCACTGTATCATTGCATATCTCTGAAACCATTGTCCCTGCCACATCTCTTTACCACCCTTATCCACCTCTGCCACCTTTGTATACCCACACACCTCCATATACAATGCTCCCCTATTATATCTGCACCCCCAGCACACCTCTGCTAACAGTCCATCCTTACTCTTCTCTGCACCCCATCCTAAGGCTGGCCATACATTATACAATTATCTTCCAATTTTCTGCCCAATTTCCTTTAGATTTACCTTCAACTGTGTAGTGCAAGGGCCTGCCTAATTGGATACAAATGAAAGTGTTGTTTAGGTTTGTCCTCCTATTATATGGTTTTTGGTAAATCTAAACCAAAAATCTCCAGATAATTGTATAATGTATGGCCAGCCTTAGTCTCATGCACGTTGACAAAAATGTTTAACTCCACTAGAAGCCAGAAGGGTTTTTGCCAAAAAATGCTTGATGCTTGAAAAAGTATGCACCATGTTTGCACACATTTACTCACATAAAGACTTTGGTTATTAATTCATTTCATTGGTCAGAATAAATATTTTATTCTGGCCATTGAAATAAATTAATGCTCAAGTGCTAAACTCACCTAGCATTATCACGTGTTTAGGTGCGTTTAGACGTTTTTTCAGCCAAAACGCTGCTGTTCCAGGATGCCCTGGGAGTGTTTTTTGTTTATTTTATGCCACTAAACTCTCCTGCCACAAAATGCTGCTAAAACCCTATGTGTGCATGAACACACAGAATGACATGCTGGGAAGTTTAGAGGCAGTAAAAAAGAAAACAAAACCACGCGACGCCCCTAGGAGCAGCTGGGAAAATGTCCAGTGTGCATGAGGCCTAACACTCCTATCTTCCTCTGTTGCTACTTGTCTGGTGCTGGCAGTTTGGGCAGGAGTACACACTGAGGATAGAAATCCTGTGTCCGCCTTATACAGGTGAAACTCGAAAAATTAGAATATTGTGCAAAAGTTCATTTATTTCAGTAATGCAACTTAAAAGGTGAAACTAATATATGAGATAGACTCATTACATGCAAAGCAAGATAGTTCAAGCCGTGATTTGTCATAAGTGTGATGATTATGGCTTACAGCTCATGAAAACCCCAAATCCGCAATCTCAGAAAATTAGAATATTGTGAAAAGGTGCAATATTCTAGGCTCAAAGTGTCCCACTCTAATCAGCTAATTAAGCCATAACACCTGCAAAGGGTTCCTGAGCCTTTAAATGGTCTCTCAGTCTGGTTCAGTAGGAATCACAATCATGGGAAAGACTGCTGACCTGACAGTTGTGCAGAAAAGCATCATTGACACCCTCCATAAGGAGGGAAAGCCTCAAAAGGTAATTGCAAAAGAACTTGGATGTTCCCAAAGTGCTGTATCAAAGTACATTAATAGAAAGTTATGTGAAAGGGAAAAGTGTGGAAGAGAAAGGTGCACAAGCAGCAGGGATGACCGCAGCCTGGAGAGGATTGTCAGGAAAAGGCCATTCAAAAGTGTTGGGGACTTTCACAAGGAGTGGATTGAGGCTGGAGTCAGTGCATCAAGAGCCACCACACAGACGGATCCTGGACATGGGCCTCAAATGTCGTATTCCTCTTGTCAAACCGCTCCTGAACAACAAACAACGTCAGAAGCGTTTTACCTGGGCTAAAGAAAAACAGACCTGGTCTGTTGCTCAGTGGTCCAAACTCCTCTTTTCTTATGAGAGCAACTTTTGCATCTCATTTGGAAACCAACGACCCAGAGTATGGAAGGAAGAATGGAGAGGCACACACTGCAAGATGCTTGAAGTCCAGTGTGACGTTTCCACAGTCTGTGTTGATTTGGGGAGCCATATTATCTGCTGGTGTTGGTCCACTGTGCTTCATTAAGTCCAGGGTCAACGCAGCAGTCTACCAGGAGATTTTGGAGCACTTCATGCTTCCTTCCACAGACAAGCTTTATGGGGATGCTGACGTCATTTTCCAGCAGGACTTGGCACCTGCCCACACTGCCAAGAGCACCAAAACCTGGTTTAAGGACCGTGGGATTACTGTGCTTGATTGGCCAGCAAACTCGCCTGACCTGAACCCCATAGAGAATCTATGCGGCATTGCCAAGAGAAAGATGAGACATGAGACCGAACAATGCAGAAGAGCTGAAGGCCGCTATTGAAGCATCCTGGTCTTCCATAACACCTCAGCAGTGCCACAGGCTGATAGTTTCAATGGCACGCCGCATTGAGGCAGTAATTGCTGCAAAAGGGGCCCAAACCAAGTACTGAGTACATATGCATGCTTATACTTTTCAGAGGTCCAATATTGTTCTATGTACAATCCTTGTTTTATTGATTGCATGTAATATTCTAATTTTCTGAGATTGTGGATTTGGGGTTTTCATGAGCTGTAAGCCATAATCATCACAATTATGACAAATCACGGCTTGAACTATCTTGCTTTGCATGTAATGAGTCTATCTCATATATTAGTTTCACCTTTTAAGTTGCATTACTGAAATAAATGAACTTTTGCACAATATTCTAGTTTTTCAAGTTTCACCTGTACTAAATGTTAGTAATTTATAAAAGTTAAAGATTTCTCAGGGAATGCTCAAAATAATGTGTATATATATATATATATATATATATATATATATATATATATATAATTTTTTTTTTTTCTTACATGAAATGATGGCACCAAATTGATAGGATGTTTTGAAATGAATGTCCCTGGTGACCAGATTTATTTCATTATGTTTTACAGCAGTGTATTTCTGTAACATTTTTCTTTGCTTGCTTGCCAGTATGATGTATTCAATTGTTAGATTGTTAGTAGTGGATGGTGAATTCGTGTTTCAGTCACTACTAAAGTCTTAAGCTATTTTTGCAGTAGATTTAACTACATGTTGCTCATTCACTAGCATCCTGTCCAGATTACAAATCCTGGCCTGGGGCTATACAGATGTCACTGCACAGGCAAGTGCTGGAAGTCTGGAACTCAAAAGGGAAATGTGTCTAACATGATTGCTTTGGTCTATGGATGATCATAGAGATAGAAGTAATAAAAGCATCCATCAGTTCTACAGGGGTGGCGGGTGGATATTATGTCTTCTCCAGGTAGGACTTCTGTCTTTAATGACAAGATAGCTGTTCAGAAAAAGCTTTGTAGAAAAAAAAGCTGTCTCAGACATCTATGATTCAGAGTTTACCTTACTATTGCAAATTCCTGTGACTGATGAGACTTTTCCTCCTCTTTGATGTGGATTTTGGGTGAAAAAGTACATAGTGGTCAAACTCATACAGGTTTTTGAACATTTTAGAGCCCATATACAACTAAGGACAAAGAAAACTTAGGGAGTGGTAAGATATCAATAATATTACTACCCTAAATATTTTTATCATAGTGCCTGCTTAAAGATTATATTTAAAGTTTAGGGTAAACAGCTACAATACTCTGACAAGATTTACAAAAAAAGATACACAACAAGGGTGCATAGAGGTGCTGAGCCACTAAAAGACTGTGGTTATTGTAAGTGTTGCTTAGAAATCAATGCAGTATATGACCAAATGTTTATGAATGCCTGGCTATGCCATCTATCTATGTGGCCAAAGGTATGGGGACACCTTCCAAAATAATGAGATCAAGTGTTTTCAGTGAAGGGTACTGTTACCAATAGAGCATAAGATTAATTTAAGACAATTTTGCAACCTGTTAGCAGATCCAGTGAATTTTGATGCCATAGCCACCTGCTACCAATAATACATTTCCTAGCCATTTAACTTTAGTCAGATGGTTTAGAACAGCGTTTCTCAACACTTTAAAAGGATGTAAAATCTCAAGGCACCCCAAAAGGCATTTCTAAAATGTAAAAAAATAAAATGTTACTTATCAGTGGGAAACCTGAGCCTGGGAAATGCACACAACCGCTTTGATGACATTAGGTTCTCCCATCACATCTGATGTCACAGTCACCTCATAACGCCAAAGACCCACATTCAAATCAGAGACCTTCCTACATCAAAGGCTCCCCTTTTCGTGAGAGTCCCACATCAGACCTTTCCCATCACATGAGAGTCTCCCCATCACAGAGCTCCCCAGTCACACATGTCCTCAATCACAAAGACCCTCAATCACACAGCTCCCCAATCATACCTTCACATCAGAACCCTACCTTTTGGATCCAGCAGCACGGCAGAGTGCAGGAAGTGGAAGAGGCAGACTTGCGGCTTCCCCTGAATGCTGGGAGAGGCTCTGAATACCACCTGCCCTGGATCAGAGGCACAGCATGGGAATGCTGCCTGCCATAAGAAATGAATGATGTTGTGCTTCCTGGCACTAGAGCATAATTGGTTGTTATGGTGCTGGTGGCTATCCCATTAGCACCATAGTAACTCAGGACGATGATCTAAGGCAAGCAAATCCTGTGCTTAGGCACTTTGGGGGAGCCCAGACAGCACTCCAGGTGCTGCGGCGCCCTGGTTGAGAAACATTGAGAAATACCAATAAGGGGGCATTTGGATAAGCCACTATCTCACTTTAAAAGGCTGCATTCTCAGCAGCCATTTTTCTGTGTTGGAATAATTTAGGGAGAACTCACAGTCTGTTTCTTGTGAAAGTTAAGTCATCCATACAGGGATTGAAATTTAGCCATTTCAGCAGGGACTGGTGGAATTTTGATCCCTGTGTGGGCAGAGTGGTTGTACAGAAGTCGATCCACCAATCAATCTCTACACAACCGCTCTGTTGGTTTTTCCCCACTTGATCATTGTCTCTGGCTATAGTTGGCAGTGCTGATCAGTGTATTCTGATGGTGGGAAAGACTTCCCACTCTCAAAATACAATAGCTCAGTGGGAAGGATTCCCATTGGTTGAACAAAAAAATGATTAATCTATGGGCGACTTTGGTTTGCATTACAGTGCTACAAAGTGTTACTTTGTTATACATTACTTTGCAGTAATGCAGATGTCTACAAACTATTAGCCATGTAATTTAAGTTAAAGTTCACTGTTTCCTTGTCTGACCCATTATTGGGCAGATAAATAGTCACTAAATGTGTGGATGTTTTTAATATTTATCACATTTTGATTTCCTTATGCTTGATCTTTGATCAGTGCATTATTAAGAAATTAAATGATTATAGGCCCTTTGCTGACTCTTAATGACTGTGACCTACACTGTTGGGGTAGGTGGGGCATGTACACTGCATTGTGACTGAAGGTACTTCAGTACTTAGAAGTATAATCCACACTTGTACAGAGCAAGGAATTTTAAATCAGTAAACAAAGATACAGCTGAGTATCTCTCAAAAAATACTGTGTGAAGTAGTGGCATGAGCAAGAAACAGTTACATGATATAGTGTGCAGTAGAAGACACCATTTGCAATGGTAGGGGAAGGCTAACATTTGTTTATTACAGGTACTTATATAGCAAACCCTCAAGGGGCATACAATCTAAGGTCCCTAACTTACAGTCATACATACACATACTAGGGCCAATTTAGACAAGATCCACTTAACATACCAGCATGTCTTTGGAGTATGGAAGGAAACTGGAGTACCCAAAGGAAACCCATGCAGGCACAGGGAGAACATGCAAACTCCAGGCAGGTGGTGCCATGGCTGGGATTTGAACCAATGACCCTAGTAGTGACAGGCAGAAGTGCTACCCATTTAGCCACTGTGCTGCCATCATCACTGGATGTTCAAGTCACTGAATCTATTCTGCCATGAATTGTGGTTCAGGTGAAATAATCTGCCTATCCCAAATCATAAGACAATGAAATATCTGCATGTATAATAATGGCTGACAGTATGCAGGGCTTTTTTTCTTAGAAAATAGGTGCAGGAACTCAGTCACAAAAACCCCATACATATACATACATACATACACCCCCCCCTTCCAAATGTATTCAAAAGTGGGTGTGGTTAATCTCACTAACAGTGGGCGGGGGGGGGGGGTGCCAGAAGTGCATCACATGCACAGTGCAGAGTTTGGGGAGTTACACACAGAGTGCAGAGTTCGGGGGTGCGCTATGTATGAAGTGCAGCGTTCAGGGGTGCGCTGCATACAGAGTTCTTCCACAAATGCTTACCTGTGCATGCAAGATCCACATCTCACTTTCACCCCTCTTCAGCTCTTACCACCCCCCTTCACTGCCCCATCTCCTCCTCCTCTTCCCTAAAAGCTCCACCATCTTCCACATGTCTCACTTTTGTTTCTGTATTAAGTAGAAGCACCCAGCTGGCTGTAGTACCTCCCTGCACACTTTTAGGCAGATCATCCAGTGAGGGTGACAGCATTTGCACTGCACTAGTCGTGAGCAGGGAGCAGAGGGCCTAAGCCAGAGGTGGTGGAACTGAGTTTCCACCAACTTCCAGCTGAAAAAAAGCCCTGCCCATATGTATTTGATTCATATGAATATCTAAAAAGGCTAAAAAAAAATTTACAGATCCCCTTTAACTATCATGTGGGGTCATTAGTACAAGCAGTAGTTTTGAAATCTTTAATTGTGGAAAAAAAGCCCTTTAGGGAAGTTTTCAGGAAGCTATTGGCTCTTTAATTACAGTCAATTATACAAGTGGGAATGATGCAAGTGTCTTCTTTTGGAGGTTTTTGCTGAGACATGCAGTTTTACAGCAGCTGCAGGGCAACAAACTACTCATTCCTGGTTTAGATTGTCTTGGTTGATACCTGGTATTGGGCCTTACCATAACACATCACATACATATTCATTAAAAAAAACAAAGAGCAATGATAACACTGTGTTATTGCCACAGACTAATTTATTTATGTATTTCAGGTACTTATATAGAGCTGTCAATTTACACAGCACTTTACATATATATTGTACATTCATATCAGTCCCTAACCCTCAAGGGGTGTACAATCTAAGGTCCCTAACTTACATTCATACATACACATACTAGGGACAATTTAGACAGGATCCAGTTCACCTACCAGCATGTCTTTGGAGTGTGGGAGGAAACCAGAGTACCCGGTAGAAACCTATGCAGGCACAGGGAGAACATGCAAACTCCAGGCAGGTGGTGCCGTGGTTGGAATTTGAACCCATGACCCTAGTACTGCCAGGTGGAAGTGCTAACCATTTAGCCACCGTGCTGCCCTATTAACTCGTTTTACTTCTTAAAGCGTATCCAAATCCTTTGCCAAAAATGTAATATATTGCAGATTATCCTTAGATGTGGTGGCTGTAGTTAGTTTATTTTTGTAAGTTTATTTTTTATTTTTTACCTGGTACCTCCTGCAAATAAAACACTTCTTGTCTACTCATGGCTACACTGATTTCTCAACTGTATCTTTGGGGAGTCATGGTTATTACAGTCTGGACTTCAAACATGTCTACCTTTGTTGATGTCCACTACATGGTGGATGTTGAAGAAAAGTTTAAATTTGATACCACACTTATCTTAGAAGAGAAGGTTTAGGGTTCACCCAAATACAGTATAGCATAATGTTAGAGAACAGTTATTTATTTATTACAGGTACTTACATAGCGCTGTCAATTTATACAGTTCTTTACATACATATATTGTACGTTCACATCAGTCCCTAACCCTCAAGGGGTGTACAGTCTAAGGTCCCTAATTCACATTCGTACATACACATACTAGGGCTAAATTTAGACAACAACCAATTAACCTACCAGCATGGAAGACTGGAGTACCTGGAGGAAACCCATGCAAGCACAGGGAGAACATGCAAACTCCAGGCAGGTGGTGCCATGGTTGGGATTTGGACCAGTGACCCTAGAACTGCCAGATGGAAGTGCTAACCAATAAGCCACATGAACACAAGACTGCCTGTTTAGCAGTTTCTGGGTTTATTTTTGGATTGCAGGAATATTTATTTCCATGATCATTAATAATACATTTTAGGTGTAAATGAATTATGCTATTATGCTAATTATGCTATTAGATACACTGAGAAATCAACATTTCAAAAAAGTGTGCTAGTATTCAAAACTATATAAGACGTGTGCCTGTACTCCGAACTATATAAGACATGTGCCTGTACTCCGAACTATATAAGACATGTGCCTGTACTCCGAACTATATAAGACGTGTGCCTGTACTCAGAAATGTATAAAACGTGTGCCTGTACTCAGAACTATATAAGACGTGTGCCTGTACTCAGAACTATATAAGACGTGTGCCTGTACTCAGAACTATATAAGACATGTGCCTGTACTCCGAACTATATAAGACGTGTGCCTGTACTCAGAAATGTATAAAACGTGTGCCTGTACTCAGAACTATATAAGACGTGTGCCTGTACTCAGAACTATATAAGACGTGTGCCTGTACTCAAAACTGTTTAAAAAGTGTGCTAGTACTAAAAATGATGTACTGTATCTTTTGGTCACAGTGTCCCTTATCCACAGGTTGTAACTTAAGCAAACCACAATTTATCAAAATAAAGAAAGAAGGAAAAGAAAACAAGATTTAGACCTAATATGCTAAAGGATATTATCCATCTGTACTGTAGTTAAAGCAGTACAGTAAGATATTTCTCATGGATTAGTAGGATTATTAGTTTACAAAAGAAAGATATAGATGCTTGTGCATTTTCACAGGAATTTGCAAGAACACTGCATTTCTGAAAAGAGCAACAGGAATTTTCTGTATTTTCTGAACATGTTCCTAGCTTTAAAAAAAGATTAACTTAAAGCCTAAGTTCACTTTTTTTATTTTTATAAATTGCAGCTCCCGTATGTACCAATATACCATTAATATACTTCCGTTGTAGAAAAGATAACGCTTTTAGTATTTTATAACAGCATTACCTGTCCAGCTCCTGCTTGCTCCATAGAAAAGTTCATGACTTCCTGGTATATAGATTTGGGACATTAGGTACATTAATGGTATATTGGTACATAGGGGAACTGGAATTTAGAAAAAAATAGGTGAACTTAGCATTTAAGCAGGGCCGGACTGACAACTCATGGGGCCTCTGTGTCCTCGCCCACACTCAAACCACACCCAAAAAAGCCTATGAAAGGTATCAGGGGCATCTCATGGGGCCCCTTACTGACCCATGGCCCTTGGGCAGTGCCCAAGTTCCCAAATGGTCAGTCCGCCCCTGCATTTAAGTATCTGCTACAACTAAGGACTGGTAAGCTGCAGTATGTATTCTTGTTTTGGGGTTTAGATAAGCTTTGCCATTAAAAGTACAAGTCTGCTTTTTCTGACACCAATCTATCCATCCACTTACCCAATCTTTCTCCTCATTTTGCCATGTAAGCTTTAAATAAATTGGTTCTCATACTAACCTAACACCAGCTGCTGTCCCAACTTCAAGCTTTGGCTCTAGCCATAGCTGCGGATGGAGTCAGCCAATCACTTTCTGGACAAGATTCACATGACCTCAAAGCTGCTGGTTAAATCCAAGACCTGCAGTTGATCCAAGTCTGGAGTGGATGCTACCCTAGTATCACAACCAATTTAGTTGCATGTTTTAGGGCAGCACAGTGGCTAAATGGTTAGCACTTCTGCCTGGCAGTACTAGGGTCGTGGGTTTGAATCCCAACCACGGCACCGCCTGGCGTTTGCATGTTCTACCTGAGTGGGCTTCCTCCGGGTACTCCTGTTTCCTTCCACACTCCAAAGACATGCTGGTAGGTTAATTGGATCCTGTCCAAATTGGCTTTAGTATGTGTATGAATGTAAGTTAGGGATCTTAGATTGTTCACCCCTTGAGGATTGGGGACTGATGTGAATGTACAATATATATGTAAAGCAATGTATAAATTGGCATTGCTATATAAGTACCTGTAATAAACAAATAAATACCATGACAAGGGTGGGGGCTGGTGTTTATAAAGGTGACATATATTGAAAGGTTTGCTTAAGTGCTGTTTTGCCCCAAGTCACTATTATACTGGCATCTTATTCAAAAACTTGGAATTACTGGAAGGTGCTGAAGACAGGAGATATCTTGGTTAATACAAGCTCTGTCATGGACAAAGGAGCAGCAAAAGCAATACAGCAGTTGTAAAGCCTAAACATTTTTAGCTTAATGCATTCCCTGCTTTAAGGAAAAAATAGTTTAGGTAATAATATCGCCCTCCATCCCATCCATACTTACCTGATCCCTCTCTCAATCCATCGCTGTGCCTGTCTTTAGCAGCTTTTCCTGCTCTCACAGGCTTTGGTGAGGACAATTTCTTCCACTGCTGTCCGTCAAGTCCTGTGACAAAGGAGCAAGTGTGGGGCCGAGCTACACTGTCTGGGTCTATCTGAGTCTATGGACACAGGCATCATGGCTCAGGATAGAGCTGCAGGTATTGCCCCATAAAAAGCAGCCACGAATAGCCAGGAGGAGCCATGAGTGTCAGGGTGGCCCCAGAAGAGGAAGATTGGGTTCGACTTGTGCAACAGAATAGTAAGAATCAGGCCGGGGGACAAAAAATAGGCCTGGGCATTTTAGACCGAGCAGCCGATTTTTCCGGGGGGGGGGGGGGGCGGTTACAAGGGCGTTCACGGGGCAGTTGGTGATGAAATATTTGTGGAGTCAGTATTGATTACAGTGCCCCTTTACAGTGCAGTCCCCTTTATATCATAGTGCCCCTTTACATTACAGTGACCCTAGAGATCTAATCACAGTGCCCCCTATATATTCAAAGAGATGGCCCATATAGCAAAGAGACAGCCCAATCCAGCAAACAGACATCCCCATATAGCAAAGAGACAGCCTAATCCAGCAAACAGACATTCCCATATAGCAAAGAGACATCCCAACCAGCAAAGAGACAGTACGGCCAGCAAAGACTGCTCCTTCAGCAAAGAGACAGCCTATCCAGCAAACACACAGCTCGTCCAGCAAAGACACAGCTCGTCCAGCACAAAGACAGCCTGTCCAGCACAGAGACAACCCATCCAGCAAAGAGACAGCTCATCCAGCAAAGTGACAGTTCAACCAGTAAAGAGACAGCCTATCCAGTAATGAGACAGCCCGTTCAGCAAAGAGACAGCCCATTCAGCAAAGAGATATCCTGTCCAGCAAAGAGACAACCATTCAGCAAAAAGACATCCTGCCCATCAGCAAAGATACAGCATATCCAGGAAACAGACAGTCCATTCAGCAAAGAAACATTCTGCCCAGCAAAGAGACAGCCCGTTCAGCAAAGAGGCAGCTCACCCAGCAGAAAAAGAGCCCAATCCACCACCGAGCTGTAACAGTGTGCTGGCATGTGAAGGAGAGAGGCTGCCACTGTCCCGTCAGTGCAGTTGTGTGCAGCAGCCGGTCAGGGAGGTGTCCATGTTTCCTTGGCGGCGCTTCCTTCCTGTCGCTGGAGCTGTCACTGTTCCTCCTCCTGTCAGCCCTGCTTTGGGCATAGCCGCACAGCGGGAGATGATCAGCGGCTGCAGTCTGTGTTAGCTCTGTCCAGGCTGTGGTTGCTACTTACCTCTTGCTGTGCGGGCAAGTCATCAACAGGCCACTCTTCTTCAGCCCGGCAGCCCCAGCCCACAGGGCAGATGCTTGATGTGCCCTATGGCCAGTCCGGGCCTGGTAAGAATAACATGTTTGTTATTTTTAAAAAAATAAACTTTTCAGTCACTTTAAATGTATATAATCTGTTTACTCTACACATCGTAAATTATAAAATATGACCTTAGTGAATAAAGGAAAAAGAAAAAATTGCAAAACCACCTAAATAAAATGTTATTTCTTACTTAAATTGTATTCATTCTTAGGTAATTGTACTAAGGGCAATTTATGTATTAAATTACAATCATCATTTGTGATGTCAAAGATGTCTTCCTGCACTGCTCAACTACAACAAGGCCTGACGAGGATCACCAAACCAAAACACGGACACAATGTGAATCTGAATGATATTTCAAAAATGCCAGTATGGCTGTTTAGATAGTAGTTGCTATGAGCAACCTAAGATAATAACACAATCTAATAATATAGTTACATGGTTAGGTAAAAAAATGCATATTTCCATTAAAATACACTTTATTTGAGCTCAGCCTCATTAGTGTGTTTCTAGCAGTCCAGTATTAGTAAATTGCATTATAATTTACTAGTGGCTTAGTGTTTAGCACTTCTGCCTTGCAGCATTGGGTCCCTGGTTTGTATTTTGCTCAGAATGGAATTTGCACATTCTCCCTGTGCTTGCATGGGTTACCTCTGGGTACTTGGTTTCCTCCCAAACTTCAAAGACATGCTGATAGGTTAAGTGGTTCCTGTGCAAACTGGCCCTAGTATGTGTGTGAGTGTATGTATACATATTTGATAGGGACCTTAGATTGTAAGCTCCTTGAGGGCAGGGAATAAAGTGATTGTACACTATGTAAAACAATGTGCAAACTGTTGGTGCTATATACAGTAACAGTAAATACAGTGAGGAACAAAAGTATTTGAACACCCTGCGATTTTGCAAGTTCTCCCACTTAGAAATCATGGAGGGGTCTGTAATTCACATTGTAGGTGTAATCCCACTCTGAGAGACAGAATTATAAAAAAAAATTCAGGAAATCACATTGTATGATTTTTAAAGAATTTATTTGTCTTGCACTGCTGAACATACAGTAAGTATTTGAACACCTGAGAAAATCAGTGTTATTATTTGGTACAGAAGCCTTTGTTTGCAATTACAGAGGTCAAACGTTTCCTTTCCTGTAGTTCTTGACCAGGTTTGTACACACTGCAACAAGGATTTCCTCTAGATCTGTCAGTTTCCGGGGCTGTCGCTGAGCAACACGGAGTTTCAGCTCCCTCCAAAGATGTTTTATTGGATTTAGGTCTTTAGACTGGCTAGGCCACTCCAGAACCTTGATATGCTTCTTACGGAGCCACTCCTTGGTTATCCTGGCTGTGTGCTTCGGGTCGTTGTCATGTTGGAAGACCCAGCCACGACCCATCTTCAATGCTCTGACTGAGGGAAGGAGGTTGTTGCTCAAAATCTCACAATAAATGGCCCTATTCATCCTCTCCTTAATACGGTGCAGTCGCCCTGTCCCCTTCGAAGCACCCCCAAAGCATGTTGTTGCCACCCCCATGCTTCACAGTAGGGATGTTGTTCTTGGGATTCAACTCATCCTTCTTTTTCCTCCAAACACGACGAGTGAAGTTTAGACCAAAAAGTTCTACTTTGGTCCCATCTGACCACATGACTTTCTCCCATGCCTCCTCTGGATCATCCAGATGGTCATTGACAAACTTCAGACGGGCCTGGACATGTGATGACTTGAGCAGGGGAACCTTCCGTGCAATGCATGATTTGAAACCATGACGGCGTAGTGTTCTACCGACAGTGACCTTTGAAACTGTGGTCCCAGCTCTCTTTATGTTATTGACCAGCTCCTCCCTTGTAGTTCTGGACTGATTCCTCACCTTTGTTATCATCAGTGATACCCCACGAGGTGAGATCTTGCATGGAGCCCCAGTCCGAGGGAGACTGATAGTCTCTTCCATTTTCTAACAATTGCTCCAAGAGTTGATCTATTTTCACCAAGCTGCTTAGCAATTGCCCCGTTGCCCTTTCCAGCCTTGTGGAGGTCCACAATTTTGTCTCTGGTGTCTTTTGAATAGCTCTTTGGTCTTGCCCATGGTAGTAGTTGGCGTCTGACTGACTGTGGGGTGGACAGGTGTCTTTAAAGAGCTCAGACAGGTGCTACTAAGTTAGATTAATGAGTGGAGTAGAGGTGGACTTTTTAAAGGCACAGTACCAGGTCTTTGAGAGCCAGAATTCTTCATGTTTCTTAGGTGTTCAAATACTTACTGTATGTTCAGCAGTGCAAGACAAATAAATTCTTTAAAAATCATACAATGTGATTTCCTGATTTTTTTTTTAAATTCTGTCTCTCAGAGTGGGAATGCACCTACAATGTGAATTTCAGACCCCTCCATGATTTCTAAGTGGGAGAACTTGCAATATCGCAGGATGTTCAAATACTTCTGTTCCTCACTGTACCTCAAATAAACATACACAGGTGTCTAATTGAGAATGACAGACAGTGATTCATTTGCAAGCCCTCAAGTGACTTGCATAGTTCTGGCCCAGAATCCACTATCAAATTTTGACTGTGCC
This sequence comes from Staurois parvus, assembly GCF_062004578.1. Taxonomy (NCBI): domain Eukaryota; kingdom Metazoa; phylum Chordata; class Amphibia; order Anura; family Ranidae; genus Staurois; species Staurois parvus. Next base: position 15,624,813 of record NW_028317815.1, on the reverse strand, counting down.
AATTGCTATTTGTTGACTGCTTCCATACCACCTTGCAGCATATCCAGAAAGACATGACTAAATGGAGAAATGTGGCAAAGCCTCCAAAATCTTTTTTGATCCTTTTGAAGTGTCAGTCCACCCAAAACTATTGTTTCATTTATAGTCAGAGTCTAGTGAACTCGGTCACCTGGTGCCTTCTTACACTCACCAGCCACTTTATTAGGCACACCTTGCTAGTACCAGGTTGGACCCCTTTTGCCTTCAGAACTGCCTTAATTCTTCATGGCATAAAGATTCAACTGGCGTTGGAAACATTCCTCAGAGATTTTGGTCCATATTGGCATGAGTTATTGTTGCCTTTCTATCATCCGAACCAGTCTGCCCATTTTCCTCTGACCTCTGACATCAACAAGGCATTTTTGTCCACACAACTGCTGCTCACTGGATATTTTCTCTTTTACAGAACATTTTCTGTAAACCATAGAAATGGTTGTGTGTAAAAATTCCAGCAGATCAGCAGTTTTTTAAATACTCAGACACCAACAATCATGCCATGTTCCAAGTCACTTAAATCCTCTTTCTTCCCCATTCCCCTAGATTGTAATCTCGAAAGAGTAGGGCCCTCTTAACCCTTGTACGTTGTTTGTTATTGTTGTACTGTGCCATGTATTGTCCCCACCCCACCCCCCTATTGTACAGCTCTGAGCAAACCCTTTGGCGCTATATAAACCCGATGTAATAATAATTCTGATGCTTGATTTGAACTTCAGCAAGTCATCTTCACTGTGTCTACATGCCTAAATGCATTGAGTTGCTGCAATGTAATTGGCTGGTTAGCAATTTGTGTTACCAAGCAATTGAACAGGTGTACCTAATAAAGTGGCCGGTGAGTGTATATCTCTTCAAAACTCTCATAACAAGATTTCATGCATTATCCCAAGAAACAAGGTTCTTAAAAACCAACTCCAGGTTCTGTAAAAACCTATTAAGTGTTTTAGTAAAATATGAAAGTGCAGCGCTAACTTAAACAATGATTACACATAAGATAGATCCCATTTGAATGTGGATCGGCAAAAAAGAGACGGCGTCAGTTCATCAGATGTGCTAAATACGTATACAGTCTCCAACACTTGAAGAGCCAGGGATAGTAGATATCAGAAATGATAAAGAAAAGCCAAGTAATGCACTGACCAGATAGCGCAAGTTAAGGCGCATGGGACATTTAAGACCTGTCCCTGGTACTCAGCCACTGTATCACTGGAGCAAGGCGGTGTCATCTATAGGGTGACCACTAGATGTCATCTGTCCGGATGGAAGCTGTGTTCAGCCACTGTGTTGATGGATCAGGTGGGTGTTGTCTGTAGGGTGACCACTAGATGTCATCGGTTCCAGGGGAAACTGTATCACGGATCCAGGGACGTCACTGCAGATGTGTTCTTGTTAGGCACAATCCCAGGACCTACTGGATTTACAGGCTCCCCAGAAATAAAGAGCCCGTGGAAAAAGGCCTCAAATAGTGTGATAACGTTTATTTAAAATTGAACAATCAGAAAAGAACTTACTTAGCAAAGGTACAGCTGCTTATAAACGGCCAGACCGGAGGTACATGTACATAAGATAAACATAGCTTGGCACTTCCCTCTAGGGAAGTGCCAAGCTATGTTTATCTTATGTACATGTACCTCCGGTCTGGCCGTTTATAAGCAGCTGTACCTTTGCTAAGTAAGTTCTTTTCTGATTGTTCAATTTTAAATAAACGTTATCACACTATTTGAGGCCTTTTTCCACGGGCTCTTTATTTCTGGGGAGCCTGTAAATCCAGTAGGTCCTGGGATTGTGCCTAACAAGAACACATCTGCAGTGACGTCCCTGGATCCGTGATACAGTTTCCCCTGGAACCGATGACATCTAGTGGTCACCCTACAGACAACACCCACCTGATCCATCAACACAGTGGCTGAACACAGCTTCCATCCGGACAGATGACATCTAGTGGTCACCCTATAGATGACACCGCCTTGCTCCAGTGATACAGTGGCTGAGTACCAGGGACAGGTCTTAAATGTCCCATGCGCCTTAACTTGCGCTATCTGGTCAGTGCATTACTTGGCTTTTCTTTATCATTTCTGATATCTACTATCCCTGGCTCTTCAAGTGTTGGAGACTGTATACGTATTTAGCACATCTGATGAACTGACGCCGTCTCTTTTTTGCCGATCCACATTCAAATGGGATCTATCTTATGTGTAATCATTGTTTAAGTTAGCGCTGCACTTTCATATTTTACCATTACTCTGGAGGTTCACGAGGTGCCTTTTGTGCCAGCAGCTACCCTATCTACATCCTCATACTGCGCTCGATTTTATATATATATTTATATATAAGTTTATTTTATCTATTAAGTGTTTTCCCCATCCTTTAAAAATTGTGACACAACCATATCTTATATGAGATATTCCATGTCTTGTGATAGGCATTGTCCTTCTTAACTTTCAATGTCAGGCAATGTAGGCAGACGTCAGTGGCACTCCCACGTTACCACAAATGTGATGTGTAAGTGCTATTCTATGCTGTGGCTTCACAGATAAGAGTACCCCATCCTTTGTTGATTAGACCCATGTTTGTTACTATTTAAAGTGGTAGTAAACTCTCTACCTTGATTTTTACCGAAAGGTAAGCTTCCAATAAAGATTACCTGTAGGTAAAATGAATATCTCTTAAACGTGCACCATTTAGGAGATATTCCAGCTAGCAGCAGCCGATTACGTCACCGGTACATGTGCTCTGAAGGAATAGCATACCTGTGCCCTTCAGAGCTCTGTGCCGTGCCCGGTGCTCCCTTTGAACATGCACAGGAGTGACATTGGCGCGGCTCAGCCTGTCAGTTGGTCAGAGCCCGTGAACCCGGAAGTAAGACTGAATAAAGATGGAGGCCCTGTGAGTGGTGACAGCGTGTGGCTGGAGGGCTTAATTTTAAGGTAAGTATTTCGCATGCGATGCATACTAGCACATTATGATATTACCTTACAGGTGGAAACTTTTTTTCTTTTCTTTAGAAGGTTTACCACCGGTTTAACCACACTCCAAAAAAGCACAGATTTTTTTGTACACCCCTGGTTCAATGTTGTTAGTTTTAGCCCTTACCTTGCAAAACCTATTTCTGGCCATACACATATATATTTTCGTTCAAGAACTTTTGTTTCAAGAATATTTGTTTGATTTTCTAATCGTTCGTGGGGTTCATTTTTGACAGCAGTGACGGGAAAATTCGAAGGGACAGGAAGGAAAACCTTTCTCAATCAAACAAATTTTCTGTCAGTGTATGTGGCTATCATTCAGAAATAACATTCATTTAAACTTGAATGTTAAAAGCAAAAGACAATTTTTGAACGACATTCATCCTTTCATCGAATGTTCAAAGAATTTTCGTATGACTTTTCTTAATATTTTCATCTGAAAATCTACATGTGTATGGCCAGCCTTAGTCTCATGGGGTAAATTTCATAGTATGACATACATGACAATACTTGGCACTTGCTATTTTGATCTTTACAAGATAGTTTAGATGGCAAACATGGTGGTTGAGTAGCCAGAGAATAAGGCATATTCCTAGATGTCTAACACTGCAGAAAAACGTGTTCCACTATGTATTCTGGTACGGAATAAATACAAAAACTTTCCAAAGTAGAGTATCTACACCAGGGGTGGACTGACAACTCATGGGGCCCCCGGGAATTAAGGGATCATGGGGCCCCTGTGTCCTTGCCCAAACTCAAAAAAGCCTATGAAAAAGGTACCAGGGGTATCTCATGGGGCCCCCTACTGACCCCGGGCCCTCGGACAGTGCCCAGGTTTCCAAATGGTCAGTCCGCCACTGATCTACACACAAGGGCATGTGTTTTAATCAAGAACACACTCCAAATTGGGGTTATGGACTGAAGTGGTGGGATATGGAATGAAGGGGACATTGTTTCCAGTGCTACCAGGGTATTATCTCACTGGCAAGACACATCAGACATTGCATAAATAAATGATACAAATAAAAATACTAACTAGGAAAAAGTGTAACATTTTGAACAAATTTATTGAGCAACAATTATTTCAAGCACATCAATAATATCAAGTGCAATATATCTACTGTATTAATTAAGTAATAACTACTCTCTACATGTAGCATGTTTGCTTTCTTCTGCAAGTATGTAATCTTTAAGCTTCATGGCTTTCTTCTCTAGTTCTAGTAGTTGATTAGCCTTTTCTTCATTTAATTTGTTCAGGTCATCAATCCTTTCTTCTAAATCTGTAAGGCAATGTTACACAGAAAAGTGGTTAAATAAAAACAATTAATATTACTACTAAATAGACTTAAAAGTGGATCTACTTCACAAAGTTACAGTGTTACTAAATCCAGGATCCTGCATTCACTATATCTGGTCTCCCACAGTACACACAACAGGGAACTGCAAATATTATAGTAAATATAAACTGCTAAATACCTTTTCTTATCATCAGTTAGAGAAGTCTTGTGACTTCTATCATTGTCCAGCCAAGCACTGGTTAAAGCTTGTAGGAGGAGTTTTCATTCTGTTCTAGGAGGATGCAGAACCCCTGACCTCTGTCTGGACAGTGCTGATTGGCCCTGTTAGATATCCAGGGCCCCATGCAGCCTGACAGCCCCCCCCCCCCACCGCCAGAGAAAATATCAAAATTATATTTATGGTAAAAATACACTAAAATACACTAAAAACATTATTAATGTACACAATCCCAACAAAATTCCTGTTAAATCTAAATGATAGAACTGTACTGAGTTAATGCATAAAGCTGTGTGTGTAATTGAGGTCTTGGGGCTCATTTACATGGGTGCTGTGGCCTGTAGAGTGTGAATCAGTGGTTTGTTTATGCTGCTGGTGCCGCTTGGAGCTGTTTGCAGGCAACCTATGTTACACTATGGAAATGCTGCAGGTCCTAATTTGACAGGTATATGGGTGCAGGTATACAGCCCTGAACTCAGACAGTGAGCATTTAGGGCCACTTCCCCATGCCAGCACACCTGTCAGATAAAAACCTGTGTTCATACAGCTGCTGTGTCCCCATAGCGTACCAGGTGGCTCCAGCCATGTGAACAACCCACTCATTCATGCTGTACAGGCCAGAGGACCTGTGTGAATGTGGCATTTTTGACAATTTTTTTCCCTCAGCCCATTAAAGCGGAGATCCACTCACTCTGTCAAAAAATAAAAGTCAGCAGCTTCAAAAACTGTAGCTGCTGACTTTTAAAAAACAGCCACTTACCTGTCCCTCAGTCCCGTGGTGTTTCCCCCTTGGCCCTTTTCACCGGCCGTCCTGTATTCCAGGAGGCCGGAATCTTCAGTTTGGGCACCCGGCTGTGATAGCTTGCGGCTTCATAATCAGGTACCCACTGCACATGTGCGAGTAGTGCTGCACTTCATGAATGGTCCTGTATCTTCTGGGACCTGTCACGTGTCCCAAAAGACTACAGGGAGGGAGGGAGGACACCTTTCGCTCCTGATCACCTAGGCGATTGGACCGGAAGTGGGAGTGGGTACCTGTCAAATTTGGGTACCCGCCCCCAAAGGTACCAATCTTTAATGGGGAGCAGTCCTTAAAGCGGAACTTCCCCATTTGGGTGGAGCTCCGCTTTAATTCCAATGGGCTGCCTAACGTGTTGGAACATGCAAAAATACTGCAGGCATATTATTTTAAAAGTGTGTTGCACCTAACCGCACAGTAGAGTGGTACCATGCGTTTTGGTGGCTGTGAATGCATCAGTATTTACTAGATGTGTGGAGGTGCAATTAAGTATTCATGGTACCTGTGCACATCTGCAAAGGGCATTGCGTTTCTTTACTGTGCAGAAAAATGCATGCGTTTCTGCACCACAAATGGTGTGAACAAGTCCTAAGGGCTGGTTCACACTATAGAAACGCAGTCTAGATGTGATCTGGATGCGTTTTTGCATGCACATTTTTTATGCGTTTTTACCTTGTTCTGGTGCATTTTTGACGTGTTCCAGTGCGTTTTCTATGCATTGCAGTAAATTTTTTCTTTTGTTCCTCAATTTAATTAGTGATATGTGCATTCCAGTGCGTTTTTGGTGTGTTTTGGTGTGTTTGTGATGCATTGTACCATGTTACAGTACAGTTCTGTGCAGAAAAAATGCTGCCTGTTCTACTTTTTTTTCTGCAACTGGAACGCACTGGAATTGCAAACACTGGTGTGAACTATGATATTGACAACCATATCACCTACTTCCTGTGCATTTTGGATGCAGAAAAAAAAGCAACTGAAACGAATGTAGTGTGACCTGGCCCTAAAGGTTATTATAGGTAAGGGAACGGGACTGATCAGGAATTGTGAATTCAATCACACTAGTGGTGAGATACAATCAGAAATCGTATAATAATGCGAGATCTGAGTTGTAGGTGATAGGAAATGAGACACATTAAGTAGATCAGTAAATAAATAGTTAAATAAAAAGAGTTGAGCAGTGATATTTAGGTTTGCAGAGGGAACAGGTGAGGATGGGTGGGGTTTGGTCAAGGTATAAGGAAAGAGAGGTTTGTAGCCCTGAACAGAAAGGGATCAGCAGTCTGGAGGAGAGGAGAGAAACAAAGTTGCAATCAAATGTAACCAGAAGGAAACTTGAAAGTGTCAAACTTGTGGGGCAGAGCAGGAGCGCCTCTAACATCACAACACTGAGCCGCTGTGTCATAGAATGACAGGAGGCTAACAATGGAATTTAGCATCTGCAGATGGGCTTATCAGCTGCCTGGGCCCCCCTACAGGAGGGGGTACCCCCTTATCAGCGGCCCTGGGCCCTGTGCTGATCATATGTATTCTCTCAAGAACAAAAAAAAATTTCTATCAATACACACCAAAGTGAGCATGTGCAATTTGACTCCACACGATATGTGCTATCAGGAGATAAGAGAGGGAAACTGGAAGAAGGGGAGGATCAAAGAAGACAGGATCAAACAGCATTTTTACACAATGCAGAGGATTAACCCCTTAGGTTCCACAGTTAGTATAACAAGCATGCTTTACTGCATATACAGACTGATTTTACTATTATGGGTTTAGTAACACTTTACGATTTTCTATCATATAGGAAACATCTAACGTTGATAACTGTGCCTAAGTAGGACCCCGAATTCCTACTGCAAATCACCAGTACATTCCTGGAATGTACCTAGGCATTTTTGTGCCTACAGCCTTATAGCTGGATATAGCTGGATATCTGCAATGTGAATTCTAAGGCACTGTGCCTGTGATTGCTGGTCTTTTGAGAGTTGGAATGACATTTGGTGATGTCACTGTGCTCCTTGCTGTAGAGAAAATTATACTTGAGAATAGGGGCAGACTGACAACTCATGGGGCCCCCGGGCAATAAAACATAATGGGGCCCCCTGTGTCTCTGCCTACACTCAAGCCAAAGCTACACCCACACAACACCCCACCTACATATTGCAGCTCAGCTACATAGAAAGGGCATTAAAAATAATTAAAAAAATATTACAAGGTCATGGGGTCCCCCCTCCCATCCATACCAGGCCCTTCAGATCTGGTATGAGTTTTGAGAGGAACCGCCATGCCAAAATGTAAAAAAAAAATGGTGTGGGGACCACACCACGATGCCTACCAGGCCCTAATCTGAGCATGCAGCCCAGCAGGTCAGGAAAGGGGGATGATGAGTGAGCACCCCCCCTCCTGAACCATACCAGGCCACATGCCCTCAACATGGGGGGGTGCTTTGGGGGGTTCCCCCCCAAAGCACCTTGTTCCCATGTTGATGGGGACAAGGACCTCTTCCCCACAACCCTGGCTTGTGGTTGTGGGGGTCTGCGGGCAGGGGGCTTATTGGAATCAGGAAGCCACCTTTAGACAAGTCCTTTATTAAAAGAAGAAAAATAAAAGAATATCCCCTGAAGTAGATCCAATGTCAATCACGATGCCTGCTGCCACTACCCGAAAAAAATAGAAAAAAAAGGCTCTGCTCTCGGCACTGCCTTCCGGCTGTCTGACTGCTTTGCGGGCTTGATAGTTCTTAAATATGTAAGGGGTGGGGCCACCCAGTGACATCACGTGTGTGGCCCCACCTCCTTGTGACATCATTAACCCAGCATGCCCCAGTTGATGACGCCACAAAGGGAGTCAAAGACTGTATCCTGTCTTTTTTCACATTACACTTTTTTTTGTGAATGGGTAGCGGTACCATGTACTCCATACTCATTCACATGGGGGGGCGGGATCTGGGGGCCTTGCCCCCCTCTGCCCCAAAGCACCCCCCCCCCATGTTGAAGGCATGTGGATGCGGTAAGATACCGCATAGTGAATTCTGCCCAGTGAGCCTCTCACCGGGCACCCTACTGACCCCGGGCCCTTGGGCAATGCCCAAATAGTCAGTCCATCCCTGCTTGAGAACCTGCATTGCTTTTGTTTAATTCATTCTGTGGATCTGTGATTTTTGCACTGCTCTTGCTGCTTTTTGAAAGTTTCCCCTCCAGTCATCAGGGTGCTCTCTGACATGAGGAAGCAAAACCCTGCTCTTCTACCAAGATGGCCCTCACCACACAGACACGGTGTAGAAGAAGACATGGTAAGTCAGTGGGGAAAAGAAAAGCTGCATAAGCCCAAGGCAACTCCTGTGATTAGTCTTATGCCTCCTGCTAGCCTTTTTTTAGCACAGCCTCCACAGTTTAGGTCCACTTTAAAGGAAACCTGTACAGAGAGACGTAAGTAGGCTGCCTTGGATAAAATCCTTGTGGACATTCTAATTGCCTGGCAGTCATGCTGCATCAATGGCTTTAATACCTTGGAGTATTGACCCCGAACAAAAATGTAGTTCAAGAATGTCAGAATGAAGCAAGAACTCAATATCTAAATGCTTGTTATAGATCACTGATTCCAAATGTACCAATGTTTTTGGATCATCAGCACAGTGACCAGACAACTTTTTTCAGAAAGACAAGTCACCAGTCATACCTTCACAAGCTTCATAGTATAGGTTTCCTATGAACACTGCTAGTGATCATTGATATATGTAAGAATAGATGATAGTTTGGATAGATACACCATATATCAAACTTTTTTTCGTTTTTTTGATGAGTACCAAAAAAGAAACAATTTCTTTTAGATTTGCAATGCATTACTTTGTGAATGGTCCTGCAGTCTCCTGGAACATGTGATGTGTTTCAGGAGGTTGAGAAAGGGAAGGGGAGGGGAGGGGTGGGGCAAGGGATGACATCCTCCCTTAGGTGAGGATTGTAGAAGGGGGAGCACGTACCCCTAAAAATTGCCCCTCCCCCTCAAAAACCTGTAACTAAGTTACAGGCAGTGGCAATGGATAGAACCAGCAGGATCTCACTTTTTGAGTGATGTTCCATTTAAGTAAAATTAGTCTAAGTACAGTTGCTATTTTATGCCTATGTAGAGAAAAAAGTTGAATAGTCTTGTGACTGCTGTTAACAGCAGCTTTGCAAAATGTATGTTATTGATCGTCCATGCTTTTCTCGTACTCCAACATCTTCCTTTAAAAAGATGATAATAATAATAATAATAATGCAATACAAAAGTAAGGGAGGTATAATTCAAATTTGGAAACGAAACTTCACCCATGATCACTCTAACAAAAAATACATGAAATCCCCATAAACTTAATTCTGGTCAAATCTGCAGTTCAAAGGAGAATAGTCATAATATATCCACGGGCTTATCACTCAAGCTAAATTAAATAAAGAGTCATGATTACTGTTTTTCTTGTCTCTCTCTCTCTCTCTATATATATATATTTTGTACTTGGTAATGGCAACAAATATAATACGCTATGAGCAGAAAGTGTACCCTTACTTAATGCCATCTCTGAAGTAAATACACACGCACATCAAAAGCACAGAATACTCTATTTTCAAGACTAAACTATCTCATTGTTTCAAGATAGCAGAAAATATACCCTTTGATGTGTGCTTTAACTGGGTTTTGTTGTGTCTGTGCATTTAGAAATATCTAAAAACCCTAGACAGGAAACCCAGCAATAAAGATTAAAGGCAGCTCTACACAGTGCTAAGCTAAAATATCTATAGAAATGTATGACATGCTTAGATTGAATGCTGGGATATTACTTTTATATATTTTATGTGTGTGGGGCAGCACAGTGGCTAAGCTGTTAGCATGCCCACCTGGCAGCATTATGGTCGTTGGTTGACACAGGCCTTGTGTGGGTTTCCTCCCACACTCCAATGCTGGTAGGTTAATTGGCTCCTGTATAAGAGGAGAATGGGCAGACTGGTTCAAGTTGATAGAAAGGCAACTGAAATAACCACACTGCAACCAAGGTAAGCAGGATACCATCTTTGAATGCACAAAACATCCAACCTTGAAGCAGGTGGGCTACAGCAACAGAAGACCACACCAGGTGCCACTCCTATCATCTAAGAACAGGAAATGGAGGCTACAATTCGCACAGGCTCACCAAAATTGGACAATAGAAGATTGGAAAAACGTTGCCTGGTCTGATGAGTCTTGATTTCCTTATGGTTATGAGTGAAAATTCCAGTAGATCAGCAGTTTTTGAAATACTCAGACCAGCCTGTATGGCACTAACATGTCATGTTCATAGTCACTTAAATCTCCTTTCTTCCCCATTCTGATGCTCGGTTTGAACTTCAGCAAGTTGTCTTCATCATGTCTAGATGCCTAAATGCATTGAGTTGCTGCCATGTGATTGGCTGATTAGCAATTAGTATTACCAAGCAATTGAACAGGTGTATCTAATAAAAATAAATAATATATATACACTGTGACGGGATTCACTTTGGGTGGGGGGCCATGTAACACAGCTCACTTTAGAGAGGTGGGGAGACCCCTGTCTCAGTCTGTTAGGGGTACAGGGTGGAATGTCCTGCTATTGTGTAGACATGTATAGATGGGGGTTGTTCATTGCCATGTGGCTGCATCCCATTGTTCTATTGTGTGTCTGGCTTGGGAGAAAACTATTATGGGATGTATGTGTTTGTGCATTGGCTTGGTGGGGGGTGTTTTCGGCAGCCAGTCCCCCTCTGGGATTGTCTTCTGAAGTGTTTCCTGTTTCTGAGTGTGTATTTCCCCACCCTGTGTATATATCTTGTATCTATGTTAAAATAAAGCAGTCTATCTCCTGGTTTCCTTCCAAGTCTAATGCTGTCTCCTCTTGTATGGTCAGCGGTGGTGTCCGTGCATCTGTGTTCAGACAGGGAAGCGGGAGTCTAACGGAAATACCCTAGTGCAGTCGGGGTCCGGTTCTGTTACACACACTATTTAGTGGAGGCAGTTAACACCCCACATTTGGTGGTAAAAAAACTACTTTGAGCAATTAGAATTATTTTTACGAATATACATAATTTCCAAAAAATTGCATTTGTCTTCTAAAGATTTAGATTCATGAAAAAAAAAACATTAGGCAGTGAGTAGTTTTATTGCTTACACTAAAGAAGTGTTCTCAAAATCTGGGAATTCCCTGCTGCTATAAACTGTGTTCAGACACATCATCTATTAATAACACTGGCTCTTTCATGGGAAAATAATGGAATTGTTCTTACAAGATGGCAGTTATACCAACATAGTGTTGGTTTTAGTATTTCAGGATAATTTGCTTTACCACTTTCTTCTATTTTCATTAGATCTTGGCTTTTATCTCTACAGCCTAGGGCAAAGCATTGCTGAAAGCTAATCTCCTCCCCTCTCTCTCCTGTAGGAGAAGAGATGGGACAGAAAAGATAAGACATGCACAGGAATAATGCATATATATATATATACACACACACACTGTATATTTATATAGAAATCCAAACATTTGCCATCTTTATGATATGATGGTTGGACAGGTCTGTCTAAAGCTGACTCTATGTATACACATGCAGACTCATATTGCCTTTTGAGAAAGTCTGGGAGCTCAATCCTACAATATTGCTTGCCTGATGGTAGATGTTGCATGTATGTACACATCATCAAGATTTAGCAATGGTCATTTCACGCCTATGGACATCTTTAGCTGATTAACTGAAGGAGTTGAGAATCTACAGACAAGAAATTGAGTGAATATTCTTCATTTCAATATGTAATATGAAATAAGTGATCGGGATTTAGCTTTTCACATGATTGCATAACTGCAGTGAGCATTTACAGAATGTGCTGTGTAAAGAATATAGCAGATCAGCTTCCTAGTACCAAGCAGTAAGCATGTTTTTCAGTATTTACCAAATTACAATATTAAAGAAATAGAGACTGTCCACTCTACAAAGTGAAAATGTACTAAAGCCGGCCATAGATGCATCGAATCTCAGCTGATTCAGCTATAGCCTCCAGCATTGATCATTGGAAGTCTCCCCACTGGCAGAACACAATAGCACTGTGGGAGGAATTCTTTTGTGAACCATGATGGAATTGAGCAACTTTCTTTCTTTCCACTAGGATGGACTGGCCAAATTTTGACCCAACTATGGTAGCTGCTATTTGTGAGAAGTCAATGGAACAATTGATTTCTCACAAAGAGACTTGTTGGATAATTTGTGTATGATCAGCGCTGCAGCACTGATCAGTGTATATTGACAGTCCCTGCTGTCAGAATACGACACAGTGGGGAAGAGTCCTCCTTCCACCTCTCTTGTGTGGATGGGGGAAGCATTTAGTTTTTTTTGATCAGCCCACTAGCTGATAAAAATAACTGGTCTATCTAGAGCCAGCTTTACATTGGTAATGCTTGGATCAATGTAAGTATGCAAATCTCATACCTGAGAGACAGTTGTTAAAGCTGACAATCTTTATAGTAGTTGGTGCTACTACCATGATTACCGCAATCATCTTGGGCCTGTGCCAGACTTCTGCCCCCTGCATATTGACCACAGGGGTTTGTTTGCTAAGTGCTGTTGCTATTCACAGGATGCTTTATATTTTTTCAATGAAAACAAGGCATTCCCTGATTGGAAAAGTTGGAGAGGGGGTGGGGACATCACAATCTCCATCTCATCCAATCAGAAAATGCTTTGTATTCATTGAAAAAAAAATACAAGGTATTCTGTAAACAAGCAAGCAACCCCCTGTAGTCAGTGTGCAGTGGGGCAGCTGATCGGCACATGACTCAGAAGATGGCAGTGATCACTGTAGTAGCGTCAGTTTTAAATATTTTTAACCTGTATATAAAAAAGGGCTAATAACCTACAAAGTATACACATTTGATAAAAGCCTACATACTCTATTTATCTAAAGAACTATACCTGTCCAAAAAGATACACATTGGAAGCACACGTTATTTTATTACAGTAGAAGATCATACTCACATATATTTTGTCAAAACAGTGCAGTTTTTCACATTAACTAAAAGCTGGCTGTAACATGAAAGGACTTGTTCCATGCTAGCTGCATATTCTAAGGTAGTTAAGCTCTGTGATCATATGCTTGAGATAAAACCCTGCACACCACAGGTAATAATGGCCTCTTAACAGCCCCATTCACAATAACTGAAATACTAGTGCTGTGAGAAGGTAGGAAACAGCACGGAAAAGGAAAACTATTATTGCTTTATTCCTAAAAAAAAAAACACTGATCAAATGAAACACTTGAGTGAAAAAAAACTACTTGCAAAAGCAGGATTTTTGTACTTAACAAAAAAAAATCTGTTTATTTGAGTTCATTAAAGGACAAAGGATCGAGAGACAATTGGGTTATACTGCTGCCTACAGGACAATTTAGAAGTCAGCAAAATAAAATAATAGTGACCAGCCAGATATAACCCATCCCACTCCCAGCATGCTTCAGTTTTGTAAAGCAGCAGTACTAGGAGTAGATCACAAATACAGAGGTGTGGGATGTGTGTTCCTCAATGAAATGGAGGGTGGACTATGGTAACAAAACACTACCGAGTCCACATAACAAAATAATAAATCTGGGGATGCCTGCCACGAAAACAACTGCCTGAAGGAAATTATGCTAAAAACTGGCATCAGATGAAGTTTAAAGTTCCACTTGGTAAAACTTACAGAACATATGAACAGAGGATGAGGTGGTAGCCTTTTCAATCTGGGAAACAATTGCCTGATGACTAAAAGTCCAAGAAAGACTTACGGATCTACATCGTAGTAGAGTGTGCTTTGTCAGGAGAGGGGAGGAACCCAGTTCTTAAGACCATAAGCTTAAACAATGATCTGTGTGAGCCACCAAGAAATGGTGCAGTAAGAAGCTGGTTCCCCCTTATGGGGCCATTAGGAATAACAAAAAAGGCAGTCTTTTAATAGAAGCAGTGCTAGTGGGGTAAACCCACACAATACAAAGTACATCCAGATTCTTTTCTTGCATAGAAAACCCTCTCAATAAGGTACATACTAGATTCAAAGAGTCTGATATGTATTCTGGGGAACTTCAACGCAATTTTTTTCATTCTTGCTTTAGTATGTAGGAAGTAACATTTACAACATTAACAATGATAACGTTTACATTTCTGGCAAGTGACATTTAATTGCAAGCTTCTTAATAAAAAATTAAAAAAAAGCACATGACATTTAATTACAAGCTTCTTAATAAAGAATAAAAAAAGCACATGACATTTAATTGCAAGCTTCTTAATAAAAAAAATTAAAACAGCACATAGACCCCTCCAAATGTCCACCAAAAATACATAGCAGACCCTTTTTTTTAAATAAAAAAGCTGCCAATTAAAGTGGTTCTAAAGTTTAAGTAGTTTTTCGCCTTAAAGTAGAAGTAAACTGCAAAACAAAAAAATTCCCCCCCAAATTTTTCCCTTAAAAAAAATAGCATAATGTGGTAGTATGCATCGCATATTAGCACATTATGAAAGACTTACCTTAACGAAGCCCTCTACTGTCGGCACTTCCATTTTCACCTGGTCTTCCTTCCGGGTTCACGGGCTTTGGCTGTTTGATTGGCTGAGCCACGATGACGTCACTTCCGCTAATGCGCTCGGGAGTCACGGCTGTGGCAACGCAGTACGCATCTGCTGGTGATGCCACCAGCTGCTACTATAGTAAATATCTCTTAAATGGTGCACATTTAGGAGATATTTACTTTACCTACAGGCAAGCCTTATATTTGGCTTACCTGTAGGGACTAATAAACTATGTGCCTTTACTACCACTTTAATGCATTCTATGCAGTAAGGCAAAGGTGTCAAACTGGCGGCCCTCCAGCTGTTGTGAAACTACAAGTCCCATCATGCCTCTGCCTTTAGGAGTCATGCTTGTAGCTGCCAATCTTGCAATGCATCATGGGACTTGTAGTTTGGCACCAGCTGGAGGGCCGCCAGTTTGACACCTCTGCAGTAAGGTGAAAAACAGCCAACTATCTGTTCTCCCTAAACACTTACCTCACTCCTCCATTGACCTGGCGCTGTCCTGTCTGCTGTCTTCAGCCCTGTACTCCTCTCTACCTGGTCTCACAGAAGACACAGGCAGCAGCAGGGGCCTATCACTTTGCAGAGATGCACCCCTTCACAGGCTGGATTAGCGCATTTTTAATGTTTCACTTTAAGCATTTAAAAAAACCCTGCTCCCTGCCTGCCAGTCCATAAAATAGAAAATTTACATTTTTAACAGACAGATTTGGCTCCTACTAATTTCACTGGGGTTTAGTTTGGCATCCAAATTTTTTTGAAGTTTGCTGAACAATGCTCAAACCAAACCCAGGGTAGTTCAGCTCATCCGTAATTGTGACAATTAATTTGTCAGTAGTGGAAGTAGCAGTAGAAGAAGCTATTGATTACCTGCTATGCGATCCATTTTTTCATCAATTTCCTTTCCAAAATCTTCTGCATCTTCCTTTAGTTGCTGCAATCTGTCCAAAATTTCTGGAGGGATCTCTCTCTTCTTTAGCTTTTCCTTGAGTATCTCATACTTTTCTTTTAGGTTATTGAGGCTCTGTAGTTAGATTAACAAAATATAAACAAAATATGAAGAACCCATTTATTGCTCTTTTTTCCACATTTCTAGGTAAGATATGTATTTTAGAGACAGAAGTGTATATACTATTAAAACTATTTGATTATTAGCTTTGTATAGAGTTAGGAAAGGTTAGAACCTCTATCAGGGTTTTATTGCTGTCCATATACCTGCTAGGTAGATTAACCACCTCTATTTGTCCTGGCGACCATTGTTGCTGAGCCCTAAAGTGACAATAAATCCAACATTTTATTGTTTCCACCAAGACAAGTTTGAAGGTAAATCATATGTCTGGGACACCTGTTGTTTGAGATTTTTTTCTCAATTCCTGTTCTGTGTCTGGGACATGAAGTGAATGGAGATCTCCCAAATGAGACACAGAGAGAAAAAAAGAAGAAACTAAAAGGGGTTCTAACTCTTAGGCCCCTTTCAGACAGGGTGGACCCATCAGTGGATTCCGCTTGCTCAGCGGGGGATCTCTCTGCTGATAAAGAAAGATCCCCCTGCGCTAAGCACAATATATAGCAGCTAACACCCTATCCTATACCAAAGGTGCAATGAAAAATTACGTATTATTGGTGTAGCGCTATACAAAATAAATAATAAATATATATTAAATAAATAGTAAAACATATAATACATAATAATTATATATAATATATAATATTTGTCATTTATTGGGAGTTTCAACACTAATCACTATTGTTTATAGGTTATCCCATCTGTTGGGACTCACTGGGGTTTATTTACTAAAGCTGGGGAGTCCAAAATCAGACTCCCTTCTGCCTAGAAACCAATCAGCTTCTAACCTCAGCTTGTTCAATGAAGCTTTGGCAATGAAACCTGGAAGCTGATTGGTTTCTATGCAGAAGGGAGTCTGATTTTGGACTCTCCAACTTTAGTAAATAAACCCCACTGTGTCACTTGATTTATTTATCCCTAATTGGGATTGGGTTTTTTTTATACTTTATTGTAGGTCCATTGGGACCAGATATTTATGCACTAGATCTCTCCCCTGATCCCCTCTGAGCAAGTGGATGGCAGGTCTGTGTCCGCTCTGCTGCTGTAGACCGGACACAGCCTGCTGTGTTCTATAAAGTGGTCAGATGGAAAGTGCCCATTTCCACCCGACTCTCATCCAATCTGATCCACCAGATGGATGGCAAAATGGATTCCCATCCATCTGTTTTTAGAGTACAGGATCAGATTGGATGCCGGCAGGTGTCAGCGGACACCCGCCACTCCATAGACAGCTATGGATGGTCCGATCAGGTCCACCTGAAAGACTGACAATCGGACCATCAGTGTGAAACGGGTCTTATTTTTGCCATTTCTTTTTTTTTTAGGTTTTAGCTATATGTAAATGTTAGAGACATGATTAGACAAAATGACACACTAGAGAATCTAGGCACCAGTGCCATTAATTCCCAGCTGGTGATCTATGTGGCTGATTTTTCTTTTACATTTCCTTATCTGCTAATCTACAGTATCTGAAAAAAAAAATGATTCAAGAAGACTGCTAAATTGAGTTATGTAGCAAAAATATATATATAAAAAATAATGACTTAAAGCTGGCTTCAGCTTTTAGTAAATTTTAAACCAAGCTGTTCCAAACCAATATTACCTTCACTAAGAGATGCAGCACTAAGACCTCATTCACACCACTTGCATTGTGGCAACCCATGCTAAAAGTTCACCGTACACGTGCATTGGTTTGCTGTAGTGCCATCCATTGTGAATGGTGCCTCAAGGCACCTCCAAAACATGTATACTTCAAAGCACCACAGCGCAAAGCACAGTGTACTGCCAGTCAGTTGCAGCTCACTGCATTGCTGTATTTAATGCCTCTAACTGTGCTGATATCAGTGTAATGTTTACAGGAGCCCCACACAAGTGTCTTTCCTGATGATTTTTAGTGACAATGTCATGTAGATGCCTATGATGATGTCATAGATTTGTTTTTTAAATAAAGACGTACTGCTCCAGAAGTAGTCATTTCTGTTTTGGAAGCAGTTAGTTAAGCCATAGAGATGAAACAGTATGCAAATCCAATATGATAGGAAAACATCTATGTGGCTCTATTCCACTAAACTGTCTTTTTATTTGGTCAGACGTCTTAACGAAGACCCATCTGTAAAGCTAACCATTCACATTTTTCTGAATGAAAGAAATCACCCAATTTCCCCATCCACAGTAAACAGCATGGATGGACAAATATGCAGTGGTGCTTACTGAAATATCACAGCATTCATGGCTTTCGGAATACCCAAACAATGCCTGCATCTGATTTATTGCAGATGCTGTTTGACCAAGATATTTGTGCCTTGTTCTTTGGACAAAAGTTGATTAAAAAATTGACTCATGTAGTCTGGTGGAGCCAACAGGACTACCCATGGAATTAATTTTGTTGATTTAACAGGAATTGGATGAAATTCAATCCTTGTATGGCCAGCTAAGTGCCTGGTACATACTATCAGTTTTTTTTTTTTGCGGGCTGAACGAAAAAAAACATGCAGAGCCCGGGAGGAGATTGCTGTACTAACTGTCCAATGTTAGTACAGTGATCTCCCTGCTGAGCTATTGTGTTCTGACAGGGGGAATGCCCTCCCACCAGAACACACCAGTCAGCACTCGCAGCCATTGGCTACTGGCACTGATTTTATAAATAAAAAAAGACTCTTTCACCATACATATTCTGAATTCATCCATCAGCTGAATGAATTAGAGCATTTCTGGACTGACATATATACTATATATATTATAACCTTTTTATTCTTGGTTTGGCATTTTACTATGACCAGCCTAATACCACACAGGAACACAGATTCAAGCTTTTAATACTCATACATTTTCACTTTCAGCAGCTGATTTTAAGGCAGAACTTGCACCCTTCTCTGCTTTGGCTGCCGCTTTCCTGTTCTGTAGCATCTTATCCTGAAGCTCTGCAATCTTTGCCTCCAACTGTGAGTGCAGATCCTTTATTTCTTTAAATCTCTTATCAGTCATATCTGCCTTATTCTTAGTCTGCATGAAAGAGAAAATAAACAATATGAATATATACATATACCATATGCAAAAACAAGATTTACCATGACTTCAGCTTTAGTCATACAATTTATATGCAATTAATTAAATAGCTTGAGGAGCAATATAGTTTTTAAAATGTTATAGTAATTGATGTGTTACAAACAAGTTCCGGATGGAGTGAAATGCATTCGAATTGTAAACTAAAGAGAGTAAGATCCTGTGGCAACATCCACAGGATTAACAGCATTCATTGTACCAGCCATCTATGAAAGCTGCCCAACCATGTGATAAGGTGAACTATGAATATAACAGGTAGTGAATAGGATCTTAAGGCTAGGTTCACATAAGCCCACAAGCTGCTGGCTGGTTGCGGGAATAATGGACTTTAGAGAGAAAATGGGGGATTGAAGAAGACCAAGAAGAAACCTAACCCATGTAAACCTAATAGGACTTTAAAGGTACCAGGATTATATATAAAAAAAATAATTTTTGTACAAAAATTATATTAAAAGAAATAATTAAAACAATAATAATCCAGCAATATAGGTGTCTCAAAAGAGATTATAGCAAATAGAGTTGATGCTTTGCCAGTGAGCATAGCTCCAGATGATCATACAGATGGCTCCAATGCGTTTCGCGGGGACAAAGATCTCTTATGCAGGGAGAACTAATACAGAGTTTTGTCATAAATTCATTAGTCTGGACCAGAGGATCAAAGCTACAACAACTACCTGGCAGGAGTGCCACCCAAACCTTATATAATATAGATGTTTCAAAAGAAAAAAATAGATTATATCCCTTCAGAAGGAAGCAGGTCATAAATCCCAAAGGACAAGAATCGGTGATCTATCTTTGCGTGGTCTTTTTATGCAGGGCATAGTTGTTTTTAGTCTGTCTCCACCGTTTTGCCAGAGCAGCCAATGGCTCATTCAGTGTCTTATGTATAAGGATGTGGTACCAGTAAAACCATATAGACATTGAGTCTGCTTTGGCAGCGTTCTTTCCAATCTTTTTTTCTTTAGCATCTAAAAAAATGGAGGGAGGGAAAGGTGGACTTTGGAGAAAAAAAAGGTGGGATGGAGGTGGGGGGTGTAATTAGCAGAGACAAAAACAGGGAGGGAGGGGAAGGGGCTGGACTATGGAGAGATTGAAAGTCTGTACACATGTGCTGGTGGGCTTTGTTTGGCTAATGTTACCTAGTTCATTGTCTTTGTCAGATTATGCTAGCAGATCAATATATTTTTTGGTTTCAAAGCACGCATTTCTGCCCCTGACCCAGGTGGTAATACAAGCTCCCAGTCCATTGGTTTTCATCCAGACTCATCAGCACCAGAAGTCTCATGCACCAGTGGCAGGCATGCCCCTCAACTTTCTTTACTGGACCGCCAGATCAGACAGGCTAGATGTGGCTCCATGAGTCATGGTTGTTAGCATGCTGGTGCCTGCTGACTTTCTAACAAATAGCCAGAGGAGAAGCTGTGACATGTTTCACTGAACATTTGACTTTGCTGAAAACCAATTTAGTTGAATCTCGGAACAAGCAAATTTCAATGTGAACTTGGTTTGGACCAAACCTGGCAGCTTATCCCTATTCCTAACAAACAGCCACAGTCCTTATTACAAGTGCAAAGTATATTCTTTCTAACCTGCTTGCAGCGCTTATTCCATCACTTGCTGTACAGATAGTAGGGCCTGTGTCACAGCACTGGGGATAAATTCATGTATTTGAGCCTGATAGTGGCAGGATCCAAGATAATTATCATATTGCTGCCAGGGTCGATGCTAGACTATTTTGTGCCCTAGGCAAGACCAGCTAATTGCCCCCCATCCCCCCCCCCCAATTTTTTTTTTAAACAGTAGAAGATATTAAAACAACAAAACATGAAACTGATACATTTCTTTTAATTTGCAAAAATAAGTGCCATAAGATGCCACCAGCTCCAAAATAAGGACAAAATCAGTGTCATGAATGGACTGTATCTGTGGCTGGCAGTGGCAGGGTGACAGTTGCAGTGAGTGGAGGATGATGGATCCACACTCTGACAGATCCCAGGCTGGAATTCTCCAGGCAATGGGGGGAGATAAAACACTGTGAGAGCAGGCAGTTGAACTGAGCGATCCCACACAGTGACAGATCCGACACAACACACCACCAACAACACTGACACAGATCAGCAGGCACTAGAAGAGCAGGCTGTGGGTTTGTGATGATGTCATCACTCAATGACACATTGCACATGTGATGGATGGCTGGCTGGGTCACACACACACAGATATGAGACATCAGAGTCAGACATTACCTTCCTCTGTCATTCAGCTCCACCCTCACCTTCACTGATGAATGGGAAGGGAAGGGCTGGAACTCCACAGTGATCAGCAGCCATCAGTCAGCTTGCAGTATGGGACTGAGTCTGATAGAAACACTGGAAGGAGTGGCAGCTCAGCTGCTACACTGGCCCCAGACAACTGGCATCTTCCTCTGCCCTTTCTTCTGCCCCTCTGCCGCCCCTCCCCTCAGCTGGAGGATCATTCATGCTGTGGCGGTGTCCCACACTGAGAGAGTGCCAGCCTGTGCTGCACCCAGGCTCCCTAGGTGACAGTGCGCCCTAGGCGGCCTTCTAGTTTGCCTAGTGGAAGCACCGGCCCTGATTGCTGCACCTTATTTACCACAAGTGTAAACACTTGAGACATTCGATCTATGAGCACCCTGTAATCCATGGTAAAATGTGTACATTTGAGACCTCTATACATTTACATAAATTCCCATTGCTGTAGAAAGCTTCAGAGACCTAACATTTACATTTCTAATGAAGTAAGAGCAAACCTAAAATGATATTAAAGGAGAAGTACAGTCAAAGCTTGTTTGGCTGTACTTCTCCTGTGGATCACAGTGCAGTTCTCCAGTGACATGCTTTAGCTCGCTGCCAGCTTATGTCACAGAGATAGCCCAGGCTAGAGGAAGATCGCAACCATATGGTCAGGATCAGGGGCGGACTGACAACCCATGGGGCCCCCGTGTCCTTGCTCAAACTCAAAAAAGCGTATGAAAAAGGTACCAGGGGCATCTCATGGGGCCCCCTACTGACCCTGGGCCCTCAGGCAGTGCCCGAGTTTCCAAATGGTCAGTCCGCCCCTGGTCAGGATCCACCCAGGTCCCAGACCGGCACCTGGCTCAGCCTGCCCCCTCCACAGCCCAGCAGAGAATACCTCTGTGACCAATCTCTGCTTAGAGCAGTGAGGATAACTGAGAGATCAGTGGTATCTGATAGCTCCATTCTCACCCTTAGATCTCCCAGGTGAAAGACGCAGCATCTGATTGAAGCTGCATCCACCTAGGTAAGTATGATAAAAAAAAATCATACTTCTCTTTTAAATGTTCAAAAGTTAAAAGCATACAGTTCTGCCCACCTCAGCATTTTACCATGTATGCTATGTGTCTGAATTTCCAAGTGTGCAGATTCTTAAGCTTCTATCTGTAAAATTCCTCAACTTTTAGGTTCCAGTTTCAGGTGGCTCCATCCCCCTACAGGGTCCCATGGTGCCATCTTTGTATAAATGCTCATGGCTGGCCAGCTTCTCTTTCTATGCTGTTTGCATCTCCAGCAGCTCATAGCCCTAAAAACCTAGGATGGAATACCCCTGTCTTTGCTCCCTCCTCTATACAACTGTGCTGTCTTTCCTGGGCTTAGGCAACAAGGTGACCAGGGCACATGCTCCCTATCTTGATTTTCATGGAAAGTGGTGCTGTGACCTAAAGCTGGCAGTGGTGATTCATAAACATTGCTAGCGCCTTACACCGAAAAATATGATGGGGGGATGTTGCTTTGTTTAACAGGAATGGAGTTATTAAAAAAATGTAGATTGTTTTGTACTACTTTCATTTTCCTTCTGCATATTGAAGTATTTTTTACACTGTACATGTGTCTGTAAATGATTGCCTTCCTTAAAATGTAGTTGTAAATAAGACCCTGTAGTACTTTAATTAAAGATGTATTCCCTAGCATGCATTGTACAGTTTCCACAGCTTACCGGTTCATCATCATTTGTTTAGTTTTGATCTTTTCTGTGTGTTTGGATTCGGAGGGCACAAAGGTCAGTTGCTGCAAATTCGTCTGTGTCTGTGAATTTTATTTTTGTCTTTGTTCAAAGATAATGCTGACCACTGTCTGTAGGTTAAGTGTTTCCAGTAAATCGAGTGATATTGAACAATCTTCTCGAATTTATATATGTGTAAATGAAATGTAGTGTAAGCATGGTGGGTCTGTGTAAGCTAAGAATGCACTAAAAGAACATAAACACTTGAAACATATACAGCCAACAAACTAAGCATATGAAATTGTACTATATATACCGTATTATCTTTGTTTTGGTCATCAAACTTAAAGTGGTTAGTGATGAGCCGAACACCCCCCTGTTCAGTTCACGGTCGAATATTCAAACCTACAGAATGTTCGACCATGAACTTCGAACGCGACCAATTTACTGAGTGGTATCTTACCGCATCTGAGTATATGGTAAGATACTGCTCAGCTACTAAAATACCGCATGAGTTATATTATTTGGGGTGGGGTTCCTCGCTGATAGCTGAATGTAAAAAGAATTGCCGGCATTGCCCGACAATTTAAAAAAAAACAAAAAAAAAACAATGTGGGGTCTCCACTCCTCAAAAATGCTGTGTGTTGTCTGCACAAAACAAGTCTTAGGAGCTGAGTGCATTTCTGGAAGATCATCAGCTCCTTTTAGGATTTGCCACATTTGGATTGTTCGCCGACCGGTGTAGTAGAGGCAGGGGCGGACTGACAACTCATGGAGCCCCCCGGGCAATAGGGGATCATGGGGCCCCTGTGTCCTTGCCCAAACTCAAAAAAGCCTAAGAAAAAGGTACCAGGGGCATCTCATGGGGCCCCCTACTGACCCTGGGCCCTCGGGCAGTGCCCGAGTTTCCAAATGGTCAGCCCGCCCCTGAGTGGAGGTCCATTTCCAGGAATGCCCATATAGAGCCCAGTTGCAGTGGATGTCATTTGAATATTTATCTATTTCCTGCAGTGGAAAGGATACATCTCTTGGAGGGATTTCTGTTCAGAGCCTGTTTATTTCTTGCTTCTGGTGAGTGCATAGTGGTGGAGGATTGTCACAGATGTACCCTTCACAGATGTCACTTCACATCATTGATCACCATTGATTCACACATTATTGCTGGACATTGCACTTTTTCTTTTAGACTTTATTATTTATGATATTGAATATTAGTTTACATATTTGTTTTTGTTCACATAGACCAATATTAGTGCTGTATGTCTGTATATACGCTTATGTTTTCAGTGGAATAGGAAGGTTTGCCACATTGTGCTAGCTGCTTGTTTATTTATTTCTTTGTGCTCACTATATATTTTTTTACACTTATTTATAGGTAGCTGTTTACAAGAAATATGTTCTTTCTATGAATTTGTAATAGACATGTGTACAAGCATATTGTAACTTCAGGTTATGTGATTGTATTGCAGTTTTACATAACTATTCACAGAAGTAAATTCAGTTTTGGAATGAAACACAATGCTGTTTCTGTCATTTTTGTTAACTAGCTGTCGGCTAGCCGTTAGTAGGACAGCATGGGGGCTAATGTGTCTATGGACACACAGAACCGACTAAGGAGTGAGCCTGCATGTGTCCCCCATAGCAAGTGGTTTACTATAGGGCCACTCAGCAGGGGGAGATGCCAGGAGTGATAGCTGCAGGGCTGGTGCTTCCACTGTCACCTAGGGGCACCTGGGCACAACACTGGCCAGCACTCTCTCTGTGTGGAATGCAACCAAGTCATGAGTAATCCTTCAGCTAAGAGGAGGGGTGGCAGAGGAAAGGAAGAAAGGGCAGAGGAAGATGCTGTGTGTCTGGGGCCAGTATAGCAGCTGAGCTGCAGCTCCTTTCAGTATTCCTCTCAGACTCAGTCCCTTATTGCAAGTGGGCTGGTGGTTGCTCATCACTGTGGAGTTTCAGCCCTTCTCTTCCTATTCGTCAGTGGAGGCAGAGCTGTGCCTGTGGAGGAAGGTAATGTTTGACTCTGATGTCTCGTGTCTGTGGGAATGTGACCCGGCCGGCCAGACATCCATCACATGTGCAATGTATCAGTGAGTGATGATATTATCATGATCCCACAGCCTGCTCTTCTAGTGCCTGCTGATCCACCAGTGTAGGTGTTGGTGAGTTGTGTTGGATCTGTCACTGTGTGGGATTGCTCACTTCAGTTGTTCTGTGTGTGTGTGTATGTGGGTTGGGCTGCCTGCTATAACAGCATTTTATCTTCCCCCATGGCCTGGGGATTCCATCCTGGGATCTGTCAGAGTGTGGATCCATCATCCTCCACTCACTGCAACTGTCACCCTGCCACTGCCAGCCACAGATACAGTCTTTCCGTGACACTGATTGTGTCTTTAATATTGGAGCTGGTGGCATCTTATGGCACTTATTTTTGCAAATTAAAAGAAATTTAGCAGTTTCATGTTTTGTTGATATGAGTATTTTCTACTGTTTTTAATAAATGTTATTTTTTTGGGGGGGGGCATGTATCTGGTCTCACCCAGGGTGCAAAATAGTCTAGCACCGGCCCTTGATAACAGGAGAATCAGGGCTGCTCTGTGCAAAACCATTGCACAGAGCAGGTAAGTACACCAGGTTTGTTATTTTTAAAAGATAACATTTATTCTGTTACAATCACTGTAATGGAACGAGGGCCACTTTGTATAATTTACAAATATTGCAAGCTGAGAAACAAAAAACGTTTTGTAAATGAGTGAATCAAAATTAACCCTTTTGCTGCCAGAGCTGTTTTTGCCTTTATTTTGCACATCATTTTACACCTGAATATTACATAAAACCCCCCAAAAAATATATATTTTCTGAAAGCAGACACTCTAGACCTAGAGAATAAAACAGTGGTAATTCCAATTTTGTATGTCACACGATATTACCACAATGGTTTAAGAAAAGCAAAATTTCAGTAAAAATGCACTAATGGTAATTTTAGGGCACACAAATTAAATAAATTACCTGATTTTTTGTAAAGTATAAAAGATGAGGTTGCAATGGGAAAATAGATACCCACCATGTCAAGGTTTAAAATTTCATGTTCCAGTGACATGGCTACAAACACTACACTATATTTTCCATAGGCGAAGCTTTAAAAGCCCCCTAGTCATCAGTTTAGAGTTAACCATGAGCTATGGTGCTAGAATTATTGCTCTCACTGTGTGTCTGGCAATAGTGCAAACTACATTTTTGTGTGTAGATTCATTTGACACATGAATTTATGTTCATATGTGTGTGTATGTTAAGGGGGTGGGGGTGCTCAAAATTTTGTGGGGAGGGATTTTAAGTACTTGGGTGAAGCTTTAATTTTTTTTTATTTTGCTATACCGGTACTTTCTTTTATCACACAGGGGACAAAACATCTCCAATGTGATGATTTTTTAGTCTAAATTCTCTTTAATGAGACATCAGAGAAGACATAAAAAACATGTGGTCCAAGGAACTCATCCAACCTATATAGATATGGAGAGGTGCCACCCTAATATATGGGTAGGGTGTAGCCAAAGAACTACATAACACAACAAAGAAAGAAAAGGCATGAACACCCAATTGGCTACCTCTACAAAATGAATGTATTGAATAAAATACATATCAGCTGTGTAACGTTAGCATAGATTGGATCGAGGACACTGGTGAGAGGCGGCTGTATCGTTACATACCTCCAGCATACCATTTACTATAAGCTCTTTGGGTCTCATGTTGGACATATGGCTTTTGCGTAGGAACAGTCTCTACAAATAGCATATACTACTGTGTGTACACACGCCATAGACTGGTCTTAATTTATTGCACTGTGCACCTATGTCATAAGATGGTTATTTAGCATATTACCTATAGTACTACCACACATGTTGCGTGCATACCAGCACAGAGTCTCTATTTATTGCAGCCCATCCATCCATGATCTCATGATGATCCAACTTATCATGGCTATCATTGAGAGCGCTGCACGCAGGATTGATCCCATTCATCTTGCAATTATGCTATCAGTCTGTTACCTAGCATATAACTAACAACCCTACTGTTTACCACGCATGCTACATGCATACAGCATAATATTTCCACTTATTGTAGCTCATCCATCCATTTAGAATCTCTCAACAATCCAATCTACCACAATCATCACCATCCTTTTGGTGATTTAACATAGAGGGCCATTTCTTGGAGGTGGGATGGCAGGACGGTGTGTGTTATGTACAAGGACTGGGGAGACACACAGGATGCCTACCTAGTATATAGCCCCTGACAACCCATGCATGGTGGGCACTAGGATTGGTCCTGGTTGTCTCTTTGCAATTTAGGGTGGCCATTTGCAGGGTTTGGAGGGATTGTACCATCTTTCCTTTATCCCTGGGGGGGTATTTTTCAATTGGGGGTGAGTGGGCTTCCCGTTTCCTGGGTGGGGGTGGGAGGGCTTGGGGTTTTCTAGGTGGGGATGGGAGGGCTTGGGGGTTGTCTAGGAGGAGGTGGGGAAGGATTTTTGCTTGTTGGAGGGGTTTTCTCTCATTTTGGGAGGGGGTAGATGGGCTCTGGTAGGGTGGTTTAGGGTGGGGGTCTTTTAGGGCATCTGAGCTTGGCCATTAGGTGTGAGGTGGCTCCATGCACCCACGATGTATGTTATACTGTATTTTATTCAATACATTCATTTTGTAGAGATTGCCAATTGGGTGTTCATGCCTTTTCTCTGTTTGTTGTCTTAGATCTAAAGGACCCCTGATATTTCACCTGTCCTCCAATGAATCAAGGAAAGTGACTTGGAGACCAGGAAGTGACATTTTACTCATTGTTTCTGGGTCAGTAAGAGAAAGGGCAGGAGGGTGAATGAATGTTTGCTCATCTTCCTCTATTCTACCTGGCAGCGCCCACTATGATGGTACCGAGCATGTTCATGGGTGCACGGAGCCTGGAAAGCATGGCAGGGGTGCACATGGGGATATGGCAGCCATTACTGGGGGTGTGTGGAAGCACTCGGGTGATGGCAGAGTCACCCAATAGCTTCTGACAGTTGGCAGTCGGATTTTCAGATATACACACACTCCCTGTGGTAGCAGCCACTGGGACTGTGCCTAGTTTCTTCATTAGTGACAGAGAGTTAAATGAATGGGTCATTTTTCTTGGAGTTTGTTTGCAACCAGCAACTTCAGTAAAATAAAGCAAAGAAATTCCAAATACATTAGAGTTCCCCTTTATATGAGAGTCCCCATCAGAGGCCCCTCTCCCCCCACATCAGCATCCCCATCAGAGTCACCTCTTACATCAGGGGTCCAGACAAGGTCTTGCAGTGAGCTGCATTTGGCCCACGTGCCATAGTTTAGAGATCCCTGGTTTACAAGAATGCTCCAATGCATACCAAGTACATCATTAAGCATGACAGATGCATTTTTCTTCTCTGTTAACGTGTGAATTTGCATTTTTGTACACTTGTATACATGTACATCACAAGGTGTGGTTATATGCCCATCCTAAAAGTGACCATATTTTCCCTTTTTTCATTAAAGTAGAACTTTAATCAGAAAATTAAGTCCTGCTAGATCACTTCAGGCTGGCCCCTTTTGCAGGTATAGCTAAATAAAACATTAAAAATGAGTGCCTATACTGTTTATATCCCAATAATACGCTCTCTTACCCTGCTCTGCACATGCTCAGTTGCTCTCTATTTTTAGGCAGTGTGCCTATTTTGTAGAGGCCGCTCTGACCTAAGCTCTGCATCTTGGGTGGAAGGGGAGAAGGTCACATACTGTTGCATACAACGGAAGCAGTTGCAATTTGTGAGGGCCCAGACAAACAAATACTATGGTGGGAGATTGCAAAAATGAAGGTAAGCATTGGTGGTTTGAAGGAGTGGTCATAACCCTGAATGAGCAAATTGACGTATATTTTTTAAAAATGTTAGTGTTCTGCATGTTGATGATATAATGGTCTATTCTGTATTTTATAAAACTTAAACATCTTAATGATGTTATTTAAATTACAATACCTGTGAAAGTCTGTTTCTAATGTCTTGAATGTTCTTTTTAACATTGTTTAACACGGAACTTGTCTTTTTCTGTGTATTTTCAGCTTGATTTAAATTATTTTTGATCTCATATCCACTGGGAAGGTTATCAACTGCTTTTCTAGAAATAAAACCAAAAAATTTTAATAAGTTAAAATGCTTGTCATCAAAAAGTAATTATAAAAAAAAACAGTAAATCATATAAATCCTGTATAATAATAATAATAATAATAATAATCACCAAAGGAGAAAGGAGGAAGCTTTGTCACAGTTGCCTGTTTGTTGTTTGTATTTTGTTAGGATTGTCTCTTTGTCTGCACATTTACCTGGTTGTTGTCCATATATTGTCTCAATTGTTCATGCCTGCATTTTGTCACAATTGCCTGTCTGTTACATAGTTGCATTTACTAAAACTGCTGCACTCAGAATCTGGTGCAGCTGTGTATTGTAACCAATCAGCTTCTAGCTGCAGCTTGTTCAGTTAAGCTTTGGCAATAAAACCTCGAAGTTGATTGGTTTCTATGCAGAGCTGCACTGGATTCTGCACCATGCAGATTTAGTGAATAACCCCCATAGTAATCTGGTTGAAAAAAAGAAACCATTTAGTAGCTGTATATTATAATGTTTGCCTATTTGTATTGCGTACATTTGCCAATTTGGGGCCCATGTATTGTCAACATTGTTATTTTTTGCATAGGTACTGTCAAGTCACCCATGTTTAGAAGACCATTTTGTTCTCTGCAGGCTTTTCACTATTATAGTATATTATTCTCATGTTTGACCATGGTGCACTCTCCTGTTTATATTATCATATGTGCAATAGGCTACTCAAGCTACTCAGACATGAGATTCTTTTTTTTGATCTTAGGATCTCAATTGAGTTGTGGGGTGGTTGTTGTACAGGATGGCTGTGTATATATTTAGGGCCCATTTACCCCTTCAAATACGCTTTACATCTTGCCTCTGCCCATTCATTTCAAACAAACAAATCTTCAGCGTACCAAAATCACAACTGACCCAATGCTCCCCAGTGCAGCTAAAAACACACTTGACTTATTATCCCTAACACTTCTCACTGGGCAAAGCATTACTGTGTCTTGTGAAGGTTTTAAAACATACAGTACTTACCTTGCATTGTTTGCCTGCTGTGTAAGTTTCTTTACATCTTCCAACTGCTTTTGGAGGTTTTTCTTGTTTATTTGGTATTCATCACACATCTTTTTAATTTTGTTCAGCATATTGATTAACTCATAAGGTGCAGCTGGCAGCTTTATTGCAAGAACCTCATTTGCTATCTTTTCTATTTCTTCTGGATTAATAGTAGCATCTGGAAAAAAAAAGGAACATGTTAATGCATTGCTTATATTTTTTTAATTCATGGAGCTTATCTGATAAATCAAGTTCACTTCTCAGGTTAATGCATGGACTGTTCTCTGAGCTTGAAGAAAATTATAATTTTAGTTTCTAATTTATTAAAGCCCAGGGAAGTCAAATTCTTCTGTACCAATGTTTTCTCCATTAATATGTATTTGAAACAAAGGCATGTTTTCAATTTGTATTTTAGTAAGCTGCTTCCTTACAAATGTATGCAGTATTGGTGCCAAGTGAAGGCTATTGCTTCTTATAGAAATGTATTTTTAAAATTAATTACTAGTTTTACACCATTAATAACAGGGCATTTTAATCATCATTTGCCTTCTTTTGTTTAGTTTGCTATTTGTATTTGTTTGATTGTAAGTGTAGTCTGATTATAGTTGGTGTTTTAAAATAACTATTGTGTAAAAAATGAACATTTGCATAATAGCCAGCAAATGCAAGCCTGGTATTGTGTGCCAATGTGAGCTATTTGGAGCTGCTTGACATCGATTGGCCATGCCTTGATAAAATCCCCTACAGTCCATGTTTTCTTTCTACATAACCTCCAATACTGTTCTAAATGAGTGATGGTGACAATATGTACACTGGCATGATAAAAATTTGATCATTATGGTCTGCTGTGCTCACCTAATTGCAAATAAAAAATGAAAAATACACTTTTCAAAGTGAATGTCTCCTCAGTAAAATCAGCTCCTTAGTGTTATCCTACCATAAAAATATTTTGGAGAAAAGTCTAAATACTACTAAGCATGTATGGATTTTCCACCAACAAAATATGAATAGGGAATGCCTTACCAACTTCTTGAGGCTTCTTAGGTTTGCGTCCACCCAGTGCACTCTTTCCTCGACATTGGTATACAGGTATGCTGTCTGAAGATATACAATGTCAGTGTATTGAAAAACTATTTAGAAAATCACATGCTAATTTGCTACGTATTTATATATATATATATATATATATATATATATATATAGGGACCCTCCCTAAATTACCAGGACCAAGAACTTGCCTACTGGAGAAACGTGGCACTGTGACTCAACCAATATTTGATTAACACTATTTTATCTGAAAGGATAAGGCTATACCCAAGTAAATGCAACCAGTGGATTGGGGCCCCCATTTAGGTTTACTAGAGGGTTCACGACATGGGAAGGGTTTTTTTTTAATACCGGTGGTGTTGCTTTGGGAGTGCGGGGGGTGCAGGTGACACTCGCCAGAAGGTGACACCCAGGGCCACCCAGACACCAGTAAATCCTGAATAATCCTGTCTAAAAATAGAGGAGAAGCTGTTTATTAATGTAGGGGTGGCTAGCTGAACCTGTGTTGGCACAGTGTGGTTATTACAGTGTCACAGTGCACAGTTGCCCCCTGCACAAATGGGAGAGAGGCTGGATCTGCTTTGCCATCTCTTGCCCCTCTCCCCCTGTGCCCACCCACACTCTGTACAGCCGGAAATTGCAAACACAGCAGCTGGCAGATGCAACATGAATAAGAGGTCTCTGAGTGATGAGCCTCCAGGGACCATCCAAATGTGAGCACTGTGACCAGACTCTCCCTCCTCTCTGACTACCTTCTCTCCTTCAAATCTTTATCCCTCCCCCTTTTTTTTCTTCCTTTGTCCTCCAACAATAGCTGTTTTAAATGCAGCCAAAGAGTTTAGAATTGTGTCATCAGCCTATGATAGGAGTTGGTATTTGTTGATTTTAAGTGGGTTCTCACTAGTTTGCTGTGGCTTAGATGCATTGCTTGTGCATCTGCAATTTTTCTGCATTGTATCGGTAGTTATAGCTGCAGTCCTATAGATTTTTATTAAGTTGCACGTTTTTTTCTGCATTTTCTAAAAGCGCACCAAAACTCCCACAGAAAAATAGGCAAGTAGGATATTTGACGCACTCTGAGACAGAGTAAGGAGGTAGATGCGGCATACAATAGTATGTATAACCATATAATTAATGGTGATGGACTTAGGGAAAATAAATCATGAACAATATACTGTATTAAATATATAAATAAAATGTCCTTAGAAAGAGTCCTATAGTTAATTCTGATGCACCATGGCATGGAGGTAGCCTGCCAATAACGAGCTAGAGAGGCCCTGTGGAAGATCAGGAAGAAAGAGGTGGCGCCCTCTAAGTGCAGTATGAAAGCTTTTTAATGGATAAAACGTGTAGTCATAATAATAAGCA
Source organism: Staurois parvus (assembly GCF_062004578.1). Taxonomy (NCBI): domain Eukaryota; kingdom Metazoa; phylum Chordata; class Amphibia; order Anura; family Ranidae; genus Staurois; species Staurois parvus. Next base: position 15,592,221 of record NW_028317815.1, on the reverse strand, counting down.
TAAATAGGCTTGTAAATTAATAAGCATCCACTGTAGTGAAGGAGTGTGAAGCCTCTGGATGGATTATGGTCACTGGCATCTGGCCTGATAAGAGAGCATGCATGCTCCAAATGTGCGCTAACCCCGCCATCACGTAACCGGAAGTAACGTCTCAACTGAGGGAATCCCGGAACTAGGAGGACATGCTGGAAGCTACCAGCACCACCGCCAGATGCTGGTGACCACCATCCATCCAGAGGCTTCACACTCCTTCACTACAGCGGATGCTTATTAATTTACAAGCGCAAACCTTTTTTTACTTTGCAAGTGGCCTGTATTACTACACTTTTCATCCATTAAAAAGCTTTCATACTGCACTTAGAGGGCGTCACCTCTTTCTTCCTGACCAAAACTCCCACTTGCTGCATCTTTGGTGCTCTTTCAGAAAACTGAAAAAAGGATTGGGGGGGGGGGGATCACCATGAGTTACAGCACTAGTTGACACCAACCCTAGTGACGCCACTGGTTAATACATAAATGTTTTGAAGTAGGGAGTCAAAATTTTAAGCCCTTTTAATCCACTTATTTTGCAGCTTATTCAGTAAGGAAGAGAGCTATGTGCAATGTATAGGAAATAGCTTTTGTGTCAGGCATATTATCAGTTTTCTTGAGGCAACAAAGAATGAGGATACTGCACTTACCAAGTAGAAAATCTTTAACATTTTTTATAAGCTCTTTTGAACGATTTTTATCTGCCTCTATACGACTGATGGCTTTACTCAAAGTTTTGTTGAGTCTTGAAGCTTTTAACTTTGTATCCTCTGCCAGCTGCCTGATGTGCTGAATCTAAAACAAAATAGATGATATTGTACTTCAACTTCAACAAAATGTCCTATATTAATGTTGTAGTGCTAAGAACATTTTTAACTCTTTTAGTATACCAGGACCTTTAAATACTACTGGGAATATCTTTGGTCTAGTGATAGAGCAAAAAATTTAGCAGCATCCTCGACATAGACTTATTTAAGCTTGCCTTTTCAGTCATCAGCTATTATTGTTTATAGATCAAGGGAGACAGCTACCAAGCCCACCCAACGTCCTGATGCGTAATGTGCTACAAAATGTGTAGCAAGCTTAGCATGTTATCATAGGTAGCGTCATCCAGTAAAACCTGTGCATCCATCAGCAGTGCTCTCCTCTTCATTTTCCAGCACCGATCCAAGCTGCAGCAAATAAAGCTCACACTGGAGCCAGTAAGATGGTAATAGTGTACTATGAAGAGTTTGGCAACAACCTGAGTCGCTGGTGGAGGTATTATAATACATATGTTTTTTGGACTATAGAGGACTTTTTTGCATTTTATCGGCACTCTATGCGCTTTATATATATACTTTATTTTTTTTGTGATATTATACTGCACTTTAGGATTGATGTATAGATATGTGACTAGTTCTTGCACTTTGTGATCAATTTGTGTGCAGCTGCATGTGATTATTTATTTCAGGTACTTATATAGCACCATCAATTTACGCAGCACTTTACACATATATTGTACATTCACATCAGTCTCTAACCCTCAAGGAGCGTACAATCTAAGGGCCCTAACTTACATTCATACATACATATACTAGGACCAATTTAGACAGGATCCAATTAACCTTCCAGAATGTCTTTGGAGTGTGGCAGGAAACCAGAGTACATGAAGGAAACCCATGCAGGCACAGGAAAAACATGCAAACTTCAGGCAGGTGATGCCGTGGTTGGGATTTGAACCAACGACCATAGTACTGCCAGGCGGAAGTGCTAACCACTTAGCCACTATGCTGCCCATTTTCTTTATGTTTCCATACAGTTTTTGTTTATCAACTTTTCACAGCCTCTTTTGTCATGGTGTGGACCTTATGTTAGATATTTGGTTTAAATGCAAAAATTTACAAAAAAAAAAATACTTAAATAGCTTGAAAAACCAAACTATGAATAACACTTTCTCTTCCGTAATAGCGGTGTTTATCACAATGGTATTCTTTATATGTGGATATGAGTGCATTATGTGCAGATTCCTTCACCACAGCAAGTTTATTCATGTGAAATGGTCTCTGGTGTTATTTATTATATTCACCTGTTTCTCAGCCTCAAGGAGATGAATTGCGACACTCTTTAACTTAACATCTGTTTCATTTGCTTTTTTCAGACTATCTCTGGCAACAGGCACAGCTCCATTACAGTCCGGTCCACCACATTTCCTTTTGCCAAACTTATCTCGGCATAGAGCACCTCCACAGGGGGAAATATTACAAGGAAAGTCCCAAACAGTTCCACAAACCTGTAAGAAGACATGTTCTGCAATTGTCAATATCATAAACCAATATTTACACATTTTAAAATACAGGCATCTGGTAAACAAATGACAGCAGTGTAATTCTAACACATTACTATTTTTAAAAATGAGTTTAGAATGGCTTAGAACAAAGGATAGCTCAGAGCATAAGAAGTGAGCAAAAATGTGGCTGAAGTCTGTTCCCCTGGATCCAGTTCTTCCGGTTGGATGCCACCACCTTTGGCACCCATGTAACATAGAAAAGGTGAAAGCAAGATGTCAGTCACATATTAAACACACCTCTGCCCTTCCTCTGACAGCTACCAGGGATAATAAGGCTGCATTCACACTTGAGCATTTTGTAGAATGAAGCTCAAAGCTCCAAAAACGCTCAAACTTAAAAAAATCTATTTTTCTCTATGATGCCTTTTCGCATGATCAGGTGTGAACAGGCACCATAGAGAACAATTGTTTTTTTAAGTTTGAGCTTTTTTGGAGCTTGGAGCTTCCAGCTACAAAACACTCAATACGTGTGAATGCAGCCTAAGAGATGTAGCTGGAAACTTAGCTTAACATAAACAAAAAATCAAACTTTGCTTTCTGATAGACATGCTCTTTGTTCTGATTATGCTGCATGTTTTGGATGGTACTACTTTTTACATGCTTGGGATATGGAAACATCCTCTTTAACCAGAAACAACTATTGTCCTAATCTGAATTATAGACTGATCTATATATTTTTCAGACCTCCTGTTTGAAACTGGAAATAATAATAGAGCTGATGCTTAGCGCTAAGCCGATTAGTAAATGATTTGTAGGGGGGAGCTTTTTTTGCACAATCTTCCAAATCAAAAACAAATGCACATTTCTTTAAATTTCTCTTAACCATGTGGTTGCTGTACAAAGCCAAGCCATCTTGGTTCAATAGCTGAGAGTTCAAATAAATAAATGAAATAAACCATGTTTAAATATTCATTTTATATATATATATATATATATATATATATATATATATATATATAAAACAATGTTTATGCACCAAGAATAATCTGTGCTCTGCCCGTTGATTATATTAATTGCCTTGTAAAAAGGTGTCTTGGAGCTAATTATTTCTATATGTGGTATTCAGTGGAAAACACTCTGATTCCAGCACACATGCAGCATTTTTGACAAAAAGAAGATTCATTTCAACAGACTTGCAGGCATGAAATTACTGGCATGCTGGGGTCTCATGAGACATTGCCTTAGGTCATACTTAAGAACTGGTAAACATTGCTCTAACTGAAGCTGTCTTCATTAGGCATGATTTTTATCCCTACTATTCAAAAACATATCAGTTATGCCAAGTACAATTTTCAAAGGACAATATACTGTATATAAAGCTGTAATATGTCTGGGTAGTAGCAGAGTCCAATGCTTGAGAGGTCTGTCCTTCAGATACTACTGACTGGTCATTCAATGGAGTTCTGCATTTGGACTACAATGGTTTCACTATCAGGAGGAATCAGGTAGAGTCAGAAAAATTGGGAAGTTTCTCTAATGCTCCGTACACACGATAAGAAAATCGTACAAAAATTTTTGTGGAACCAGTGATCGAACAATTTTCTCTTTGTTGATGAGCAGGATGTTTTATCCGATAACGATATTGTGAACGAAAAAATCTGGTTGAACAACAGTGAAAAATGTTGTCGTGTCGCATACGAACGACTGATTTTCAATGTGGTGGTATGACGGTCGTATGAAAAAAATCTATCAAGCGCTATCACGCATGAGTGGAAACAGAAGATGACCCGGATGTTTATGTCCAAAGAATCTTTGTAAACACGAACGAAAAATCCAAATGTTAAAAGTAGACTGGCCTAATGAGATAATGAAACCAGAATTATGCATTATATATATTTTTATGTATATAGGTAATGTAATAAACTATATTATACTCATTGCTGTTAATTGTTTTGTATATCGCTCATTCTGGCCGGAATGGCGTGGCTACAAGGTCACATGCACACTGCATCACTTCCACTTGTACAGAAGACGTCAACACTACGTATTGCCCGATGAATGATTTTTTTAGATTGGTTAATGTGGGCCACGATTTCGACCAACGAATGAACGCCTCTCGGTTGTCAGATGACCGATCGGTCAATTTTCTAATTGTGTATTCCCACCTTAAGACAGAAACAATTGAGTACTGTGTGTGATACTTTTTTTATTTGCACTAACATACAATTTTCAGGACAAGCTTTTGGTGTATGTCCCCTTCTTCAAGGTCCAAGCAGTTCTCGAATAAGTACCCTTGAAAAAGGTGACATACCCCGAAAGCTTGTCCTGAAAATTGTATTTTAGTGCAAATAAAAAAAGTATTTCGGACAGCACTCAATTGTTTCTGTCGCAAGTGCACTAATACGGCTACAATCACCTCAAGCAAGATGGTAGTTTCTCTAACAGTTTGTGGGTCCTTCCTGTTGAAACACAAATCTAATCAGCTGCAAATACACCAACACCAAGTTGCTGGACAAAGATCCTCTACTGTTGCTGGCCCACCTGGGGTTAGTATTTTTATTATTTTCACTGTATACGAATACAGGCTATAAAAAAGAAAATGTATTCAATGTGGAATTTTAGAAAAAATATATACATTTTTAAGTTTGAGTAGAGTGGGTTTGGAATATCTGTCAGTTTTTCTCTTGCAGTTTGAGTGGTTTCTGTGGAGATTTTCCTTACCCTGGGCAATAGAGGAAACGAAGAAAAATGATTCTATTAGAGACTTAAGCAGCAACCTAAATAACCCGATGATGTTCTGTTTCTCTGTATACTAAAACTATTTTTAAAAAAAATCTTTTTTTTGCTGAATGTGTTGTCATTGGAGAGATTTCCCCTGAATTTTGTCCCTATGACCACACAGGAAGTATATAGTAGCCAACATTTCTAAATAATTAGAAGACACCCATTGGAGGGGCCGAGAAAGTGAAGCATGCCACCTCCCAGTCACATAGGGGTGTGATTAAAAAGTGGGTTTGGTGAGTAAGTGGGTGTGGCTTCACCACAAATGGCTTCTCACAAATGTAGCCCTATGCTTTACTACATTTTGGACAAATCATTGAAGAGAAAGTGGGAGAAAAATAAATCCCATTGTTGGTGTCTCTGGGCTAAACATCATTTCTGAATCCTTTGAGATAGAGGCTTTGGTGCCTGCATGCATGAGGGAGCACTGGGCTGATTTTAAATACTACACACAAGCACCTTATTGCAGCAATTGAATGCGGCATGCGGTGCTTAGGCTAGAAAAGCATTCTGAAACAAAAAAGAACACAGTCCTAAAGTCAGAGCAGCACTAGATGCACTTCTGCCTAAAAGACTGGGGTGATTAAGACCTGCATTTGTCAAACATGTGTTTACACTAAAATCAACAGAATACACAAAAAGTAGAATTAAGTTGAGTTACAAATGAAAGGCTAAGTTCACCTTAACAAAAATAAATATATATATATATATATATATATATATATATACACACATACACATATTTTCACAGGTAAAAAAATGTACATTTGTTATTGTATTACTTTGCAGACTGTAAGGCATTGCACTGGTGATCAGCAGATTCACAGAACTCTGTTCATGAATGAGGTGCCCATGTGGGCAGAGCCCCACAAGGCTGCGTTATTTTTAAATTCTGACAGCAGGTGCAGGGAGAAGTACCCTGCCCACTGTCACAGGGAAGGGGGATCGGGGGGAGAGGTGGCAGGAGCAGGAACATGTTACATGTTCCACCCTAAATACGGATGGAACATTTAACATGTTCCAGAGGTGAACTTATCCTTTAAACATGTTTGCCGCTAAAATTATTGTATCTCTGTAGTGATACCTACTGGAGCACCATGTAGGTAGCCAAGGGTACCCATGAAGCCTCTATAGTTCTTAAATGTCCAGTCCAGAACTGAAATAAATTGATCTGTTTGCATACATGCAACACACATGCAAAGGAAAGGGAAGGAGGGTCTAAGAAGGAGCATCCCTGTCTTGTCTTTTGTAATTCCAACCGCTGAGAGCAGATGAAGGGTTCTCAGATAGGTTACGACAGTGTCCTAGATCTTTTTGGATAGCAGGCGGGACAACAATTCTGTGGGACAGTTTCCAAAATCCTGTGACACCCCTGCAGGATCCAGGACACTTGGCAACTATGTAAGTGTAGTGTAGTTCCTTCACCAGGAACACAAACAGCAATTACAATGTCTATACATTCCCTTTATGAATCCACCTGAAGCTGGTTCCAGTCTCCATGACTTCCCAGTAGATCCTCCTAGAAACATATGCAGTCCATAAAACAGAAACTGAAAGATGAGTTCACTGCACCCTGGGTGTCCCTGGGAAAGAAGAAATGTCCCATTGGGAAAAAAGGGGCAAATATTCCAACCCTTTCTTCTCTAAAATTATAAAAGGTTCTAACTAGAATCCTATTTTACTTATGAATGAATATTTAGAAGATTACTTAAAGAAAACAGTCAAGCATGATATATAATGTTATTTTTTCCAGATTTTAAAAATAATTTGTTTGAATGATAGCTCTTACCATTTCATTCATTTTACTTATTTGCAGAGATTTCATTTTGTTTAGCTTTTCTAAATTATTTTTGTCCTTTATATCTAGGTTGCTGAGTTCAGTCAGAATTCTTTTTCTAGTTTTGGATGCAGTGCGGATAGTAGGTGTAGCATTGCGTGCCTTCTCTGCTGCAGATAACGATGTTTTGTAGTGTTTGGAGATCTTGTCAAAAGCTGCTTGGATGTCTAATAGGAAAGAAAAAAGAATGTAAATCTTTCTTGTCTTTGCTTCCAAAAAAAAAAAAGCACACAAAATAAATTATGAAACAAAACACAATACATGGATATCATACTGATTCACATTTCATATAATCTTAAAAAAAGGGATAGAGCACAATACAATATAAATGTATGTTTAGTAAATAACAGACACTTTCTGACATGCATGTGCAAACTCTTCAACAAGCTCATAAATCATTCATATTTTGGCATATTCAGGCATGTTTGTTTTTAATCACATGTTCAGCTTGCTGTACTGTATTTTCAACACAAATACAGTTCTGGACGTGGAGGTATTAATTTTGACATATACCTCAAGAGCCAAGGCCAGGGACTAATGAAGGATCTAATGTAACCACATATTTACATGGTTGAATTCACATTAAAATGGCTGTAAACCCTTACATATACACAGTGAAGTGACTGTCCTTAGGTAATACACAGAGATGAAACAAATCCTCCTACATTTTGTAGAAGATGTACCTGTTTATCGATGGCCATCTTTCCCCTTCATCTATTCAAAGTGCCGAATTCACACAGGACCTCTCATCTCTGAAAAGGGGGGGGCAGAGACCTGAAGTTACATCAGTGAGGAGAGTTCTGAAAGCTGATTGGAGGGAAGAGACACCCCCCCCTCCATACAGCTCACAGGAGCTGAGCTGAGGCTGTCAATCTACCGGAGGTCCCTCCCATGTCACCATTTTTTCCAGGAAAACTTGTCAAAAATTATTTATGCTGATAGCAGAGATAAAAAGTCTCAGACAGAAATGACACTTGGTGCTCCTAATTTATACAAGTATACAATATAGAGGGATATGCTTTGTTCATATTTTATGTCTCTGGCTTACAACCACTTTGAAGTTTTTTCATCTAAATGTTGGATCAGTTAATAAACACCATAGCGGTTGGAAAATGATGACTGACAAAAACAAGAGACGCCACCTTGAAGCAAAACATCAGCTTTTAGATGAGGGCTGGGGCTTTAACAGACAGGCAGAGCTCTGAGGAAAGCAGAAGTTCAGGTGCGTACTGCAGATTTTAATCGAATAACATGTACTGGAGATTTTAGTCAACTAAAATACGACTAAGACTAAAACAATTCAGATGACTAAAATATGGCTAAAACTAAAATGGCATTTTAGTCAAAAGACTATGACAAAAAAATTAAATTGAAATTTGACATTGAAATTAGCAGTGGTCAGTCGCAATGGAGTGAAAGGGTGAGTGGAGATTGGCAATATTTTTATAACATGATGGGAATCTGGAAATGTAATGAAAAATTACTTTGAGTTCTACTATAAGGAGACTCCATTATTAAAAAAAAACAAACAAACTGTGGTTTAGTGGTTAGCACTTTTGCTTGCAGCACTAGGGTTGCACTTTTAATTCCGAATCATGACACTACCACCATGCAATTTGCATGCTCTCCCTGTGCTTGTGTGAGCTTCCTCTGGGTATTCTGGTTTCCTCCCACACCAAAGATATGCTTGCAGGTAGATTGGCTCCTTTCTAAAATAGGGAGAAGTATGTGTATATATGAATGTGAGTTAAGAACCTTAGATTTGAAGCTCCTTGAGGGCAGGGACTGATGTGTATGCACAGTATACTGTATATGTAAAGTGCTGCATATATTTTATGTCTATATAAATACCTTTAATTTAAACAAAACTACAGGTACAGTTCTTACCTTTAACTTTGACTATATTTTCCTTCTGCTTCTTTATTCTTATTATTTCTAAGTCTTTATATAAGACATTAATCTCTTTCTCAATATCCCATATTGTTTTATTCAGCTTTGGTATCTCACTGAATTTTCCCAAATCTGAAATGCTGATTTTATTTACTTTATTCCTGTAATAAAAAGTCATAAATCAGTTAAAACTTTTCAATATTAAATTTATTTTTAAGCTTCCTTGTCCTTTTTGTTTACTCTGTCATGATTGATTGCTGTCTGTGTTGCCATTGTAGAGGTTTCCCTTGCTTTGTGTCCCAATGACCATACAGGGACTGTGGAGATTCCGCTCACAAGAATACTAAACACAATACAAGAAACTGAAACTAACCCTTCCCTGCTGTACTGTAAGGATTGCTATGTCTCAGCCAGGACTGTGCAGGCTCTTTTTTTTATAATCAATCTTTATTAACATTTTCCGATGACATAGAATAAACAATAAGTCAGCAGATACACTTCAATCTGACAAAGAAGTAGTAAATATAAAAAAAAACCCATATAACAACAGAGGCAAACAAACATCTTAACCATAATTCCTCCGGGTGCTCTGGTTTCCTCCCACACTCCAAAGACATGCTGTTAGGTTAATTGGATCCTGTCTAAATTGGCCCCAATATGTGTATGTATGAATGTGAGATAGGGACCTTATATTGTACACCCCTTGAGGGTTAGGGACTGATGTGAATGTACAATATATATATATATATATATATATATATATATACAGTCATGGCCGAAATTGTTGGCACCCTTGATATTTCTCCAGGAAATCATGTATTTCTCACGAAACGTATTGCATTAACACATGTTTTGCTATACACATGTTTATTCCCTTTGTGTGTATTGGGACAAAACAAAAAAAGGGAGGAAAGAAAGCAAATTCGACATAATGTCACACAAACCTCCAAAAATGGGCTGGACAAAAGTATTGGCACCCTTTCACAACTGCGGATAAATAAGAATGTTACAAGCATGTGATGCTCCTGTAAACTCACCTGGGGCAAGTAACAGGTGTGGGCAATATAGAAATCACACCTGAAAGCAGATAAAAAGGAGAGACGTTCACTTAACCTTTGCATTGTGTGTCTGTCTGTGCCACACTAAGCATGGACAACAGAAAGAGGAGACGAGAACTGTCTGAGGACCTGAGAACCAAAATTGTGGCAAAATATCAACAATCTCAAGGTTACAAGTCCATCTCCAGAGAACTAGATTTGCCTTTGTCCACAGTGCGCAACATTATCAAGAAGTTTGCAACCCATGGCACTGTAGCTAATCTCCCTGGTCGTGGACGGATGAGGAAAATTGATGAAAGATTGCAACGCAGAATAGTCCGGATGGTGGATAAGCAGCCCCAAACATGTTCCAAAGACATTCAAGCTGTCCTGCAGGCTCAGGGAGCATCAGTGTCAGCGCGAACTATCCGTCGACATTTAAATGAAATGAAACGCTATGGCAGGAGACCCAGGAGGACCCCACTGCTGACACAGAGACATAAAAAAGCAAGACTACAGTTTGCCAAAATGTACTTGAGTAAGCCAAAAGCCTTCTGGGAAAACGTCTTGTGGACAGATGAGACCAAGATAGAGCTTTTCGGTAAAGCACATCATTCTACTGTTTACCGAAAACGGAATGAGGCCTACAAAGAACAAAACACAGTACCTACGGTAAAATATGGTGGAGGTTCAATGATGTTTTGGGGTTGTTTTGCTGCCTCTGGCACTGGGTGCCTTGACTGTGTGCAAGGCATCATGAAATCTGAGGATTACCAAAGGATTTTGGGTCGCACTGTAGGGCCCAGTGTCAGAAAGCTGGGTTTGCGTCCAAGATCCTGGGTCTTCCAGCAGGACAATGACCCCAAACATACGTCAAAAAGCACTCAGAAATGGATGGCAAAGAAGCGCTGGAGAGTTCTGAAGTGGCCAGCAATGAGCCCAGATCTAAATCCCATTGAACACCTGTGGAGAGATCTTAAAATTGCTGTTGGGAAAAGGTGTCCTTCCAATAAGAGAGACCTGGAGCTGTTTGCAAAGGAAGAGTGGTCCAAAATTCCGGGTGAGAGGTGTCAGAAGCTTATTGATGGTTATAGGAAGCGACTGATTTCAGTTATGTTTTCCAAAGGGTGTGCAACCAAATATTAAGTTAAGGGTGCCAATACTTTTGTCCAGCCCATTTTTGGGGTTTTGTGTGACATTATGTCATATTTGCTTTTCTGCCTCTGTTTTATATTTGTTCCAATACATACAAAGGGAATAAACATGTGTATAGCAAAACATGTGTTAATGCAATACCTTTTTTGTGTGAAATACTTGATTTTCAGGAAAAATATCAAGGGTGCCAACAATTTCGGCCATGACTGTATGTAAAGCACTGCGTAAACAGACGGTGCTATATAAGTACCTGAAATAAATAATTGCACATAAACGGAATATCCATGACACTTAGAATTTCCAGTGACTGTGCAGGCTCTTAAAGGGGAGAGCAATGTGCCCTTGACATGGCACATCATGCTAGGAAAAGTTAATACAGTATACAGATTGGAAGGAGAGGGTTTAATCTAAAACTGCTTTGAATTTACAAATACCATTACATTTTTCTCATAGGGGTATTCTAAACCATAGAGTTGTTGATTGCCTACCTCTAATATAATATATGGACATAACAACTTTTTCGAAGGTCAATGACAATGTAAATTCTGTTTCTGCATGCCTCACCAATGACCTATAATAATCTAAAGTAATAAATGAATAATAAACTTCATTGATTGGATAATTTATCAAATGGGTTATAAACATGTTAAAGTGCATCTAAACCTGAAAACAAAAAGTTTATACATTGAACCTTACCAGCCCTTAAATGTAGTGGCTGAATAAATTTTCTTTCTTCAAGCGTTTTTTCCCAATTCTGAGAATAATACATTTTCTGTCCCCTTATGACTACACTCACTTCTCCCCTGTATAGAGACAGCCATGGTTGTCACATAGGCTGGATTTCAAACACGGCTGCCATAATTCATCCACATCAATTGGTAGTTGATGGGACAAGTCATTTACACAATAATAATAACATTATCCTTGCAGTCTTTTCAGCTCACAGAAAGCACCAAGGACACTGCATTTCTGGCCACATCATCAGATATTTTTGTTCTTGCTATAAACATTTTAAGCCTGAAAAAAGAAATATAAAACAAGTACCACATCTAAGGACTGATAAGCTGCAATATTTTACATTTTTGTTTTTGGTACTAGATACCTTTTAATGTTGGCCTGGGCAAACAAGCTGATTCTTCTGAAAGGAAAATGATAACTAATAATTGCTAAAGGCAGCACAGTTATTGTTCTTATTTAAATTGTTTTCTTATATAATCCAAATGCAAGAATAATTGTGGTCTAAATACCTTCAGTACAGCTAGACATGGTTACAAACATGTAGAAATAACCTAACCACTACCATTAAAGGTTACCTTATATTTTCGTAGAAGGTCTTGACTTTTGCATACTTGTCAGGTGAAAGAATTCGGCTCTTAAACATTTTCTCAATGGCAGAAAGTCTATCCTTAAGAATTCTCATCTGCACGTCACAACCCATTGGCGATCTGGTGGGGCCAATGTTGGCAGCTAATCTCACCAAGTCATGAACAGAGTCAGCCAGGGAGGATACATCAGCTTCGTATTCATCAAAGCACATATGACATCGAGGGCATGCAGGGAACTCTTGCCTGAATTTAGGAGCACATTGGTCACAGTATCTTCCAGTGACTCCTACTTTGCAGTTGCATGCCCCAGTGCCTTTATCACACATAGGCTTATTACTGCCTTCCAAATTGCACCTGCAAGCTGCAAAATCATAATGGCGTGAAATATAAAAAGTGTTCTATCACAATAAAATCTTTTGTTAAGATTATAACTTGATTTGTCAAGAAATCCACTCTTAAGAATGGATGAAACTTACATATCCATATGGAATACTTGATACAATCACTTCACATGAAAGCTCAAATTATCAATATGTAAAATAGATTGGGCCTATTCTGAAACTCTTCACCTGACCACATATACAGTGTATTGCCTAGATAATATAGACTGACTGAATAGGATATGTTCAACAAAGTATTCACATACCCATGCTCCTATTTTCCCAGTGTGCACATGGTATGAAAGACTGGGTACCATTGTACAGATTTTATAACTAATTTAATATCATGGTACAGTTGTCTATGATCTGAAAAATGTTTTCTCCAGTGGAAGTCCCTCAAAGCTGTGCTCCAGAGTTATTACTGTGCTCCTTTGATAGTTCAGTTATCATCACCAGTTTTAAAGTCCAACTGAACTTGCAGTTTAAACCAGCTAAATACATTTGTAGGAGTGTAGCACTACCCCCTTAGGGATTGCTGATGAATTGGGTCCTCCTATAGTCCTGCACAGCCAATCATTTGGCATTTTCCACACCAGCTTGCACTTGGACACAGAAACCAGTCCTTGATCTTTAGTTTTGTTATTTATTGATGGGATTGGAACTTGGATAGGGTAAGGGGGGTATAGGATGCCCAAGGAAACCGATAACTGAGGACAACTTCCTGAAACTATTTACAAGCTTCTGTTCTATGATACAGCCTCTATTGGAATGCTAGCCAGCATCTCCTACCACTCCAGACCCTAGATGAACTCCTCTTCACCCATCAATCTGGAGACTTTCTTCCTGAGCAGGGGATATGGCTCCTGTTTCTTTAAAGAAGGTGAACAGTCACTATGAGGGGGCTAATCTTGTTTTCCATCAGAGTGTTCCTTCCCCTATCTACACAGGGGGTGCAGGTGTACTCATTCAGATCCTCTCCTGTACAGCTTTTGGAATGGCTACTATCAGGTCTATCAGCTGGGTTGCTCTTTCCCTGTCATACAGTGGTACTCTCTCAGGGGACCAGCGAGTCTTGAGTTTTCCTCCTCTCCAGCTCCAGGATTGTAGGCAGGCCCCATCCCACTAGCCTCCTGGCAGCCTCCTTCTTCCAGCCTCATATCTTCCTCTACACACTCCTCTTCTTCCACCTGACTCCTTACACTCACCCTACTGAGCAGGCTCCAATACTTTTAAGGGAGTCCCAGCACCTTGCCAAGCCTTCTGTTGGGAATTGGCTGAGGTCACTCAAGAGTGCAGCCAGCCTCTCCTCCACCCACTGCCGCCAAGGCCCTCCCCCAAAAGATTCAGAGCAGGGGGAAATTCCAGAGGGACTGGCCTGCAAAGTCTCCCAGCCATGATCACAATTTGACCCCTCTGGCTGTTAAGAGCTCCTGTCTAACCATTAGGATCTAGTTCCCCCTAGCTAAACTAGGAGGGTGTTACAGAAGCATCAAACAAAGGTGAGCAAAGTCTAGGGTGTCTTTACATTTAGTTCATGTAGAAAGTGTTACAGTTGATAGGAGATGAATATTAGGTAATATCTACAAAAATGATAAGGTAATCTGTACATTTTAAATATAAGGTCGCAATAAAGCACACATTTGTACATGTTGGCAAATATTTACTGGTTTCATAATTTCTATGATCCCTAAAATGTATTCATTAACCAAAATAGTAATTATTTAATGTTGTAATATGTTGCATGATGACTACTGCTATTAAACTGTTACAAATATACTCACGTATGCATTTCACCTTAGGATTTCCATAATAATTTTCTTCACATTGGTCACATTTCTTTCCTTTGTATTGTGGTTTGCATAGGCACTGACCTGTAAACTGTTAAGACTCACACTATAAATAAAACAATGCCCCAAGGCCTTACACAGCACAGATGTTAATGTATCAGATAATATTTATTCATGTTGCAAAAACACGTGAAAGGGAATCTGGATCTGAATCCAAATATGTTTGTTAGAAGATGCAGCTGAAAACAGATTTTTCTATGACTCCTGGACTGCACAATTTTTCCAATACAGGAAAATTGAACATACTCATTGAGTGAACTAAAATACAGTGCAGGAGAACAGCAGCTTCCATCTAAAGGTTATTACCATTACTAGGTACTAATTCATGACAGATTCACTGTAAAGCTTAAAGAGTAACTCCACTTTTGTTGAGAGAAAAACATTCCCCTCTGGGTGATCTATGTTCATTACAGGGATTTTAACAAACTTTGTTGCAAATTTCTACCTTTTGTTATTCTAAAGAAATAGCTGTTTGTTTGTCTGTGTCCATGTGCACCGTGAACCTGTATGGAAGTGATTTCAAATTTTCAACCAGCTGCTGCACCTGCAGGGCTCTAATGAGGAAAGTTGCAAAGTCTGCATCCCTTTAGACATGCTTTCCCTTTGGGAGTATCTCACCAAAAAGGATATTTTTGCCTCAGGGGATGCCCAAAATCTGTCTTGTATTTTAGTGGAGGTTTCTGGGAAAATCAGTAAGTCAATCACACAAGCAGGAAATTACATTTCTGGGGGGCGTTCTGTACACCAATTTTGTACATAATGACTCTAGGTAGCCATATTGCATTGTATTTTACAGAAAATTACACAGCTGTAGATTGAAAAGGAAAAGTCATTTTTAACCCCTTCGTGCCTAAGAGTAAAACAAATCTTTATGCCTAAGCACAATTTTGCAACTTTGATATGTGTTAGTAAAACCGTACATATCATCACAACTACTTTGTGCATTCAGGTAGATTATACCTTTTTTTTTTCAGGACAAATTGGGCTTTCATTTGTTGGTGAATGGCAATGGATATCTCCTGATTTATTTTTTTATTATCAAAAGAAAAATTGGCCCAAAACAGTAAAAAAAACAAACATTTTATTAAATGTAGCTGTATATTTCTTGCTACTACCTTAACCTACTACCAAACAACTCAAAATAATTTCTCCTGACGATCACAGTGATACCACATATGTGTATGTTAGTTGTTGTACCCATAGTATAACCTAGAAACAATAGTGCACATTACCTGATTACAATGATTCCCTACGGAATTATTTAGGGAACAGTTGCAAGGTTTACATCCTTTTCCACTGGAAAAGCCCCAGTAGCCAGGTGCACAATTGTCACATTGAATTCCAATTACATTAGGCAAACAAGGGCACTGTCCAGTAGTTCTGTCACATACACATTCTCCAACTTCCTCATAAATTGAGCAATTCTCAGCCTTTGTTCCCTGGGAGTTACAAACACAGCCTTAGAAAATAAAAAAAAATATATTATTATTATTATTATTATAATACAGGCTTTATATAGCACCAACAGTTTCTGCAGCATTTATATATTTACATGTGTATTAGAAAGAAAACTAGTCTATATTAGCAGATTTTCAGCTCTTATAATAAAAATGTTCTAAACCCAAAACTTTCTTTGAATAGCATCGGAAAGGTTTTAAACAGGAAGTAAAAAGATATCTTTCCAATGTGAGGAAAATCCCTTGAATATTAATATGAATGAAAATTAATAGCTGTCACAGGAACGGTTCTCCTTGTTGGATTATTTCCTCTGTATTCCTGTTCTGGTGGCAACCTAAAAGTTTGGATTTATAACTTTTATTCCAGGTGTCATTGGTGGTTAGGACAATTAGAGAGAGTGCATCTCCCTAACCAGAACAAACTGATTATAATATACACTCACAAAACCACTTTATTAGGTATACCTTACTAGTAACGAGTTGGATCCCCTTTTGCCTTCAGAACTGCCTTAATTCTTCGTGGCATAGATTCAACAAGGTGTTGGAAACATTCCTCAAAGCTTTTGGTCCATATTGACATGAGTTACTGTTGCCTTTCTATCATCTCGAACCAGTCTGCCCATTCTACTCTGATTTTCATCCACAATGCTGCTCACTGGATATTTTCTCTTTTTCAGATCATTCGCTGTAAACCCTAGAGATGGTTGTGCATGAAAATCCCAGTAGATCAGCAGTTTTTTAAATACTCAGAGCAGTCTGTGTGGCACCAACAACCATGCCACATTCAAAATCACCTAAATCCCCTTTCTTCCTCATTCCGTTACTGCCATGTGATTGGCTGATTAGCAGTTTGTGTAATCAAGCAATTAGACAGGTGTACCTAATAAAGTGGCTGGTGAGTGTATAATATACTGGACTTTACTTGTAACCTGCCACCAAGTGGTATCAAAGGCTCGTTTTTACTTTTTTTAAATAACAAACATGGTTTTGCAAAGAGCAGCCCGATCTTCCTCTTCTCGGGTCCCCTGTCGGTGCTTATGGCTGCTCCCCCCTTGTTGCTTGCTATGGGGCACTGGTGCATGCTTGCTCTCGAGCCCCACTATCTGCTTCTATAAGACACAGCAGAGCAAAGCTTGGCACAGCCGCCACCCCCTCCTCACTGGCTGTGATTGAAAGCAACGGGAGACAATGTCTCAGCCAATGGGAAGGGAGAAACCTGTGAAAGCTGAGGCTCCTGTGCATGGCGCTGGACCGAGATCGGGCTCAAGTAAGTATTAAGGGGGGCTTATGGGGTTGCTGCACACTGAAGGTTTTTTACCTTCATGCATACAATGCATGTAGGTAAACAGTCTTCAGCCTTTAAAGCTACTTTAATTATAACTATAGAATATGTTTCTGTATGGTTGCTGCTGAATATTGGTTCAGTGTATCAGCCACGTCTTGTTATAAATGCCATATCGGTAATTAAAATTTGGATGGAAAAAACAACAGACTCTGTGGATAGAGTCCTAAGGCATTCTACAATTTGAATTAACATCTTCACAGTGAGTTTACAGTGATAGTGATGTTTCTCCAGGTTTAAGTGTTGAAAAGTGTTTGCAAATGTACCATTGCTGGCATTTGGAGATTGGGCAATGCCAGAGTATTTATTTACAGTATATCACCAACGTTAGGATTTGTTTGCAATGTATGGGTTGACTTTGGTATGACTTGACTTTACTTCCTAATTTTATACCATATTCCTGTGTCAGGATTGGAATACATGGCTTGATTCCAACACAAATCAAGCGTCGCCTCTGACAGCTGGGGAGGAAGGGAGGTGATTATGGAGTGCTTTTGACCTGTGCAGTAAAAGGTTTTTGGTTCTTCTATTTTTATATAGAGAGATAAAAAGTAAGCCTATTAAGGCCTATGACTTAGACAGTCACCTAGAGGATTGCTTGGTGGGTTTAGAAATGCACAGATGTCTACCTGTCAGGTTTTGGTAACACATTTGCCTGTATTGCCAGGTATTTCCATCTATATAAAACAAGAACTTGGCACTTATTTTTGCTTTTACATGTATGTTGACACACTGTATGAATGCTGGCAGAAGCACTCGCAAAGGTTATCAGCAATAGAATGACAGGAATTTGGCTTTTGCAGTTTCTGTTATGTGCACATTAATATATTACTAAGTCATAGGTTTTAAAGAAAACTTGTACAATAGGAAGTATGTAGGCATTTGCTGACTTATCCATCTGAAAATGCCAGTTTTTCTAGCTGATATGCTGATCTAGTGGCTTCAGTGCTTTCTGTTATTGAACAAATATTCAGATCAGGAACTCTGACTTGCCACATGCTTGGATGCCAGGTAACTAGCTTTTTCAGAAGTAAATCAGCAATGGCTATCTATCTATCTATCTATCTATCTATCTATCTATCTATGGAAGCTTGAAGGACAGGGAAGGTTAGGATGGCTACACAGGCCTGGGAGACCAAGAGAGGGTCTGGGGGGCTGGGAAAGCCAAGGCAGCTAGCAAGTCCAAGGGGGCTGGTTTGTGTCTCTGTGGACATATTTCTGGCTTTGTCACTACCGTACTGACTGTGTCTCTGTGGATATATTTCTGGCCTTGTCAGTACTGTACTGATTGTGTCTCTGTGAATATGTTTCCAGCTTTGTCAGTACTGTACTGATTGTGTCTCTGTGAATATGTTTCCAGCTTTGTCAGTACTGTACTGATTGTGTCTCTGTGAATATGTTTCCAGCTTTGTCAGTACTGTACTGATTGTGTCTCTGTGGACATATTTCTGGCTTTATCAGCACTGTACTGATTTTATCTCTGTGGACATACGTATTTCCAGCTTTGTCACTACCGTACTGATTGTGTCACTGTGGACATCATTCTGGCTTTGTCAATACTGTACTGATTGTGTTTCTGTGGAACTATTTTCGGCTTTGTTACTACCGTACTGACTGTGTCTCTGTGGATATATTTCTGGCTTTGTCACTACCACACTGTATATAAACATGGTTTTCATTTTATGAACAGTACGCTTATTTATTGTAATAAAGCATGTTAGAAACATCACTTGTCAACATTTTTGGTTATAAGACAGTAACCTTAAACATGGCTTGGGGACTCAAAACTGAATTCTGATCTAGAATATAAAATTTGAGCTATTTTTTACACATCTGTGAAGTAAATAAGGGAAAGAGAACAGCATTAAAATAACAGTTTGTGTACATTGTAAATGGAGAGGACAGAACTTCAAAGAATAATGTACTTAGTTCTAATCCCCTTCTATTGGTAATGCATTGTTAAAAGGTAAAAGCATAAAATCAAATTAGTAATAAAAAAGAATTTCTGTAAAATAGCAAAGAAAAAACGGAAACATGCTTACTTGTACAATTCTGATGACGTCCCGATCCAAAGTATCCTGGTAGGCAGGAAGCACAGGTAGGTCCATATGTGTTTTTCAGACACTTTAAGCACTCCCCTGTGACATTATCACATGACTCTCGATCTGTTATATCTATATTGTTATTGCAGTGACATGGTGAACATTTTTCTCCTTGTTCTAAATTTCCATAAAAGCCAAGAGGACACTCATTACAGTTCTTTCCTAAAAGAGGAAATAATAAGTATTTCAAATCATCTATAAAATATATACAGAAGTAATGCTCTTTTGTTACAAAAAAAAGGTATAATCAGTCAAACCTCCATGTACAGTCAACACGAACTATAGACACTCTCAAACAAAATGCAAAGTTGATCTTTGCAGCTGTAGCTGCATCCTTAGAGCTATAATCCCCAACTAACCAGCTGTGCAAAAGTGAATCTTTAGTAAGTGTTCTTGAGTAAGGACATCATCTGAGACTACTTTGAAAATTTCCCGTCTCTGATAACTCTAGTTGTCCAGCTGGTAGTACAGTCTTAGCAGCAGCAGGGATCCTTTACTCTTGATCCTGTGACAGATTCTCTCTAAAAGTGAAAGCATGATGATCTATTGTTGCTTGGGGACTATAAAAATCTATGAGGAACCTCTCATAGAATAAAACTTCAGAGTATTGTTCCATTGTGTAAATAAGGTTTTATGAGGTGAGGTGAGGTATTTCTGCTGATGATGGGAAAAATGTATAGCTAAAGATTATACAGAGAGGGTAGCCACCTATTCACATCTACTGCTTATAGGTTCAAAGGTACTTTGGCTAACGGTAATTCCAGCCCTAACCCATACAGCTACTGCTAGCTTGCACACTGGCCCCAACTACTGCTCAAGAGAGACTCCTGCATATAAGGAAGCCTTGCTGGACACACTGGTCACACAGGCATGTAAATCTACCACATCATCAGACAGTCATTTTGCCTTTCTACCAATTGTATCTCCTCCTTGTACAGTCATTACCATTCACAAAGTCATTTGAAGTTGTTGTTTTTTTACCTGTGTAGCCTTCTAGACAGTTGCAGGTCACCTCTAGGGTTTTAGGATTTTGTTGACAAGAATATGCAAAATATTGGTTGCCTGTTGGAGAACCTGGACACATACATGGGCGGCATGGCTGTCCTTTTAATGGATTCCCAAAGTAATTATCAAGACACCTGCAGAGCAAAGGTTTTAAGCATACAAAGTCCATGTAGGTTATACTGTACATGACAAGATAAATTAACCTGTCTTCCCAGTGTTCCTCTTACTGGTCTAATCTATGTGCAGTTTAAAAAAATCACAAAGAAAAAGAACCACGTATGTTATGTTTTAAGGAAGTATATTTTTTAGCACTTTCTATCGAGGAACTCTTAATGCCATCCTAGTTCATTAAAAAATTAAAAACAAACTCTTCAACGTTAATTACATGTCATTTACTATGATAAAATATTTTTCTTTTATTATGTAAAATACGCATATATGTTTTAGGTTTCCATACCGCTCACAGTTGTTGCCAGTGGTAAATCCTTTGCAGCTCTTGCAGGCCCCAGTTATTGGATCACATGACTCTGAATTATCATTACACTGGCAGGGTCTACAGTTTGGAAATCCATAGTATGCAGGAGGGCAGCGATCACAATGTCTTCCAAATGTGTTATGTAAACACTTTAAACACTCCCCTGTGACTTTATCACAAGCGTCAGGGTCTGTTATATCTATATTGTTATTGCACTGACATGGTAAACATTCTTCTCCTTTTTCTATGTTTCCATAAAAGCCAATAGGACACTCATTACAATTCTTTCCTATAAGAGGAAACAATGAATATTGCCAGTCAATTATACATTTTCTAAAAAGAGTAACATACATACAAATAAACTATATTCAAATACACAATATGTACATACTATATCCCATGCCTACAGAGTAGACACTCGGTGACTACAAAAACTTAAGGTAAAATCAGTCAAGTCTCCATGTATAATCAACATGTTGACATTTATTTGTGTGCAGACAGAAAAAGAAATAATGTGATTCACCAAATAATGCTATTCATACTAGCCATGATAAGGTAAAATTGATGTTAAGCATTACAGGACATATATATATATATATATATATATATATATATATATATTACACTCTAGAACTACAATCATTTTACTGATCCTTCATTGGGGAAAGAAAAGTCCAGGGGGAACTGGAGACACTTTCAAAGGAAATGCAATGTTGTTCTTTGCTGATCAGGTTCTTTAAATATGAAAACTGCAATGACATTCCTGTGCTACAGTACCTTGACAATGTACGATAGCAATGTGTAGTAGGACAGTCTTTATTCAAGAAAACTTTACAGCATCAGAAACTCCTCTTGTAGGCAAAGTCTCCCATCTCCAAATAACTTTGGCAGACCAGCAGGTAGTACAGTAGACAATCCTCTAACATGTTTCTATAGGCATAACTTAGTAGCAACAAGGTTCTTTTACCCATGTTTTTGTGGAAGACTTTCTCGCAAAAGAGTGAGAGTATGGTCTACTTTTACTCAAGGTCTATAAAACCTCTAGGAAACACCTAGATAAGAAGCTTAACCTATTCAAATTGACATCACTGGTGCACCTTGGTGCACAAAAAAACACAACTCTAGTAGGATTACCTCTTTAAGTACTCTGCCTATCCTAGCTTAGAATATTGTGAAAATAAACTTATATATGGTGACTGTATTTGTGCTGATGAAGGGAAAAATATGTGGCTAAAGACTATACAGATTAAAGTAACTGCCACTTCACCTCTACTGCTTAAATGAGTCAAATCTTAATCTAGTCCTAACCCTTACAACTATTTCTAGCCAGGTAACCAGTTTGCTGCTAGGGTACACCAACTTACAATATCAAAGCTTACAGCAGAACTCTGCATGTAGTCCAAAAGCTAAAACCCTACCTTTCAAAGATGAAAACGTAATCATCCTGAAAACCGCAGCACACAAATTTCTGTAGGGGGTGCCCCCACTGAGATCAACTCCTATCCCTGTACCTTTTCATGCTTGCAGACTGAACCCAATACCACACTGGCCCCAAATATTACTCAAGTAAGATTCCTGCATATAAGGAAGCCTTGCTGGACACACAGGTCACACAGGCATGTAAACCTACCACATCATCAGACAGTCATTTTGCCTTTCTACCAACTGTATCTCCTCCTTGTACAGTCATTACCATTTACAAAGCAATTTGAAGTTGTGTTTTTTTTTTTACCTGTGTAGCCTTCTAGACAGTTGCAGGTCACCTCTAGGCTTTTAGGGTTTTGTTGACAGGAATGTGCAAAATATTGGTTGCCTGTTGGAGAACCTGGACACATACATGGGCGGCATGGTTGTCCTTTTAATGGATTCCCAAAGTAATTATCAAGACACCTGCAGAGCAAAGGTTTTAAATATACAAAGTCCATGTAGGTTATACTGTACATGACAAGATAAATTAACCTGTCTTCCCAGTGTTCCTCTTACTGGTCTAATCTCTGTGCTGTTTAAAAAAAATCACAAAGAAAAAGAAACACGTATGTTATGTTTTAAAGAAGTATATTTTTTAGCACTTTCTATCGAGGAACTCTTAATGTCATCCTAGTTCATTAAAAAATTAAAAACAATTGACTCTTCAACGTTAATTACTTGTCATTCACTATGATAAAATCATTTTTTTAAAATTATGTAAAATATGCATATATGTTTCTAGGTTTCCATACCGCTCACAGTTGTTGCCAGTGGTAAATCCTTTGCAGCTCTTGCAGGCCCCAGTTATTGGATCACATGACTCTGAATTGCCATTACACTGGCAAGGTCTACAGTTTGGAAATCCATAGTATGCAGGAGGGCAGCGATCACAATGTCGTCCATATGTGTTATGTAAACACTTTAAACACTCCCCTGTGACTTTATCACATGCGTCAGGGTCTGTTATATCTATATTGTTATTGCACTGACATGGTAAACATTCTTCTCCTTTTTCTATGTTTCCATAAAAGCCAATAGGACACTCATTACAATTCTTTCCTATAAGAGGAAACAATGAATATTGCCAACCAATTATACATTTTCTAAAAAGAGTAACATACATACAAATAAACTATATTCAAATACATAATATGTACATACTATACCTTATGCCTACAGAGTGGATGCTTTGTGGCTACCAGGGGCAGACTGACCATTTGAGCACTCGGGCACTGCCCAAGGGCCCAGGGTCAGTAGGGGTCCCTATGAGCTGCCACTGGTACCTTTCAGAGGCTTTTTTGGGTGTGGTTTGAGCGAGGACACAGGGGCCCCATGATCCCCTATTGCCCAGGGGCCCCATGAGTTGTCAGTCCACCCCTGGTGGCTACAAAAACTTAAGGTAAAATCAGTCAAGTTTCTATGTATAGTAAACTTGTTGACATTTATTTGTACGCAGGCAGCTAAGGGAATAATTTGATTCACCAAATAATGCTATTCACACTAGCCAATGTAAGGCAGAATTGATGTTAAGCATTACAGGATATACTGTATATATATATATATATATATATATTACACTCTATTACTACAGTCATTTTACTGATCCCTCATTGGGGAAAAAGAATAGTACAGGCGGAACTGGAGACACTTTCAAAGGAACTGCAGAGTTGTTCTTTGCTGATCAAGTCCTTTAACCTCCCTGGCGGTATTCCCGAGTGTAGCTCGGGGTAAAGTTTCAGTACCACAAGCTACACTCGGGCTTACCATACGGCACTGCTCCGGGATCCCTCGATCACTTTCCTTGTCCTGCGCTCCCGCGATGTCCCTTCTGCAGTGTCCCCGGCAACATAATCTGGCGGTTGCCGGCATCTGTCTTCTGGGTTCCGTCCCCTGCGAGCGTCGGGACATACGGGGGACGGAACGGCGGGAAATTTGAAAATGACAAAAAGTGATATTCACTAAAATCACATAGTAAAACATTACTGTATCAAACCATTTCACATACATTTTGTCCCTAGTGCTTTGTCCTGTGCCCTGCCTGCATTTTTACTGTTCTTTCTGCCTGGAAACTGAGAAATGTCCATGTTGTCCAAAAAGTTACCCTTTAGGTCAAAGGCGGATTCAGACCAACTAGAGAACAGCGATAGTAAATCAGAACTACTTGCAGAATTGAGTGATAATGATTTGTGGGGAAATTCATCATCAGACACTGAAAACGATTTTGCGACTTTGCTCAGTGATGTGCGAACTTGGCGCTATATTTCAAATTTCAGTGTTTTTGGTTTTATTAGATTATTGAATTACATTTATTATTATATTATTATTTTTTATGATTATTTATTAAATTATAATTTATGATTTCATGTTTCCAGTTTTATCCTACCCGGGATGTTTACTAGACTCTTGTTCAGACAGATTTCAGTGAGTTATTCCTAAAAATTACAGGCCTACAATAAAAAAAAAAACATATTTCCATGCAAAAAAATGTACCGCTTTGAGCACAGAAATATGGACATAATCAGACCGCTAGGGAGTATGAATACTGCAATGACATTCCTGAGCTACAGTACTTTGACAACGTACCATAGCAATGTGTAGTAGGACAGTCCTTATTCAAAAAAACTTTACAGCATCAGAAACTCCTCTTGTAGGCAAAGTCTCCCATCTCCAAATAACTTTGGCAGAACTCTTTAAGTACTCTGCCTATCCTAGCTTAGAATATTGTGAAAATAAGCTTATATATGGTTACTGTAGGGAAAAATGGCCAAAGACTTTACAGATTAAAGTAACTGCCACTTCACCTCTACTGCTTAAATGAGTCAAAGCTTAATCTAGTCCTAACCCTTATAGCTACTTCTAGCCAGCTAACCAGCTTAATTCTAGAGTACATCAACTTACAATGAAAGGGCTCACATCAGAACTCCATAAGTAGCCCAAAAGCTAAAATCCCGCCTGTCGAGGATGAAAGTTTACTCTTCCTGCAAAGAGTGGCACAAAAATCTCTCCAGTGGATAGGCTTGTGCCATTTTTGACAACACCCACACTTGCCTACTCCTATACTTAGTCATGCTTATGCACAACAAAATATATTTCTACTGTGTTTGCGTCTATAAAAAATAATAAATATATAAGTAAATAAAGAATTTACTAATGGCATGAATATAAAGTATAATCAATAGTTAACTCATCCAATTGTTCATAAAACTTATCACGTAAGTTTTATGAACAATTTTATGAGTTAACTTTTGATTAAAATGTATATTCGTGTCATTAGTGATTGTTTATTTTTTATTGATATAAAGACAGCAGAAATGTATCTTATTGTGCTTATGTATATTTAGTCACAAACTGGTTTTCACACGGCTTTGCACACTGTTTTGGTTTTATAGTTCATATTCCTGTAGCCAGATGTATGCAGTGCTTATGTAGTCTGTTTAATTTACTTAGTTATGCTTGCAGGCTATACCCAGGACCACGCTGTTTCCAACTGCCATTTAGGACAAATGTAAAAAAGCCTTCCTGGAAATATAGGTCACATGGCATGTTGTCAGACTGTTACTTTCTCCTAACAGCAAAATTCTTAATTTTTTTTTAATACTGGCACAGATGCATTATAATGTGGGTAAAGATGAACCTCTAAAGTCATTAGCATTCACAAAACTATTTAAAGTATTGGTTTTGTACCTGTGTAACCCTCTAGACAATTGCAGGTCACCTCTAGGGTATCAGGGTTTTGTTGACAGGAATACGCAAAATATTGGTTGCTTGTAGGAGAACCTGGACACATACATGGCTGGCATGGCTGGCCCCTTAATGGATTCCCAAAGTAATTATCAAGACACCTGCAAAGCAAGCAGAGCTTATAAAGTCTTATGGGTTAAACATGACCAGATACATTTGTTTTCTAAACTGTTCTAATCTCTCTGCAATTTTCAAAACCTTTTCTAGGAGATGCCAAAGAAAAAGAACCGCAAATGTTAGGCTTTACAGAGGTTTGTATGCAATTTAGGACTTTCTATCCAGGTTCTCTTAATGCTATCTTATTTTATTAAAAAAAATTAATACAGTCACTTGAAAAAATATATAATTTATATATTATAATATTTAGATTTTCCAGGTTTCTATACCATTCACAATTGGTGCCAGTTGCAAATCCTTTGCAGCTCTTGCAAGCCCCAGTTATTGGATCACATGAGTCTGAATTGCCATTACACTGGCAAGGTCTACAGTTTGGAAATCCGTAGTATCCAGGAAGGCAGCGATCACAGCGAAGACCCTGAATGTCCTTGCGACAAGCACATTGTCCAGTTATCTGATCACACAAGGTGCTCATTGAACCATTGATATGACAATCACAACCTAAGAGACAGGGCAACAAACACATTATTTCTTGTTGTGCTACTCAACATCTGTATAGACTTCTAATTCTTGGTGGGTTACATAGGTTTATAGGTTTTTTTTCCCAATATGAAAATGGAAAGAAGCATGAAAAAATGGGGGTATTTCATTGCGGAAAATATGACAGCCATTAAACGTCTTTTGGCCAAAATATACAGGTGAAACTCGAAAAATTAGAATATCGTACAAAAGTTCATTTATTTCAGTGATGCAACTTAAAAGGTGAAACTAATATATGAGATAGACTCATTACATGCAAAGCAAGATAGTTCAAGCTGTGATTTGTCATAATTTTGATGATTATGGCTTACAGCTCATGAAAACCTAAAATCCACAATCTCAGAAAATTAGAATATTACATGCAATCAATAAAACAAGGATTGTACATAGAACAATAATCGGACCTCTGAAAAGTATAAGCATGCATATGTACTCAGTACTTGGTTTGGGCCCCTTTTGCAGCAATTACTGCCTCAATGTGGCGTGGCATGGAATCTATCAGCCTGTGGCACTGCTGAGGTGTTATGGAAGACAAGGATGCTTCAATAGCGGCCTTCAGCTCTTCTGCATTGTTCGGTCTCATGTCTCTCATCTTTCTCTTGGCAATGCCCCATACATTCTCTATGGGATTCAGGTCAGGCGAGTTTGCTGGCCAATCAAGCCCAGTAATCCCACGGTCATTGAACCAGGTTTTGGTGCTTTTGGCAGTGTGGGCAGGTGCCAACTCCTGCTGGAAAATGAAGTCAGCATCCCCATAAAGCTCGTCTGCGGAAGGAAGCATGAAGTGCTCCAAAATCTCCTGGTAGACGGCTGCGTTGACCCTGGACTTAATGAAGCACAGTGGATCAACACCAGCAGATGACATGGCTCCCCAAATCAACACAGACTGTGGAAACTTCACACTGGACTTCAAGCATCTTGCAGTGTGTAACCCTCCATTCGTCCTCCATACTTTGGGTCCTTGGTTTCCAAATGAGATGCAAAAGTTGCACTCATCAGAAAAGAGGACTTTGGACCACTGAGCAACAGACCAGGTCTGTTTTTCTTTAGCCCAGGTAAGACGCTTCTGACGTTGCTTGTTGTTCAGGAGCGGCTGGACAAGAGGAATACGACATTTGAAGCCCATGTCCAGGATCTGTCTGTGTGTGGTGGCTCTTGATGCACTGACTCCAGCCCCAGTCCACTCCTTGTGAAAGTCCCCAACACTTTTGAATGGCCTTTTCCTGACAATCCTCTCCAGGCTGCGGTCATCCCTGCTGCTTGTGCACCTTTTTCTTCCACACTTTTCCCTTCCACATAACTTTCTATTAATGTGCTTTGATACAGCACTTTGGGAACATCCAACTTCTTTTGCAATTACCTTTTGAGGCTTTCCCTCCTTATGGAGGGTGTCAATGATGGTTTTCTGCACAACTGTCAGGTCAGCAGTCTTTCCCATGATTGTGATTCCTACTGAACCAGACTGAGAGACCATTTAAAGGCTCAGGAACCCTTTGCAGGTGTTATGGCTTAATTAGCTGATTAGAGTGGGACACTTTGAGCCTAGAATATTGCACCTTTTCACAATATTCTAATTTTCTGAGATTGTGGATTTGGGGTTTTCATGAGCTGTAAGCCATAATCATCACAATTATGACAACTCACAGCTTGAATTATCTTGCTTTGCATGTAATGAGTATATCTCATATATTAGTTTTACCTTTTAAGTTGCATTACTGAAATAAATGAATTTTTGCACAATATTCTACTTTTTCGAGGTTCACCTGTATAAAGTCACATATTCAGTATTACTTCTATATCACACATGACAAACTGGAGTTTGTGGGCCACATACAGCCCTCAAATTCCTGCTTTGTGGTCCATTGCGAGTTTAAGGATTTAAATTGAATTAAGGGCCCAGCTTAAGCAATGATTTATGGGATAAAATGGTGTAAGTTACACGTTACTATAATGTTAATTACCAATGTTCTCCAATTTTTTTTTGCAGGCACATTGGTGTGGCCATCATATATTCCACATTTTGTCCTATTATTTCATTTAAGTTTAACATTTCTGCTCTATGTTCTTTAGCCTTTGTAATAGCATAACATGAAGGAACTAGTCCAGTGGTATGTAAATTGCATGCTGTCCTTCATTTCCACCTTCCTGATCTTCATTATCATTGGAAGAATATTGTAATAATAATAATATATATATATATGATCATCCTCTCAATTTAAGCGCCTTTTATTATAAATTGCATGTAATACAATTGTGAAAAAGACAGTGTAGTAAATAATAATATGCAGTAATCATTACTATG
Organism: Staurois parvus; assembly: GCF_062004578.1. Classification (NCBI taxonomy): domain Eukaryota; kingdom Metazoa; phylum Chordata; class Amphibia; order Anura; family Ranidae; genus Staurois; species Staurois parvus. The sequence continues at coordinate 15,563,122 of NW_028317815.1, read as the reverse complement.
ACTACGAATACTACTTTGGGAAAAGCTGATATTGGTTGTAATTTCTTTACAAATTTTGGTCTTGGCACTTAGTAAACAGAAGTACCTGTTTCCTTTAAAAGTTTTCTTCCTACAATCCCCTGTAACTGGAGAACAGTTTGAAACTAGAAAAGCTGCAATTTCTGGGGAAATTGTGTGAAGTGTTTTTGCCTCCACCAGTAGTCTACAACTGGAGTGGGCGGAGTAACTGGGTGGAGTGGCTTGAGCAACTGTTGTGTGGTTGGAGTGGCTGGAGTAACTGTGAAAAGTCTAATTTGTTTTCATAAATGTAGCTAGCTGAAACACCTCAAATACTCTACTGTAGAAAACTTATTTCTAAACCTTTAAGCAGAAGCCGCCCAAACTGTCACGAATTCAAAATTAGATTTCAAATAGGGCAGAGAAGAGCAGTTAAAAACCAAATTGCCCACTTCACTGGCATCTTCAAATGGTTGTAGTTTTAAAAACTATAAATCCTATAGCAAGAATCACAAGACCCAGACCTACATTTTGATGCATAGTATGTTTTTGAAATATTAAAAATGAAGGCACAGTCGCAGTTTAGAAATTGCCCTTCAAATTTGAGGTGGCTAGAATGGAGTTTCAATGAATGTCAATGGGCGGCATGAGTTGCAAACAAATGGTCATATTGTGAAAACTATCAGGACTATGGCTTAGCCGTGGACATTTTTAGTGGCAGCAGGGATAGCTGAACATTTTGATATAAGATTTGTGTAGGTGGGCTTGAAAATGAGTGAGTGATGGCAGTTTAGAATTCATGTCCTGATTTTTCAGCTCACACTCTAGCTTTTGTCAGCTCCCACTCTAGTTTTGAACATTCCGCCATTTATTCCTATGGGACCAATTTCACCACAAAAACGCCGATATTTCGTGAACCATTCGGCGAAACGTTCCACAAAGTAAGAGCACACCAATCAGGAACAATCGGCACGTTTTGGTATATTACTGTCTATGTAGTGTAAAAACTGTGGGAGGAGTTAGGGTGGTAAATTTGGCTATAATAATACGAATATATATGTGAGATAACAGTAAGTGGTCTTGCCATGCGAGAACACTTAATGAGCAAATAACATAAGGGTGGCACCATGTGGTTAGAAATATCCCCAGAAGTGACTTGCTTACTTCAAAGTGACTCGGTCACCAACTTAAAAATGTTCAACTAAAAGCACAGAAAAAGACAAATATTTTAAATGCATGTTTTAGCATTTTATTTGGATAAATTATTTTTTATTGACTTGTAATGTGCCTCTGAGATTGCTAGCAAATGAGACTATATCAAAGTCAATAGTGAAGGGGAATACTATAAACCAGGAGTCACCAAACTTTCTGAACAAAGGTCCAGTTTTATGGTCTTCTGACTTAAGGGGGCTGGACTGTACCAGTGGGAGTGGAAAATGCAGCAGAAACAGTACCCAATCATTGGCGTCAGTAGAAGGAAGCGCCCTATTATTGGTATCAGTGAGAGGAATAGTAGTCCAACATTGGTGTCAGTGGAAGGAATGGTTCCTCAACACTGGTATCAATGAAAGAAAATTTGCCCCAATACTGGTGTCTGTGGTAGCCCAACATTGGTGTTAGGGAAGAACTGGTGCTCCAGCATTGGTGTCAGTGGCAGGAGTAGTGCACCATTGATGGTATCAGTGGGAGGAAAAGTGCCCCATCTTTAGTGTTAGCAGGAGTAATAGTGTTCTATATTTTATATCAGTGGATGGAATTATGCTCCATTGTTGATGTCATTGGTAGGTACAGTACCCCAATGATGGCACCAGTGGGAGGAAAAGTGCACCATCTTTAGTGTTAGTGGAAGTAATAGTGTTCTGAAGTTTATATCAGTGGGAGGAATTACGTCCCAATGTTGGTGTTAGTGGAATGAATGGTGCCTTATATCAGTACGAGGAATAGTGCCCCAAGGGCCAGATAAAGGCAATCAAAGGGCCGCATCCGGCCCCCGAGCCGCAGTTTGGAGACCATTGCTATAGACTGTCAGTTGAGTGACAGCATTGCATCTGATGGGGCTGTTGACATCATATCTGAGATGGCAGTGCTTAGTAGCAGTCAAAGGCTTTTGGATGTCTTCAAAAGTGGGAGATGGGTAAATAACATGCCTAAATATACTAATTGCACATAACATTTTATAAAACATTTTTGTTTGTATGGTTTCGCAACAGGGTTTTTCCCAGGTGCTCCTAGTTTCAAGGGTTTTTTTTGTTATCAGACTGCTTGTGGCCATTCTAAAACATTAAATTGTTTCTAGTTGAAAATCTTCATTTATTATTTCTATTGTTAGTCTTATGATATTTAGGTATTCAAACATCAGAGTTGTGAATCATAGTATGGAGATAAGGTATTGTTGGAAGTAAAACATTAGATTTTGAGTATGTACTTTAAAAATGTTTTTTTCCCACCTTTCCTGTGTCAGTGATAACAAGTAAACCTACCAGATCAGCATAAAATGGGATTTACATACCTAGACATCCACTGGGACCAAATCCATAGCTGCCCACAGCACACCTATCACAACAGCTTCCAACAACATTGGGCTTGCATTTACATTGACCGCCAATCTTGCTGCAACGATTGTTTAATGATCCTTCAGAATGACAGGAACACTCTAGAATGATTCAAATTATTACAGTAACAATCAATATTTATTCCATTAAATTTGGGCATCAAATGCAAGCATTAAGTGAACTACAAAAGTTATCTGGTAAACACAGCAATGTGAAAAATTTGAAATTTCATACAATTTATAATAAACTGTATATAAAGTCAACTATTTTTACTAGTTTTGGTTGCAGTGGAGAAGAGATAGGACCTCTGTCATGTACTGCTGCCTGTTTTCCACTGAAGGAAAATTGCAACTCAGGGAGATTTCCCTTCTCTATTGGTACTGGTGACAGGTCATGAGAACAGGAGGAGAGGGAAAATCTTCTGATGGGTAAACCTGTTCTGGAGTCAACTGCCTAAGAGGGAATATTCTCTTGCTCTCATCTAATATCCTGCTGTGTCCCTGAGACAGGAAGTCAAGGAAAATCTCAATGACATAACTAAGGCTTCATCTAAAATAAAAAAAAAAGAATTTGGGCTGTACATATACTTCCATTTGAGTTCTGTACAATTCTCTTCAAAACAAGCACATACAGTTCCATAAAGGATCAGATGAAGTGCAATAGGAGTATTTTATGATGTTCTTCTACTCCCATTCTAAAATTTATTTTTCAGTATTTTTAGTAGCATGCCTCACAGCGGGCAGTTTTCTTAACCAATTTGTTTTTTGTGAATCTATTGTAAATTTTCATATTTAGAGATCCTGCCAGTAACAGCACTTCCTGTTTCAGGATGACAACACTAAACCACTTCCTTTCAATAATGCAACCTGCCCTGCACACAGGGGCGGACATACCATTTGGAAACTTGGGCACTGCCCGAGGGCCCGGGGTCAGTAGGGGGCCCCATGAGATGCCCCTGGTACCTTTTTCATAGGCTTTTTTGAATTTTGACAAGGACACAGGGGCCCCATGATCCGCTATTGTCCGGGGGCCCCATGCGTTGTCAGTCCGCCCCTGCCTGCACACTCAGTCATCTGACACTGGGCTGCCTATCAGGCCTGCAGAAGGCATTTGGAGACCTGATAGGAAGCCCACAGTCTAACTGAAGTAGTGCCCATGCTGCTAATTGCAAGGCAACAGATGAGTGTTGTTGACCTGAAACAGGAAGTTTTGTTATTGACAAACTTTGCAAGCAAGACACTTTACAATTTTTCACAAAAAAGTTTTTTCTTTGAAAACTGCATAACGTGAAACATAAAAAAATAGATTTTGGGTTTACGTACAGTTTAACCATTCATGCACTGTAGTTTTACTGCTACAGTATGGGCCAGCTGCTCAGGATCAACTACGTGATTGTTTATCTCCGGGTAGGGGGTGTGCGTGCATGCACCTTCCCACCTGGCTACTCTATCACTGGGTCATTTACAATCCGATCAGCAGGAGATCGGTGGAGTGAGTGACAGGAAAGAAAGATCTGTGTTCCTAAACAACAGATCTCTCTACTGACAGCAGGGATGTGGCTATTTTTGTTTCCCTGCCAGGCAGGGAATAAAAACCTTCACATCCCTTAGTAAAAACAGCACACAGTTGGCACAATAACACTTTCTAGGCACACAGTTAACACTTTGACTGCCCCAGATGTTAACCCCTTCCTTCCCAGTGACTGTACATATTATTAGCACTAATCACCATCTTAGTGTCACAGCTGATGTCAGTGTCAGCTAGCCAATGTCAGATTGCCGCCATACTATCACAGTCCAGCTCTAAGTCATTAATCACCGCCATTACTAGTATAAAAAAAAATTCCAGTGTATATGTATGGTCATTTGTAGACCCTATATTTTCAAGCAAAGTAATTAATATACACTTTTGGGATTTTTTGTTACCAAAGACATGTAGCAAAATACATTTTGGCGTAAATTTATGAAGAAAGTTTATTTTTTTAATTTTTTATTGAAAAAGTTTAATACCAAAAAGTAAAAAATATTGTGTTTTTTTCAACATTTTTCATTTTTATTACTTTATAGCACACAAAAAAACTACAGCAATAATCAATTACCATCAAAAGCTCTATTTGTGTGAAAAAAAAATATACATTTCTTTTGTGTACAGTGTTGCATTTGTCAGTTACAGTAGTGCAGTGCTGTATAGAAAAAAATGGCTTGGTCATGAAGGGGGTAAAACCTTCCAGAGGACCTGTGCTACCTAATGTTCAATCTATCTATCACATTTATTGGATACCAAATGTACCCTAATTCACTTCAGGTTAAATATGCAGTGAACTATATAGAATAAATCTTTAAAGGTTTTTAGAATGCTTTTTTATCTGAGAAAAGAAATGCAAATGTCTTCCTCCTTACCACCCACTATGTTACTTTCAGTTTATTTTACCTAAGGTAATTCCACCCTTTAATCTAGTCTATAGTGTTCAAAAGATAATATGCTTGAGAATGCCTGTCTTTGAGGTTGTCAAGTTGGAATGCACTGTTGTAATGGAATGTTAAAAGGTTCTCTTAACAAGTAGACCTGATGAAACACCAGTTTACTGAGAATTTTTTTGTGAGCTTGATATGAACCATAACTACACTTTACTGACAAATAGGTTCATATATCAGTTATTGATCCTGGTGCAAATCTTTAAAGAAAAAAAGAAAGAAAGAATATATATATATATATATATATATATATATATATATATATATATATATCTCCTTCACAACATTAATTTAAATTAATAATTTATTAAATCTTATAGTTAGTCTAAGGAAAATACTTAAAATTCTATTTTACTCAAGAATAAAAATTAAATGAAAGGATACTGCCCACTCAGGCTCTTAAGGTGCTGAAAGATATCACTCAAAGAATAAGGGTAGATAGATATTTGTCCCCCCAATCATGACTTAGAGTTTCTAGGACCCTCTGATCCTTGACTGATGCACATGCACAGTAATTTGGATCCTTTAATCTTTTAGACTGAGGCATTAAAGATCTGAAGCTGAACACAAGGAGGTTTTCCAATTTTCTCACTCTCTCTATGATAATGAAAGCCTCTCACTGCCTCAGGATCTATCATTCACAATGAAATTGATGATAATTGTTAGTGTTGCTAAAAGTTAGGAGCATCACTTGCTTTTACTGAAATATCTATGCCACATTTATTATAAAACCCTGTTTAAAGTTGAGCTAAAATGACACCATGTGCTATGGACTATTTTATACACTACTCAAAAAAATTAAAGGAACACTTGGAAAATACATCAGATCTCAATGGGGAAAATATCATGTTGGATATCTATACTGATATGGATAGGGTAATGTGTTAGGAATGTAAGGATGCCCCATCGTTTGATGGAAATGAAAATGATCAACCTACAGAGGACTGGATTCAAAGACATGATGAAAATCAAAGTAAAAAAATGATGCAGCAGGCTGGTCCATTTTGCTGAAATTTCATTACAGAAACTCAAATTGGTGCTCAGTAGTTCGTATGGCCTCCATTTAGGTCAGGCAAGCGTGGGGGCCATTCAATGGTATCAATTCCTTCATCCTCCAGGAACTGCCTACATACTCTCTCCATATGAGGCCAATCATTGTCATGCACAGGAGGAACCCAGGACCCACTGCACCAGAGTAGGAGAATGGGTCCAAGGATTTCATCCCGATATATAATGGCAGTCAGGGTGCCATTGTCTAGCCTGTAGAGGTCTGTGCGTCCCTCCCCAGAAAATCACTGACCCACCACCAAGACAGTCATGCTGAAAGATGTTACAGGCAGCATAACATTCTCCACGGCTTTCCATAACCTTTCACGTCCATCACATGTGCTCAGGGTGACCCTGCTCTCATTTGTGAAAAGCACAGGGCACATTTGTGAAAAGCACAGTGGTGGACCTGCCAATTCTGGTGTTCAATGGCAAATGCCAATCGAGCTCTATGGTGCCAAACCCTGAGCACAGGGCCCACTAGAGGAAGTCGGGCCCTCAGGAAGTCTTTTTCTGATTGTTTGGTCACAGACATTCACACCAGTGACCTGCTGGAGGTCATTTTGTAGGGCTCTGGCAGTGTTCATCCTGTTCCTCTTTGCACAAAGGAGCAGATACTGGTTCTGCTAATGGGTTAAGGACCTTCTACAGCCCTGTCTAGCTCTCCAAGAGTAATTGCCTGTTTCCTGGAAACTCCTCCTTGCTCTTGAGATCAGATCTGGGAAGATCTGACCTCTGTTTGTCCTGGTGACCATGTTTACAGTTTTTCCATTGAGCATATAGGCAAAGACCAGGTCTTAAGGAACAGTGTTCTGTGGATTAAAGAGTCAGGGATAGAGTTGTTTTCCACAATAACAGCAGACATAGATCATACAAAAGACAGAATTTCAAGAGAAGAGCCATATACAAACTGTGGAGTATGGTGGTAAAAATGTTATGATTTGGAGTTGCTGTGCTGATTCAGGGCCTGTGCAACTTGCAGTACTCAAATCTGCGAAGAATTCTGTATCATATCAAAAGTGTACTTGATGAGAATGTGAGACCTAGGGGTCATGTACTAAAACTGGAGAGTGCAAAATCTGGGGCTCCAATCAGCTTTCAGGTTTTATTGTCAAAGCTTAAAGTGTTACTAAACCCAGGACCCTGCATTCACTATATTTGGTACTCCACAGTACACAGAACATGGAAGTGCAATTATTTTAGTAAACATAAACTGATAAATACCTTTTCTCATCAGCAGTATATAGCAGTCCTGTGACTTCTATCAGTGTCCAGCCGAACACTGGTTAAAGCTTGTAGGAGGAGTTTTCATTCTGCTCTAGGAGGATGTAGGACCCCTGACCTCTGTCTGGACAGTGCTGATTGGCCCTGTGCTGATCACATGCACTCTCCCAAGTAAAGAAAAAAACCTCTCTAGCAATCCACACCAAACTGAGCATGTGCAGAGTGACTCCACACAATATGTTTTATCAGGAGATAAGAGGGGGGCACTCGAAGAAGGGGAGGATCACAGAAGACGGGATCAAACAGTGTTTTTACACAGTGCAGAGGATTAACCCCTTAGGTTTTACAATGAGTATAACAAGCATGATTTACAACATATACAGACTGATTTTACTGTTGTGGGTTTAGTAACACTTTAATTAAACAAGCTGAAGTTAGAAGCTGATTGGCTACCATGCACAGCTACAACAAATTCTGTGCACAGTTTCAGTAAATCTGCCCCATTTGTCCAAACGTTGAAGCCTAACCGTAAAAATATCTTTCAACATGATAATCATCTGAAGCCCACTAGGAAATCCACCAAAGAATACCTCAGAAAAAGAAGAAATGGAGGCTTATGGACTAGTCAAAGCCCTGACTTAAATACCATTGAAATGTTCTGGGGAGATATGAAATAGGCAGCTCATGCAAGGAAATCCAAAAATATCTTGTAAAGGAAGAAATTTTGCATGCAACATGGACAAAAGGGAGCAATACCAGTTTCTGAAGCCAAGGGTGTGCTTACTTTTTCCACAGTAGATCATTTCCTTTAGTATTTTTGTTGAATAAATATTTGAAAAGGTGAATTTGCCTTGTGCTTAAATTTAAGTATATAATCTTTATGTGTAGGCATTGTTTAAATGAAGAGCTAATGTTTGCTAGGCATGTGCGGTTCGTTTCGTTCCAAATTGAAATTCAGATGAATTCTCCTTATTCAGAGATTTGGATGTATCCAAATTTCTGAATTACAATGATAATGAACTTAAATTAATCCGAAATAACGAAACAAAAATTTTGTCTGAAATTCAAATAGAATTTAAATTGAATTAGAAAATGAAATAGAATTCGGAAACGAAATTGATATTGAAGACAAATTCAAAATATAAACATATTGTAGAATATTGCTGCCTGCCTTCAAAGAATGTAGGGTTTATTTACTGAAGCTGGTTCACTCAGAATCTCGTGCATTTCTGCATAGAAAGCAATCAGATTTCAGGTTTTATTGCTAAAGCTTAATTGAACAAGCTGAGGTTAAAAACTGATTGGCTACCGTGCACCTGATTCTGAGTGAACTAGTTTCAGTAAATCAACCCTTATGTGTATTAGTGTTAGAATATAGCTGTCTTCCAAAATTCAAATTCTGAAAAGAGCAGAATAAAACAGAATAGAATAGAAAATAAAAGAATGGAATAGAAAAAAAATAGATTTGAATAGAACAGAATAAAATAAAATAGAATATAGCAGTCTTCTGGAATTCAAATTTCAAAAAGAATAAAATAAAACAGAATATAATAGAAAAGAAGAGCGTAAAATAGAATAGAATAGAATAGATGGAGAAATAAAAGAATAGAATAGAAAAGAAGAAAATAGAAAATAATAAAAAATAAAATAATAGCATATAATAGAAAATAATAGAGTAAAACAGAAAAGAATAGAACAGAATAGAAAATAAAAAATAGAATAAAATAGAATATAAACTAATAGCATAGAAAAGAATGGAAAAAGCATAGAAAAGAATGGAATAGAATAGAAAATAAAAGAATCGAACAAATAAAATAGAACAGAACAGAACAAAACAGAAAGAATACAGACATTTTCTGAAATTCCAATTTTGAAAAGATTAGAATAAAACAAAGTAGAAAATAAAGGAATAGAATAGAAAAGAATGGAATAGACACAAATAGAATAGAATAGTAAATAAAATAATAGCATAGAAATAGAATAGAAAAAAACTAGAATATAATAGAAAAAATAGAATAGATTATAATAGAACAGAGTAAAATAAAATCCAAAATCTGAATTTCAAATTTCAAATGGAATAGAACCAGCTTTTCTTCACAATGAACTTAGATCAGTTCAATATTTTCTATTCAAATTTGATTCAAATTCGATTTGAATATTTCAAGTCCATTAGAAAAATTTTAATCCGATCGAGAACAAATATACAAAATGAAACTAAATGAATTTTGTTACGAATGTAACAAAACTAAATTAGTAGCTTAACAAATCGATCCGAAATGAAACAATTTTTTTCATTCTGCACATGTCTAATGTTTGCCTGTTCAAATATGTTGAAAATGTCAACCATTTTAATTGTTACTTTTTTACATGTATTACACTGTATATATTCCAGTGGCCTTAGTTCACACCTGTGCAGTGCATTCCAGTGCAGTCAAACAAGTAAAACATGCTGCATTTTTTCATTACATTTGGAACGCAGCAAAATGCACCGGAATGTATAAAAATGCACTGGAATGCACATATCCTGAACTGAAATTAAAAAAAGAGGAGAAAAACACATTGGAAGGCATAAAAAAGCATTAAAATGCATCAAAAAATCACTAGAAGGCATAAAAAATGCATCCAAAATAGAGAAATTGTGGTGTGAACTGGCCCTAATATGTAGTTAAAACAATGAAAATCTTTGAAAGGTTACAATGCTTTTAACATAGTTTTGTTTCCTGTTATTCCTACCAACAGATCCATTACTGTTCTGCTTCCTGTTATGGGGTGACAACACTTCATTCTGAAGGGAAATTGTGCAAGGTTGCTATCATTCTGAAAACCGGATACTTTTAGGCAGACTTTAAATAAAAGACAAACAAATCAAAGGCCAACTCTTGCTATCATATTTAAAGTAGAACTGTAGGCAAAACTTTTGTTTTCCTTTTGGATTGAGTAATGGAGGGTTATAACCCCTGTCAGATTATTTTTGCTTTCTGTATCCTTTTGCAGAGATTTCCCTTCACTTTCTCTCCCATAGCCAAACAGGCTAGAGAATCCCTGCAAATTAAGGGAATTCCTTGGGGGGCCCCAGGTCACCAGAAGTAGTGTCCACATTGGAAGATTTCACCTCTATTAATTTTCTGGGGACAACCCAAAATTTGGGATTTTCTTTCACTTTCAATGATAATGATAAACTGAATAAATAGAAAGGCTCCATAACAGAGTACAGACAGCAATACAGACTGCCAAGTGTTCTAATCCCTCTCCACTCTATCCAAATCTAAACAAAGAAAGTATTTTGCCTTTAGTTATAGTAACATATTTTCTTTCTTTTCTTTTCTTTTTTTTTAACCGCTTCCCATCCACCCTATAGCAGAATATATATATATATATATATATATATATATATATATATGTGTGATTTTGCAGTCTCGGGCAGGGGGTGCGCGCGAGCGTGGCCTCGGCTGTCAATTAAACGTCTTTAGCTTTTGTATCACTTTAACTGCTTTCCCGACACCCTATAAAAGATATATTGCTACAGGATGGCAGGAGTGCGAAAATCACGTATATATACGTGATTTCCAGGTAGGGGGCGCATGCTATTTGTGGCCTCGGCTGTCAATTACCAGGTCCCGGCCAGTGCTTACTCGCCGGCACCCAGTGATTGCAGAGCATTACCGACAGAGGGAAAGAATGGTAAGTAAGCAATACAGTTCTCTCCCCTGTCAGCTCTTGCACACTGCTTTGCATGGCTCTGCAGAGCCATACAAAGCATTGTGCTTACAGTGAAACACACACGCACACCACATAATGTGAAACAGCACTCAGCACACAGTTAACCCTTTGATTGAACTAGATGTTAACCCCTTCCTGCCTAGTGCCATTATTACAGTGTCAGTGCTTTTTATTAGCACTGATCACTGTAGTGATGTCACTGGGGATGTCAGTGACACCAAGTCAGTTCCCCCCTTTGTCAGAATGCCCACCCCAGGTCTGCAGTCCCACTATAAGTCGCTGATCGCCGCCATTACTAGTAAAAAAAAAAATTAAAAAACAAAATTCCAGTATATATACCGCCATTTGTAAACTCTATAACTTTCACTTAAACCAATTAATTTACATGTATTGGGATTTTTTTAGCAAAGACATGGAACAGAATACATTTTGGCCTAAATTTATGACGACATTTGATTTTTTAAATTTTTTTTTTACTGGACATGTTTAATAGCAAAAAGTCAATAATATTGTTTTTTTCTCAAAATTGTCTTTTTTTTTTATAGCGCAAAAAATAAAAACCGCACAAGCCATCAAATACCACTGAAAGAAAGCTCAATTTTTGGGAAAAAAGGACGCAAATTTAATTTGGGTGCAGCGTTGCATGACCACGCAATTGTCAGTTAAAATAACGCAGCGCCGTAATGCAAAAAATGGCCTGGCCAGGAAGGCGGGTAAATCCTCAGGAGAGCAATAAAGCCATATATTTTTTTAAAAAAGCTGACTTCTGTAAGAAGCCCTGCCAGCTTTTGATGGATAGCTTGGTCCGCTACAGGAAGAAAAATAATGGATATACTGGCAAGATACTAAAAGATAACATGAAAAATCTGAAAAATTTAAAACTGCTGTTTTAATGCTAGTGACAGAATGTTTGAGATATATGATTTTTAATTTTGCTCATAGCTGCACTTTAATTGCAGATTGTTTTAACAGCAAAAAAAAAATCTTATACTTACTAACAGCGCCATTATGGATTCGTGCAGACATGCTAATAATAAGCTTCTCACAGACATCTGGCAGAATTTCCGTTCCAATGTCAGAAGCAATTTCAATGCAGTTATAATAATCATATTCTTCTAATTGCTCTTCAGTACAGAGATTGCTTAGAGATGAAATCTGGGGAATCAGTCCAAGCTTAAAGGAGATAAATTGTCAGATAAAGTTACAGAAGAAAGTGTATAATCAAAGATTCTCATTATGCAATACTTAACTGTGGCTTTTAAAATAACACTGTATATTCATTATTGTAGAATGTATATAAATTACAATATTACCCCTAATGATAAAAACTATCACATGGAAAGTAAAGTTTAGAACATACTAAATTAGATTTAGAAAAGAAGGAAACCTTGGATAACATTTCCTATACATTACACCATACAATAAACAATCCTGCTCTCAGCAGGTTATAGTTATGCATGACCTACATCTTACCCTTGCTTAATTACTCTTTTCTGATATCATTCATACACTGAAGAAAAAAAAAAAAACAAGGAATGTGTACAAGACAGGACTTGTGTGTAGTTTATACAGATGACTCACTTTTTTTTTCTTTGTAAGTCATGGATTATGTTGTGGAATGTAAGGCAAATGTGACACTTGTATATATGAGGGGTGTTCAAGTCAAACAGGGACTTTTAATTTTACAGTTATAAAAAGGCATGGCGGTACTACACGCAGTAGTAAGTGGCAAGTGTGTCCCATTACTGATAGGTGGCATACATGTCTCAGGTCAGTCCAGAGACCATTAATCAAGATGCTGGACAACAGTGTTTGTTAGTGCATGGTACAGCATGTGGTGATGAACGAAACGGAACCTGCGGATATCTCCTAGATTGTAAGCTCCAAGGAGCAGGGCCCTCCTATCCCTCCTGTATTGAACTATATTGTTGCTGTATTGTCTCACTTTATATTGTAAAGCGCTGAGCAAACTATTGGTCTATATAAATCTTGTATAATAATATCTACAGAAGTCTTCAAGAACAGTATGGTGGTGAGACGCTCAGCCACAGTGAGACATTTGAGTGGTGTAAGCGTTTCAAAGATGGCCGTATATGTTCATCAATGATGATCCCAGCCATGGAGGTTCCCAGCCCACAGCAGTCATTCCTCTGAACATTCAGCATGTGGAGCGCCTGATCCTGGATAATCGCCACATAGCCCACACAAGAGACTAATCTTACTGTGGGAACAGTGAACACAATGATGATGAAGGGAAGCAGGCTGTCCTAAGATGGTTCAGGTATACTGACATATCTTTCTTAGCAGAAGCTTTCCAGGCGTTAGTTAAATGCTGGGGATAAGTGTATAAATCTAGCAGGGGAGTATGTTGAAAAGTAAATGCAGTTTCCACTCCTTAAAATTTGTTATTTTATTATATAAACTCAAAACTCTTATTGCTGTCTCTTGCACTCACCTCTTCTCTTCAGTGCTCTGGGATGCAGGGGGTGGGCCCTCACTTACAACACAGGACTATTGAGCCTGAAGTACTGTATGACATTAGTGTCTTAAACAAGAAGTTTTAGGGGGACAGGTTACACAGAAGGAGGGAGACTCCTTAAGTGAGGAATAAGGTAAGTATTGCACGTGTAGGGACCCTGTCCTAAGCAGGAATATCCCAAGGTTAAATGTATTATTGAAGCCAGGCTGTAGTTCCACTTACATTGCTCTGAATGTCACCATAACGCTCATATAAAGTGCAAGAAAATGTACTTGCTCTTAACCATACCACAAGGCACATATGTGAATTTACTGTACATTGTGGTGCACTGGGTTGGCCAAGAAAAGTGCAGGCATATATTTTATAGGGATGGGCTCTGAATTTGGTCCAAACCATGGCTCACACTGAATTTCTCTTGTTTGGAGGTTCATATTTAATCAGAAATTTGGGATATACAATGGGAATGGCAAAGTCAAACATTCCATGCTGCGTTGAAAAATGCCATCACTGGCCATAGTCAGGCAAGGTACCCTCCCCATGTTGAGGACATGTTCCCTAGAATACTACAAGAGCAGTGGGGGGACATGCTATCCTTCTCCAATTTTTCTTGCCTGAGAGGCTGTATGTTCGGGTAAGGGTCCAGTATTGATTTTGTGAAGGATTCCAAATTTTTCTTTTCTTGTTTTTTGAGTGCCATTCCTCTTCAAATCCATACCAGATCCTCATCAAGGATAAGGGTCTGGTACGCAATTTTAAGCGGGATCCCATATTTCCCCATTAACATCTATACAACACCCTCATCGATAAGGGTCTGGTAAAGATGGATTTACAAACAGAAGGAAGCATCCAGGAGCTGTCACATACCATCATTTTAAACAGCAGTCAGTTTTGCTGTAAAAGGTTATATAAAATGTTCTGATGTGTGAGGGACAGGTTGAGGGCATCCCATGAGCATACTACTTTTTACTGCAATTTTTAGAGTTTCACTTTAAGCATACTGAACCTATTGTCACCCATGTTACACAAATGTGCTGTTGCAAAAGGGTGGCCTTTAATGCCGACATGCCACAGATATGCATCACTGGGTGGCCACTGTTTCTGTGCTGAGAACACACTCACTGTAGCAAACTTGCTCATCAGAGTTGGACGCAGAGTTCCTCTTTTTTATTAGAAGTATTCCTCAACCCCTTATTCTCCTTCCCCCTCCCTTCCTGAGAGGCACAATGACAGATGTGTGTGTGCTGGTTATGGGTCAACAGCAGGTTAAGGCATCCTTAGTTTGGTGCCGATCAGTCTGCGAAAGTGTAGCCTTCCTCACCTAAGTCATGATAAGGCCAGTGTTCCTCAGAGAATTGGGAAGCACTGACCCAAGAACCTGTGTAGGCTCACACATCATAAAACAGATAAGGCAGCTTCTCCCAGGAATTGAAAGAGATTGTAACCTCATAAAACCTAACAGCTTAAGGTGACAGAATTTAATGAACATTCCTCAAGTCAGTTTGTCCCTTGCGTTTCATATCATGGATTATGAAGATATTGGTTTTAATTCAGAGCCCACCCGAGATCCCTCCCTAAACAGAGTATTGGCCAGTTACTCAAAGGCACCCCCCTGCTGGGGGACTTTAAAAAGCACAGGCTGTAGGCCTGAGGCAAAGCTAAAAAGTTCTCCTATCATCCCATCGTAACTTAGGGAGACCCTTTGCTGTGAAACTTGGATCTGCTTACGGCTAAGGCTTAATTGGCAAGTAACTTTAACCCTTTCACCTCTCTCTGATATCTCTTAAATAAATGCATGCAAATGTGCATAAATACAATGCACTGCAAAGGCAAAGAAAAGCCCCAATGTGTTACAAAAAAATGCAAAGCACCGCAACTTGTATGCATTGTGGTGTGAATGAACCCTTAGAGTTGGAGGGGTATGATATACAGTCATGGCCGAAATTGTTGGCACCCTTGATATTTCTCCAGGAAATCATGTATTTCTCACGAAACGTATTGCATTAACACATGTTTTGCTATACACATGTTTATTCCCTTTGTGTGTATTGGGACAAAACAAAAAAAGGGAGGAAAGAAAGCAAATTCGACATAATGTCACACAAACCTCCAAAAATGGGCTGGACAAAAGTATTGGCACCCTTTCACAACTGCGGATAAATAAGAATGTTACAAGCATGTGATGCTCCTGTAAACTCACCTGGGGCAAGTAACAGGTGTGGGCAATATAGAAATCACACCTGAAAGCAGATAAAAAGGAGAGACGTTCACTTAACCTTTGCATTGTGTGTCTGTCTGTGCCACACTAAGCATGGACAACAGAAAGAGGAGACGAGAACTGTCTGAGGACCTGAGAACCAAAATTGTGGCAAAATATCAACAATCTCAAGGTTACAAGTCCATCTCCAGAGAACTAGATTTGCCTTTGTCCACAGTGCGCAACATTATCAAGAAGTTTGCAACCCATGGCACTGTAGCTAATCTCCCTGGTCGTGGACGGATGAGGAAAATTGATGAAAGATTGCAACGCAGAATAGTCCGGATGGTGGATAAGCAGCCCCAAACATGTTCCAAAGACATTCAAGCTGTCCTGCAGGCTCAGGGAGCATCAGTGTCAGCGCGAACTATCCGTCGACATTTAAATGAAATGAAACGCTATGGCAGGAGACCCAGGAGGACCCCACTGCTGACACAGAGACATAAAAAAGCAAGACTACAGTTTGCCAAAATGTACTTGAGTAAGCCAAAAGCCTTCTGGGAAAACGTCTTGTGGACAGATGAGACCAAGATAGAGCTTTTCGGTAAAGCACATCATTCTACTGTTTACCGAAAACGGAATGAGGCCTACAAAGAACAAAACACAGTACCTACGGTAAAATATGGTGGAGGTTCAATGATGTTTTGGGGTTGTTTTGCTGCCTCTGGCACTGGGTGCCTTGACTGTGTGCAAGGCATCATGAAATCTGAGGATTACCAAAGGATTTTGGGTCGCACTGTAGGGCCCAGTGTCAGAAAGCTGGGTTTGCGTCCAAGATCCTGGGTCTTCCAGCAGGACAATGACCCCAAACATACGTCAAAAAGCACTCAGAAATGGATGGCAAAGAAGCGCTGGAGAGTTCTGAAGTGGCCAGCAATGAGCCCAGATCTAAATCCCATTGAACACCTGTGGAGAGATCTTAAAATTGCTGTTGGGAAAAGGTGTCCTTCCAATAAGAGAGACCTGGAGCTGTTTGCAAAGGAAGAGTGGTCCAAAATTCCGGGTGAGAGGTGTCAGAAGCTTATTGATGGTTATAGGAAGCGACTGATTTCAGTTATGTTTTCCAAAGGGTGTGCAACCAAATATTAAGTTAAGGGTGCCAATACTTTTGTCCAGCCCATTTTTGGGGTTTTGTGTGACATTATGTCATATTTGCTTTTCTGCCTCTGTTTTATATTTGTTCCAATACATACAAAGGGAATAAACATGTGTATAGCAAAACATGTGTTAATGCAATACCTTTTTTGTGTGAAATACTTGATTTTCAGGAAAAATATCAAGGGTGCCAACAATTTCGGCCATGACTGTAATTCCCAACCACTTCTGCCCTCACCACCAGAGCTAAAACCCAATACCTCCAGTTATGATGCCATGTATGACCCTCTCCCCTGCTTTCATACAATGCAGCTCCCAGCACCTCAATATACAATTGCCAGGCCCATGAAGTCTTACATTGGGGTGTGGAGAGGATACATAATCCTGTGTAAGCTCAACCTTAGTATTGGGTCAGTATTCACACACTGGTGAACAATGAATGAAAGGTAAGTACATGAATGAAAGGTAAGTACTGTTTTTGCTTGTCCCTTTCTCTGACCATATAGATTGCCCTAGATGAATTAAAGGATAAGATCACCTGTTATAGTAAATGCACATCTTTTTGCAGGTATAAAAATGTGTATTTATTATTTTCTTTATTAGGAGCCTGTAAAGCATTGCACCCTTGATCTGCAAATTGCAGGTGCAATCTCAGGCTCCTGCAGACTCTCATTGTCTACATTGTCTACCCAAACTTTCCATACAGGCAGGCAGCTACTGAGCTCCAGGAAGGTCAATGAACTACGAGAGCGCCCACCAGAGCTCGCACAGTTCATTGAAAACTACAAGCCATTGGCCACAGTTACCTATGGTACTTGTAGCTCATTAATTCACAGAACTGTTTTCAAATTGTGATAGCGGGTGTGGGGAGAGACGTATCACTACCCCCTGTCACAAGGAGTGGGGGAGGGAGGGATTGGGTGGAGAGGAAGTAGGAGCCGAAACATGTTAGAAGTTCCACCCTGCATATCGGTGGAACATGTAACATGTTCCAAAGGTGAACTTAGCCTTTAACTTCTTCCCGCCTGGCCTATTGTAAGATGACGGCTAAGCGGGATCCCTATTATTTAGGAAGGATGTCATATGATGTCCTCCCAGGATCACACCTCTCCGCTGGACATGGCCAATGACAGACCACTACACCTGCCCACTGCCAGTGTCATGTGATCACTGTGACCAATCACATCAGTTCACATGACAATTGTAAACAATGAATGCTTCGTTTCATGCTATTCATTGCTTATAACTGTGCTGCCAGCTGTGATTGGTCACAGTGATCACATGTACAGGAGCAGGAGCAAATTGGATCATGCTTTGCTGGGTTTTTTGAATGGTAGAAATCCGCCTGCGCTCAAAATGGGTCCTTATTCTAAAGCTGCTGGCACTAACCTCTTTACCAAAATGAGTGAAGTGACTAAATATATATACAAATAGTGCAGCGCTACAAATGAATAAATGAATACAAATAAATACAAAACCCCCCCAGTGCATACAGGGAGTAAAATATACACAGTGCAAAACGTGTAATCAAGTGTACATGTGACCAGTGTCCAATCCAACACTCGTGAAAAACATATCCAGAGGCGAAGGATTATGTGAGTGGGCATTTTTATTTGTTTATACTCTAATAAAAAGGTTTTACACTATGGAGGTTTTCTGTCTATATATGGCCTGGAGAGAACATCATTGACTGGGCTGTGTATGGGAAGATTGGAATACGTTGAAATGGATTTGGGCTAATAATCCTGATACAATCTTGAGGGGTTTATATCTCTGAGCGAGCTGACCCTGTAGGGTCGACATAAGGAGGTGAGGGGGCACTTCAGCCATTCAGGATTTGCACAAGAGTGAACACGTTTTAGCACCTGCATGAGTTTTTTTTTGAGCACCAAGATTGGACCTTTGATATAAAGTTGTATGAATATTATTGTGATGAGAAACAATGTTGGACATTTTTATATATAAATTTGTTGGATATGTTTTTCACGAGTGTTGGATTGGACACTGGTCACATGTACACTTGATTACATGTTTTGCACTGTGTATATTTTACTCCCTGTATGCACTGGGGGGGTTTTGTATTTATTTGTATTCATTTGTAGCGCTGCACTATTTGCTGTTTTTTTTCCTTTCTCTGGATCAACTGTGGGTGTAGGATTATAACTTTTATTTTTTTAATGGTTGAACTGGATGGACTTTTGTCTTTTTTCAGCCAGACTAATTATGTAACTGTGTACAGACTGGGCCAATCACAACCCATCTGTAGCATATGATCAGCTGTGGTCAATCACAACTGATCACAACAAAAACTACTGAATGAATCAGTTTCATTTAGTAAAAATGCTTGCTTATACCAATTAAATTTGTTGGTATAAGCAATCATAATGTTTAAAAAAAAATCCACTTGCCCAGAGTAGTACAATGTTACTATGGTTCATTATATTGCTCTGGTCACTGGAGTAGAAAAAAAATCATAAAAAAACATAATTTTTAAGAAATTGTAAAAAAAAAAAAATAAATATATATACACACACACACACACACACACTGTATATATGTGTTATTATATTATTATTATACAGGATTTATATAGCACCAACAGTTTACGCAGCGCTTTACAAAGTGAAGGTATACATTACAGTTACAATACAATTTTGTACAAGAGGAAACAGAGGACCCTACTCGTTAGAGCTTACAATCTATAAATTAAAAAAAAAAAAATTTTTACATACTGTCGCCAGTGATCACCACCACACCAGTTATATGATAACGCTGTACTGCATTGGTGACAGTATGTAAAAAAAAAAAATTGTGAATTTTTTTTTTTAAATTTTGTAATTTTCCACAAAATTATAACAAAAAATGGCAACTTCGAAAAAATTCACCATGCCACTTACTAAATACCTCATACTGTCTACTTTGCAAAAAGAGGTAATTTGGGGGGTATTTTTACAGTTCTGGCATTTTTGGGTCTCAAGAAATGAGATAGGCAGTCAGTACATCAGGATTTATCAATTTTTAGACATATTCCATAGTTTGTGGACTTTATAACTTTCCTACCAACTAAATAGTAAACACTGATTTGAGTTATTTTTACCAAAGAAATGTAGCAAAATACATTTTGACCTGAATTTATTTAGAAAGATTATTTATTTGCAAAATTTTATAACAGAAAGAAAAATGCATTTTTAAAACAAAAGTCCGTCTTTTTTCATTTTTATCGCACAAAATAAAAACCCCAGTGGTGATTAAATACCACCAAAAGAAATCCCTATTTATGTGAAGAAAATAATAAACATTTCATATGGGTACAGTGGTACCTGACTGCGCAATTGTTATTTAAAGTGCAACAGCGCTGAAAGGTGAAAATTGGCCTGGGCAGGAAGGGGGTAAAAATGCCCAGTAGGCAAGTGGTTAAAGGATTGCTCTAACGTGCCTTTAGCATCAGCTAATAGCGTCACCCCAGGGATGTCAAATAAAAAAAACTAAATAAATTATTTTCTAACATACACATTAATTCCATCAGCACCTAATCACATCTTATGAATACTACAGTAATGGAATCACGACTTCCTGTCATTAGACAAGAACCATTTGACCTATATTATTTACATGATATTTGCAACTGGTCTTTTTTATACATATAGTGCATGTACTTACTGAATCAACAAGAACAAACTGCTTATTTGTATTAATATTTGATACTTGGGTGAAATAAACATCTATCAGGTATTCTCTGTGTGGGTCCAGGCACACAGATGTATTCAGCAGTGCAATCCTGTAAGAGATAAGGATAACAGCAGATAGAAGACATTCTTAGAAATATTAGAAATATTTTGCAGAAATTCCTGGCACAGCTATTCTTTGTTGTGAATCATGAAACAAGATCTTCCGGCATTTACGATAAGACATTAATAGAATTTGTTTATTATACAGAACTGTAATTTCAAATATCACAGTTGCTCCAATCCCAAATATAAAAATGACAGTGGAAGAAGGATCCTGAGTTAGATGATTTGACATGTGAATAAGACTGCCATCTAGTGTCAAGTTATTGCAGTACAATCTTTTTGGATATTTGTTTAGGAAATGGGAAATCCCCTGCACTCTATGTAGTGTAGTAGAGCAATAAAAATTGTAACAAATGCCAAGTGGAATGCTAGGTGCCCCACTATTTCACCTAAGTACTAAACACAGCATAGTAGACCTCAATCAATACCCCTCCAAATTAAAGCAAAATAGTTTAATGCCCCTATAAATAAACAATCAAAGAGATGGATATCATTTCAAACAACTGAAGTGTAAAATAAACTAGATAAACTGTTTAACTGAGTAAAAATGCATCAATACTCAAATATAAGAATACCTGACTGATCTCAGTGTAATGAATTTAAAAAGTTAATTTGCAGCAATTATAATTTTTTTGTACTTATTTATTTATTTATTACAGGTACTTATACAGCGCAGTCAATTTATGCAATGCTTTACATATATTGTACATTCACATCAGTCCCTTACCCTCAAGGAGCTTACACTCAAAGGTTTTTAACTCCCATTCATACATACACATACTAGGGCCAATTTAGACAGGATCCAATTAACCTATCAGCATGTCCGATGTACAGTTGCAAGAAAAAGTATGTGAACCCCAGGGTCAACCAGTTATTAAGTCTAAAGGTTTACATACTTTTTCCTCCCTGCACTGTGAATGTTTACATGTTATGTGCAATTAAACCATGGCAACATCTAATGTTTGTGTAGTATTATGTCCAGCAGACTGTGTTCTTCTATTGTTGTGACTTAGATGACGTTCAGAGCACATTTTATGCCCAATTCATGCAAAACTCCACGTAATCCCAAGGGGTTCACAAACTTTTTCTTGCAACTGTATATAATTTAAAATATCCAATCCAAAGTCAGCAAGTAGATGAAAATTCAGCAAATTCTTTATTTATTTCATCTTAAAAGGTTCCAATGCAAAAGCCAATACTAGCGTGTTTCAGCCTAAAGAGGCATTATTCTTAGTTCAGCTACTTTTTCAAGGCCTCTTTAGGCTGAAACACGCTAGTATTGGCTTTTGCATTGGAACCTTTTAAGATGAAATAAATAAAGAATTTGCTGAATTTTCATCTGGTTGCCTGCTTTACTTTGGATTGGACATTTCCTGCATCGGCATTTGGAGGCCAGAGCCAAGCACGGTGATAGCACAGGGATAGCCTTAGCCCTCTTTTCCCTGATGTATACTTTTAAAAAGACTTTGAAGAAGAATTACAGCTTACCTGTTAGTGGCAAGCAAGTGAAGTGTATATCCTTCTGGCAGAGGTTTGTTGGTTTTGCAGCGCTCGCTCAACCCATCCTTTGGAAGGTTTACCATAATTCTTGCCATCCAATCTTCCAATGACTATAGAAATGCATTCAAAAGAAGAAAAGTAACAGATGCAATGCAATATTTAGCATTGTACAGTGGGGATCGAAAGTTTGGGCACCCCAGCTAAAAATTTGTATTAATGTGCATAAAGAAGCCAAGGAAAGATGGAAAAATCTCCAAAAGGCATCAAATTACTGATTAGACATTCTTATAATATGTCAACAAAAGTTAGATTTTATTTCCATAATTTACACTTTCAAAATAACAGAAAACAAAAAAATGGCGTCTGCAAAAGTTTGGGCATCCTGCAGAATTTATAGCATGCACTGCCCCCTTTGCCAAGCTGAGACCTGCCAGTGCCATGGATTGTTCTCAATCATCATCTGGGAAGACCAGGTGATGTCAATCTCAAAGGTTTTAAATGCCCAGACTCATC
This sequence comes from Staurois parvus, assembly GCF_062004578.1. NCBI lineage: Eukaryota > Metazoa > Chordata > Amphibia > Anura > Ranidae > Staurois > Staurois parvus. Next base: position 15,540,476 of record NW_028317815.1, on the reverse strand, counting down.
TGACCTTGCCCCAACAATCAGCACCATGGGTTCTTCTAAGCAGTTGTCTAGAAAACTGAAACTGAAAATAGTTGACGCTCACAAAGCTGGAGAAGGCTATAAGAAGATAGCAAAGCGTTTTCGGATGTCAATATCCTCTGTTCGGAATGTAATTAAGAAATGGCAGTCATCAGGAACAGTGGAAGTTAAAGCAAGATCTGGAAGACCAAGAAAAATATCAGACAGAACAGCTTGCAGGATTGTGAGAAAAACAATTCAAAACCCACGTTTGACTACACGATCCCTCCAGAAAGATCTGGCAGACACTGGAGTTGTGGTACACTATTCCACTATAAAGAGATACTTGTACAAATATGGTCTTCATGGAATAGTCATCGGAAGAAAACCTCTTCTACGTCCTCACCACAAAAATCATCGTTTGAACTTTGCAAATGAACATATAGACAAGCCTGATGCATTTTGGAAACAAGTTCTGTGGACCGATGAGGTTAAAATTGAACTTTTTGGCCGGAATGAGCAAAGGTACGTTTGGAGAAGAAGGGGCACAGAATTTAATGAAAAGAACCTCTGTCAAACTGTTAAGCATGGGGTTGGATCAATCATGCTTTGGGGTTGTGTTGCAGCCAGTGGCACAGGGAACATCTCATGAGTAGAAGGAAAAATGGATTCAATAAAATTTCAGAAAATTTTGGATGGTAACTTGATGCCATCTGTGAAAAAGCTGAAGTTAAAGAGAGGATGGCTTCTACAAATGGATAATGATCCTAAACACACCTCAAATTCCACGGGGGATTACATCAAGAGGCGTAAACTGAAGGTGTTGCCATGGCCTTCACAATCTCCTGACCTCAACATAATTGAAAATCTATGGATAGACCTTAAAAGAGCAGTGTCTGACAGACAGGCCAGAAATCTCAAAGAACTGGAAGACTTTTGTAAGGAAGAATGGGCAAAGATACCTCAAACAAGAATTGAAAGACTCTTGGCTGGCTACAAAAAGCATTTACAAGCTGTGATACTTGCCAAAGGGGGCAGTACAAGATATTAACTCTGCAGGGTGCCCAAACTTTTGCAGGCGCCATTTTTTTGTTTTCTGTTATTTTGAAAGTGTAAATTATGGAAATAAAATCTAACTTTTGTTGACATATTATAAGAATGTCTAATCTGTAATTTGATGCCTTTTGGAGATTTTTCCATGTTTCCTTGGCTTCTTTATGCACATTAATACAAATTTTTAGCTGGGGTGCCCAAACTTTCGATCCCCACTGTATGTCATGATTTTATACAGTTAAATATATTCCAAGAGAGAATTATTTAATGTCTTGTGAGCACAGTCATTTTGGGTTGGTACATGATGAAGCTTTGTTAATCTGGGAAATCACATTTTTTGCTTAGTTTGGACACTTGAAAGTCATACAGTTGGCTTTTAAATTAACATTTAAAGATGTTTTTTTATTAGCAGAACAGCCATGTTATATTTATTATTTCAACTTCAGCGTGTGCTTGTTTCTACTGTACATGTGGCTGTCTGCAGTAAATGGGTATATGATTCTGCAGCTAATGGTCTGCTGGCCACATATATATTAGGAGAAGAAAGGAGGCTCCCTCATTTCTTCTGGTTCTTCTTCCTTCAGCATAAACCTGGAACTGCTTAATGCTGAAAATTTTACTCTCCATATACTGACCATGTGGTATAGAGATACCTGTCTCCGTGTTCAAAACATAGCAGAGACACCAGGATTTTGTTTAAACTCATTATGTCTCAATTTAATACCAAAAAGCACCTTCTCAGATATGAATGGGATCAGGTGTGGCAGCAATGGTAGCTAGTGAAGTGAAATCCCTCAAAAAATGAACAGGCATCCTTATAGTCCCTAGATCTCTAATGTAAGCCTTGGTGTAAATGTCACTTTGAGGGCATAGCTGTCCCTTATGACAGTAATAACATGCAAAATTATTAAATTATTAATTGTAGTTTAGTATTTAAGAATAAGTATGGCCATACTTCTCCTGAACTAAGTGCACTCCTGTGACCCAGTTTCAGCTGACAGCGGGCTAAATTCATTGTGAGCTGATGTCACTCAGCCTGTCCAGACTCTGGAGGGATCCCAAATTTATGTTGAGATCCACCTAGATGCCTGACCGGCAGCTGGCTCAGCCTGTAAGTGAGCCTCTGAGAGCCTGAACTAGCCACTCGGGCCCTCTCCACAGTCTGGTGTTCCAGTGACTGCTGCACAGCAGAGAGCCAGTGACTGACAGTCACCACTCTCTGCTCACTCCAGCCTGAGAACTGAACAATCAGTGGTCCTTTGAATGCTTAGTTCTCAAAAGGTGGCAGGGGACAGATGCATCATTGGACCGATGCTGCATCCACCTAGGTGAGTATGATTGCTTTTTTTTTAATCCCCACACTTCCTTTTTACTGTAACTAAAGCTCTTACGGTTCCCAGTAGTATTAATGTGTGCAAACTTTAGCAGTTTGGCATACCATCATTTTACTAATATGGTTTTAGGTCTGGATGTATGTACAGCTTTTATGTAATTCATATGTGATGTGAACTGTTGTTGGCATGTCTACAAAACAATTAAACTCAGTCATCTGTGGGAGAATATGTAAGTACAACCACAATATTGAAAGGGTTAACTGAATGAAAAGAGCAATTTTTCACATTCATAAAAACATTGAAACATATACCAATGCCTTTAGCATATAAATATGCAGCATCTTACCTCTGGCTCATATCGGATTGCAATAATGAAGTCCATGGAGTATGGAATGTTATTGACAGTAAATCTCAGTCCAGCGCCATGTGGAACACGTGCAAACCCAGGTCCTGTCCATGTCACTGGTTTTCCTGGTATTGGCTGCCTTAAAACAAGTTCTACAGAACCTTGTGTACCAAATGGGACAACTTCCTAGATAGAGGGAAACATCTTTAAAAGTCATTTATGTTTGATCCTAAGTTAATGGGTTCCAATTTCATTGGCAATATATTATATCCCCCCTTCCCCAATAGGCACCAAAGCATGATTGTTAAAATCTTAATTATTTCATTAATAAATGTCCATGTCCTTACAGTGGAAAAAGAAAAAGGAATAAAAGACATTTTATGAACAGGCACAATTGTTTGCAAATAAACAAATGATGTTAAGATACTGATATGAATAATGAGACTGGAAAAGGAGATGCGTAGAGATCAACAACAAGATCCTATAGTGTGCATAAAAGGACAGCAAAGAATCAAGATTAGCTAGTTTTGCAGTGAATGTAAGATGATAAGCGCTTACAGCAGTATTTCAATAGAAAAGTACTCATAAAACAACATAGATACTAGGGCTACTTTACTAAGGAATTGAGAATCTTCACTCATAAAATTGCATAATAATTCACTTTAATTATACAATCAGGAAAAGAAAGGCATGTTTACCTATTTCATCTTTATAAAATAATGGATATTCAAAGTGAACACTAAATTGCTTTTCACATGATAACAGAAGTGAATATTCACACAATATATTGAATGAAGATTCTCAACTATTTTTTTTAATCAGCCCCATTGACCGAGTGTAAAACCTCAAACCAGATAGATGACTGTGTAGCAGACAGAAGTTACAACAATCTAAAAGCTATTTTGTTCAATGGTGAATGTACTGAAAATATTAATGATCATAATAATTATAATAGCAATTGTAAAGTTCATTAAAAGAAAAGTAAAGAGAATGTTGATGCACTTTTTGTGGGACCCTTAAAATGGGAAGCTGGAGTGTATATTGACAACTTTGAAAACAGTGTAAAATCAATAGATGTATTATTTATAAAACATTTTCTTGTATATATTAACCTCTCTTTCTTTGTGTATATAACAGAGACAGTTAGTACCATGACCCACATGGAAGAAAAATATATTTGAAATATATTTTAAAAATATTCTTCCCAAATATATTGCCATATATTTGAAATACTACAATTTTGGCCATAATCAATATATATATTGAAATGCATTTTTATTACAAAATATATGAAAATATTTTTAAAAATACATTTCAAATATATTGTATGTCTTTAAAAATACAAATCTGCATTTATGGAATGCGTTTACAAATATATGTAAAAATATATGTTAAAATTACTTTTTAATATGTTATTAAAAATCTGAAGAATATATTTAAAAAAATAGATATTTTTTAAATATATTCTTCAGATTTTTTTTAAAATATGAAAAAGTCATTTTAACATATATTTTTACATATATTTGTAAACGCATTCCATATTTGAAATGTATTTTTAAAAATATTTTTCATATATACATATATATTGAAATATATTGAATATGGCCAAAATTGTAGTATTTGAAATATATTTTTCTTCCATATGGGGAGGTTGACAAGCATAAATGCTCTATCCTTACCAGTTTAAAGGATTAGCTAGTCACACTTTACAGAATGTCCTTGAGGTGGCAGTGCAACTTCAACATATATCTGCAAATCATGTGTACAACTAAAACCTCTCTTTCTATAACCAACATCATGTGTACAACTAAAACCTCTCTTTCTATAACCAACATTGTAACTTGCTGAAAAAAAAACATAGTTTTGCTTGTTCTGTGCAAAGCTCTTCAATGTGCACCTTACTCTAAAATCAAGTTGTTAATTGGATTTTCATTTAGCCTGCTGGAATTGACATGGGAACACATTGGATGCATTTAGTTGCCATTGTGCTGTGCTTGGTTTCTAGTGTGTCCCTGCACCTTAAAGAGCAATGAGCTGCCTTCAGGCATAGTTGCATTTAAAGTGTTACTAAACCCACAACACTAAAATCAGTCTGTATATGTAATAAAAGCAAAGGACACAGCTCCTCTAAGGAACCTAAGGGGTTAATCCTCTACATTGTGTAAAAAATCTTGATCCTCCCCTTCTTCTATTGTCCCCAATACATATGCTAATAGTACAGAGCTCTGGGAGTCACTCTGCACATGCTCAGTTTGGTGTGCATTGCTAGAGAGTTTTTTCTTGAGAGGTGCATGTGATCAGCACAGGGCCAATCAATGCTGTCTAGACAGGGGGTCAGGGGTTCTGCGGCCTCATAGGATAATCAAGGGAGAATAAAAACTCCTCCTACAAGCTTTAACCAGTGCTCTGCTGGACACTGATAGAAGTCCCAAGACTATATACTGCTGATGAGAAAAGGTATTTAGCAGTTTATATTTACTAAAATAATTGCATTTACGTGTTGTGTGTACTGTGGGAGACCAGATACAGTGAATACAGGGTCCTGGGTTTAGTGACACTTTCATTTATCCATTGCTATATTTGTAGTGTGACTTCCACATATACAGTATTTGAAAATGTTGTGCAAAATCCATGTTTTTAACTTAAATTGCTATTCAGTGGGATTTTTGTGGCTAGCTGATAGGTATGCTAGGAAAATGTTTGTTTTGTTTGTTCTGTGCAATGCCCTTCCATTTGTATCTTTCTCCAAAATCTAGGCATAAATTGGGGTGGTTGTCATTTCAAGCCAGTTTATTAAAAACTTTTGAGAATTAGGTGACTTCAGGTTATAGTTCTGTGGGGTGAAGCATTTAAGGAAGCTGAAAAAGGTAAGGAAACAGGTGTGTTCATGTATTTTTGATACCTTGATCTGGGTGTACTTTTTCTTTCCTAATTTGTTAGTAATTTTTTGGCCTATTATTATTTAAGTGAAGACTTTGGTGTTGGCTTGCCTAGCGTCATAGTACTTGGAGGTGGAATGAGGACAAGCTTTTGGGTGAACCCTAAGGAAAACGAGTTAGGATTCATTGTTATACTGTCATCTCTGGGGGAGCATTGACCCTGTCAGCATAATGGTTGGGTTGCACATGGAGTTAAATGTACATTGTCATGAGAGATTAATAGAAATGTACAATATATGTGTGTACAGCGCTGTGCTATATAAGTACCTGTAATAATAATAATAGGGGCAGAAGTCTCCTTTGAGAATGCTAGTCTTTCCAATGATTCAACTTCAGTATTGACCCAGAAAAAATAAATAGATAAGTAGTTCTGACCTTTTTATAACTTCATAAATTATGGTTGGGGGGATCTGGTCCGGTGACATCAGACACCGGCGGTGGATTGGGGGTATATATAATGGGCCTGTTCGGCCCTCTAATGCGGGCGTTGCCAGGAGGGGATGGTTTTCCGGACCCATATAAGGTAGATCAGAGTTTATTGATGCTTTATCTACTGGTATTTGGCCCTAATTAATTCTTTACATGGAAGGCTCTGGATACAAATATTGAACTATTGCAGTCTGACTGAACAAGGAGGATTGTATGCTTTGGAAACTCCCTTATTTTTACTTTGTACTATTGGCGATTTATAGGTTGATTTATTTCGGCTGCATATATACTTCCACAGAATTGATCTTTATATTTCCTTAAGTTTATGTCCATGTGGCCACACTCAACATTGTATTAATTGAGATAGATATTCCCAACTTTTAGATTATGGTCTTTTTGTGGTTTTCCAATATCCTCAACTCCCTCCTGGCCTAGCTTCTATAGTATTGTTTTAAGGTTAATGTACGGTATTTTCTCTTTTTTTTCTTAATATGATAATTTTGGTGTTTTTTAGTCGTATAGGTGGTGTGCCTGGTAACTGTGCTTACTGTTTTGCCCCAAGTGTCCGCCGTGGGGAAGGTATGTTGGTGCCCTTGTCCTTTGCCATCATGAGTCTACACTAGTAAGCAACCTGTCTATTGATCTAGATGTATCACTATATAGTGTATATATTTTTTATGATATGTTGTATTTTGATTATTATGATCTTGTTTCAGAGTCTTTATAATCTATATCTTGACTTTTTCTCCTGAAGAAGCGGACTATTTCTGTGAAACATGTAGGGGGCGGTGCTACAATAACTATGAACTATGTAATTTGTTAGACCATGCTATTAAATTATGTGGTTTTAAATATCTCTGACAAAAATGTTAAATTTTTTCTACCAATAAAAATATATCATTTTTTTAATGTTATTGTTAATGGGTACCAAGATAGTCCATTGATTCCATTTTTGGGGTATTTCCCTTTAGCTTCTTTATAGTCATTCTGGATGATGGTATCCCTATTTTCCTTTATGTAGCTGTTATTAACCTTTGAGGCTTGTTATCTAATTGACACTTTTAAGACACTCATTAACCTATTTGTTAAGGGACTGCAACTGAAACATACTCACCTCAGACACAGATAGTATTTAGACCTGCAATGGCAGCCCTCAATGGCACCTAAAATGCGGTGTGGTTCTGCCGTGCTTGTTACATGATAAATCGCACTGCAATCGCGGCAAACTACATCACATAAAACTTGTTATCCAAAAAAGAGCAGGAGCTTCTTTTGAGCAGCAATTGTGATAGAACTGCACCAAATTTTAGGTGCCTTTGAAAATGAATGGCACCTGATCAGGCGTGGCGTGATTTGTCATTTTTGCACAGTGTTTTTTTTGGATTGCTGTCAGAATCATAGTGATTCTGCCTGTGATACAAAATGCCTTGATGTGAACGCCTAAGGTCTTGTTCTCACCTGCCACTGCATTGCAATACAGCAGCTGGTGTGCTGTGTGGTTACACAGATATCTCATAAAGTTCAGCTGTCAGCTGCCCAATGTGGTGGTGTGAACCAGGTAGATAGGGAGAAAAAAGCATTTTGCCTTGTCATGTGGTGGGGCTGGAATGACCGCCCAAAGCAATCCTACTGAATCTGGTGTGAACCAAGCCTTAAAAAAATTGTGTTCACCCAAATGATTTTCATTTGTGCAATAAATAGAAATGGAAAGTTTTGAGGAAATTTTGGATCAGTGTGTTGGAATGAACTATGAAGAATGAGGACAACATACTGGCTGACATTGTATAAGCTCCAAAAGATTTCCTAAGACTGGGCATGTATAAACTAGAGGATAAAGAGTTTATAATCCAAGATAAGATAAATAGTTAGTAGCAAGAAACTAAGGCATGGTTAAGAGATACAAATCCTGCAAGAGGCCATAAAACATAAATCCGTACCTGTGCTTGACGTCTACTTTGTACACTTCTCTTTGGCATTGATTTAAGTATTATTCTGTCATTCTCAAATCGAAAATCTATTCCTTGTTTCAAGAAATAATCCTGGCATTTTGGCATAGGTGTTGGATGAAGCTGAAAATCAAGATGAGAGTATTTAAGTGGAGCATTGCTAGAAGCGTACATTTTGTGATTTATAGAATGTAGCTGGAGCCACAAACTATAAAACAATAATAATGATATTTGTTTTGGTGCTTATTGTACAGATATTTCTGAAAAGAAGGTACATGCCCATATCCTGTATTGTCTAATGCCAGCTAAGATAACGTGTGTACTACTATGTGGGTTTTCTGGTCTGCTCAAAATCAATTCTTTCTCTATTTGAAGTAATCACCCGTCCATAATTAACTGTGCTTGACACTGACGATGAGTGAATTTTGAGACTGACTTTGTTTTCTGTGAGTACATGGCATGCTTGGATATGTGAGCTGATGGAAATAAACTATTCAGATCTTTTCTATAAACTGTGTTGGGGAAGTGCAAAAGCATAGATCAGAACATTTTAGCTAGTCCTAAGAATGGGCAATAATAACAAATATCCTAACAAAGATTTGTGCTTCAGGATATTTAAACATGCCAAATCAAGTTTATTTTCTTTAGTATCACTGCAAAAATATTAAATTGGTTGTTATGCTTCTATTAAGGCTTCAAATGAGTACTTATCTCTTAAACTCAACCATTAATGTACTTTGAAACAGAGTTTCTTTAGTTGCTTAATCATTTCAGAGGAGTTTTTTTCCAGAAAAATGCAGGCTCTTTTTTGGACCATTCTCTGTAAAGCCTAGAGATGGTTGTGAGTGAAAATCCCAGTAGATCAGCAGTTTGAAATACTCAGACCAGCCCATCTGGCACCAACAACCATGGCACGTTCAAAGTCACTTAAATCCCCTTTCTACCCCATTCCGATGCTCGGTTTGAACTTCAGCAAGTTGTCTTCACCACATCTAGATGCCTAAATGCATTAAGTTGCTGCCATGTGGTTGGCTGATTAGCAATTTGTGTTACCAAGCAATTGAACATGTGTACCCCATAAAGTGGCCGGTGAGTGTAGTTGATTATCACATTTTGGTGATACATTACATTTGAACTGTTTTGCTTTGTGGTGACATTTGGTAAGTTCCCTCATGATGTCTTGCTTGCCCTCCTATTTTCATATTTGTCTGTCCTGACATTCCCACAGCCAGGAAAAGGTTGCACAGGAGCACAGTGGTCACAATTTCTGGATCATTAGACCCAACGCTTTCCCTTTCAAGCTGTTTATTCAATCAGTAACAGAGCACTGAATGCAGCTGAGATCTCAGTTACATCATCATCAAAAATTATTACAATCACAGACGGCATTTGGTAACTGCAAGTATTTTCTGATCACTACTAGCTGTCTACTTTTTCAATTGTTTCCACTAAGGCATTAACTAGACAAATAGGTTGATTTACTAAAGGCAAATTGGCTGTTCACTTTTCAAGGGGAGTTGCACTTTGCAAGGAAATTTGCCCCAGAGTATGGTAAATGTGGTGAAGTTTCACTTTGTAAAGATTACCCAATCAGGTGCAAGGAAACTAAAAAAACCTGTATTTTTGCTTTCAGATGTTTGAATAATGGAAATCAGCAGAGCTTCTACTCATTCACTAAACTCTGGTGCAGATTCCCTTGCAAAATGCAACTTCACTTGCATAGTGAACAGCCAGTTTGCCTTTAATAAATCAACCCCAAAGGGTAATTGCTGCACTGTAGTGCACACAGAAAAAAAGGTCTGAATGGTCAGTTGAAGGGTCAGAGGTACTGAGAAAGAGACCAGAAATGAAAGATACATGACATGAAGTTATAGAAGAATTAAGTCTAGCTCTTGAATTGCTCTATGCTTGATACAAGTTTAATTTGATTACACTGTTCAACAAATTTTTATTTTTTGCCAGTTTTGGAAACAAAAGGATCCATTTCTTAATGAATTTCACATTCTGAGTTCAAATATAACAATGAAATTTGTCAATTGGCTCTAGTTTTTCTGTAAACGGAAAGTTTTCTACTATAGGCGTAATGACTACATAATGCACAATAATTATATAGATAGATGTCTTTCCACAAATATAAAGCAAGTGATATTGACTACATAACAAAGCCTAAATGGCATAATATATTGCATAGGATTACCAAGAAAAATTATAGCCATAAGCTAAGTTGTATCATTTTAATACTTAGGATTCTCACTAGTTTTGTCTTCAGTTTGTGTCGGTTTTGCTTCTCTTGGCTTTTCTCTTGTATTCGAGGAAAGGGCTATCTCTTACAATTGCACGTGACTACACGCTTCAGGTTCTTCCTCACTTGACTCAACCACGAAGGATTCTGGTGCTTTAGGAATTGGTAGCCCCTCTCCATGAGGAACTGGACGTATTGCCGATGGAATATTTGGATAGTGCACAGATAACTTTTTCTTCTTATTTAGCCCTTTTGTTTGAGGCACCATACAAAAGTAACAATTACTAAGATGATCTGTTGGCTCTCTCCAAATCATTGGCACAGCGAAAGGCATAGATGCCTTTTTTCCATTCAACCATTGCTCCAGTGCCGTCCCACAAGAATTGCAGCATATATGTGGTGCCCGGCTCTTGTCCTGGTCTCCTATCTTGCAGCCAAAATACAAGTTGTAGGCTTTCTTAATCATTCCTGTTATCCTCCTTTTTTGTGAGATAAAAGTTATTTCACCGCAGATATAGCAGAAATTATCTGCTTTATTCACACAAGTTCGAGGCATTACTGAGTAGCCTATATAAGCATAAAACGAAATGTAAAGACGCTGTCGAACTACAATCAGCTACAGATACTGCAGCTTTTATGCAGTGAAGTGATGCAATTAAAGGCTAATATTGCATCATCTCAGTATACATGCAATTTTCTATTGGTCACCAGTATCAATTGTGCAATATGCAGCTGAAGTTGCATCATAATTTTGAATGGCTTACGTCATTAGATGGGTGAATATATCATGGAAACTAGAGCCAATCAACATTTTTTAGGGTCATTTTCGTTTTCAGCACCCCAAAATTATGTAAGATTAGCTAATTTTATGCCCAAAACTTTTTACCTGTTGAACAGTGTTACTAAAGAAGCTGAGAATCTTCACTCAATAAATTGTGTAAATATTCTTTTCAATTGTCCAATCATGTCCAATCACTTGTTTCTTCAACACATGAATTGAAGTGAATATTCACCAAATGTATCCTGTGAATAATCTTAACACCTTTTTTGTGACAAAGTCTACTGCAGTCAATGTACATGTTTCCATTTCAGCCAGTGGTGAATATTCCTGTATCAGTTTTGGTCATACAGTAAACTAATCCCTTTGCTAATATATCACCCATTTGACTGTATTTTATTACAAAAAATTCAACACAAACCCAAGGCCTGAGTAACCTACATGGCTTTCAGGAATGGACACCTAAACATTGACATGCCCCACTATTTCTTTTGTTATTGCTTTTGTACATTTACATAATATAATTATTTTTTAAATGTATATTTGTAGTTACAAGCACTACTGCTGCTCCCCCTGAAACAAAAAAGAAGAAAAAGTAGCATTTAAATAGCATATCTTAGAAGAAAACTGCATAAGGAACAACAGTGCATAAAACTTACTGCCAGACTTGAGCTGAATTCTGTATTCGGGTGCAGAAATGCTTTGTTTTTCTGGAGTTGCTGACTTTTTAACTGGTATATTGAATTAATCAATTTAAGTTAATAGGGTTGTTTTACTAAAGAAAAATAGGCTGTTCACTTTGCAAGGGAAGTTGCACTTTCTAAGGAAATCCCCCCCAAACTTAGTGAATGTGGCAAAATTTCACTTTGCAAAGAATATCCAATCAGGTATAAGGAAAACACAACAAAACAAAAAACCCCGCATTTTTGCATGCAGATGATTGGATGAATGAAGTCACCTAATTAAATAAGCTCTGGGAAAAAATCCCTTGCCAAGCTCAACTTCCCTTGGCTTTAGTAAGTCAACCCTATTATCTCTGGCTTAACACTGTGTGGGACAAGATTAGTATTGAACTGGAAAAGCATTAGTGAACATGACTCAAAGTGCATCGTGTGAAGTCCACTGAAACTTTTAAAGTGGATTCTGAAAATCTGCAGAAACTGGTGGTGATTATGATCTTTCAATGAATGAATTATGTTAATTTGAACTGTTGCTTAATATAGCAATCCCCTGTATAACTCACTATGGTTGCTGATCCAGAGAGTGCCTGTGCTTTCTCTGCCTCATAGATGTAATAATCCAGGGGGATGAAGTAATATCCATCTGCAGGCTGGTTACACTGAAGAGCCACTATATTAGGAAGGCAGTCACACTGACCAGTACTTTGGGAACATCTATAAGGATGAAAAAATGGCAATAAAAACATTAATTTTACATCTTTTAATAAGAGGTCAGTTCATTTACAAAAAATGTTTTACTTTTCTCCCTTTTGTTGTGCTGTTTAAAGACAGCTGCCATATGATGGCTTTAATAACCAACCAGCTATTAGGAAATATAAAACAATGGAATTTAGCTTGAATTAACCTTTCCTTGGTCTGGCTATCTATAAAGTAATCAATTCCCTTATTTAAAAACATCTATACATTCATGTACAGTACTTATTTAGTGAGCAACTCAAGGCAGTTGTGTATGAGGAGGCCTGGTACAGATATGAAGAAACTTTGGGAAGGTGGGCTGTGTACTATAAATTCCATTCGCAATTTCATTTTCCATTTTAATTGCAGCATACCATTTAGAAAATTCTACAAACCATTGGCTTTGGTATTCCATAGCAATCTATTCTACTGTAAAGTAATAACCAAGTGGACAACTACATGACACTACATACATGTAATCTGTCATTTCCACAAAGCATGCTGCAGGTATGTATATAACAAGAAATCAGTATCTCATTAGCAGTAGTATTCCTCAGAAGTGAACAAATATGCAACAAACTCGACAAATATGCAACAAATGTGATTTGATTTCATTAAGTGTTAAATGTTAGACTTACACAAGGCTGCGCGCTCCTCCAATATCACAGTTACATGCAGAACAAGAATACAGGCTGTTCCCAAGCCCCCAATAACCAGGCTAGAATGCAACAAAAATAGATAAATTTATAATTAGGATGACAAAAAAATGCATTTGAACGATCATTTACTCATGCTGAAATATTAGATTGGGGCTGGCTAAATCCATTTAAACCAAGTGCTGATTTATGAAAGTAAGTGTTGTGATGTTTGAATATATGTTTAATGTTTTCATGACTAATCTGTTATACTTCTACATATCTGCATGTCCAACTACAACTTTTTTTTTTAGTTCTGATAGAGTGTGGATGGATTAGAAGCTGTGGCAGCATTTTACAGTTATTTGGGGTTCAGCCAGAGAGTAGATATATGCTTTTTGTTTGGTTGCAAATTTATTTTTTGGATGAAAATGTGATTTCAGAGATTCAGATGTATAGGAATCTCTGAATGAACATACATGAACGGATATCAATGAATCTGAAAAACATTATACCTAAATTAATGAATGCATTTGTTTCTTTCATTTCAAGGGGAAATTAATAAAATTTTTTAATTAGTTTGATAATTTGGGATTCAAGTAAATTTGTGATTTAAATTGAATTTGTAATTGTTACGGTCAGTGAGTTCAGTTCCACAGTCTAATGCAGTTCTTAAAGCAGAGTTCTGATCACTCAAGAAAAAAAAATCAAAAGTCAGCAGCTAGAAATACTGTAGCTGCTGACTTTTAGTATAAGGACACTTACATGTCCAGGTGTCTGGCGATGCCCGCACCTGAGCTAATTTCATTAATCGGCTTCGAGTGCAGGTATCCGCATCTTAACTAAGGGAAAACGGCTGTGAAGTCTTCTGGCCTCACGGCCAGTTACCTACTGTGCATGCACTTTGTGATTGGTCCTGAAGTCCTCTGGGACCTGTGACGTGTCCCAGAAGGCTGCAGGGAGAAGAAAGAGAGGCTGGAGATCACCACTGCAAACTCAACTGGAAGTGGAAGCTGGTACCTGTCAAAACCCCCCGAAAAGTGCCATATGTGGCAGTGGAGGGGGGGAGGATGCCAACAAGTGGAACTTCCCCTTTTGGGAGTTCTGCTTTAAGTTTGAAAAATTTGGGGCTGCTAAATTTTACATTATTTATTCAGTTGCCTCCAAAAATCTTGAATCCTTTCAAATAATTTTGATACACAATAACGAATTCACCCGAAATATCGAAACCGAAAACTTATATATAGTAGCAATCTTCAAAAAAAAAGACTGCTAAATTTTTCAGCTTTCCCTTAAACTAATAAGTAACATTTATATTTTTTCTGTGTTGCTGTTCAATTCCTTTTAAAGCTAACTTACTGACATAACAGCATGGATGTCACACTAGTTCCTTAAACTAAATCTCTGTAAAACCGAGCTGATAATATTCTCTCCCCTTTGTGCACTCCTACATGACTATTCCATCAAGATTAGAGATGAGCGAAGTATTCAAAAATTCAATTCGACTGATTCGGCGAATTCGTGGAAAAATTTCGATTCGAGTCGAATATATTCGCTGCGAATTTAACTTATAAAAGGGTGTTTCTAGGCTTCAGAGAGCCTTTATATTAGTGCAGAACACTGTACCTTTAATATAAATGCCCTTGGAGTCTGCTGGGGAAGAGAAATAATACTGACAGTCAGTATGACATGCAGATGAGTGCCGTCGATCTTAGAATCACCGCACACTTCACTCATTTGGCCAAAACCAGAGTGTGGAGCCACAGTGTGGCGGTGGTGGCAGCAGCAATGGGAGGCCATACAGCACCCTATGACAAAAATGGAAACCACCAGCAGTGTGAGGAGACCTGAAAGTGGCACATGGCAGAGTGTGGCGATGGAGACAGCAGCAATGGGAGGCCGTACAGGGACCCATGACACACTCTGGACCTGGCAGCAGCATGAGGAGGCGGTACAGGGGCCCATGACAGATTACGGGCCTGGCAGCAGCATGAGGAGTCGGTACGGGGGCCCATGGCAGATTAGGGGCCTGGCAGCAGCTATGGGAGGCCCGTAATCTGCCAGCACCCTATGACAAAAAATGGAACACACCAGCAGTGTGAGGAGACCTGAAAGTGGCACATGGCAGAGTGTGGCGATGGAGACAGCAGCAATGGGAGGCCGTATAGGGACCCATGAGAGACTCTGGACCTGGCAGCAGCATGAGGAGGCGGTATAGGGGCCCATGGCAGATTAGGAGCCTGGCAGCAGCTATGGGAGGCCCGTAATCTGCCAGCACCCTATGACAAAAAATGGAACACACCAGCAGTGTGAGGAGACCTGAAAGTGGCACGTTTGGGGCATGATTCATGGCGGATTTAGTCAGTTGTGTCAGGAACTGGTGGTTTGAAATCCAGACTAATCCACGCCTGATTCATTTTCACAAACATGAGTCTCTCCACACTTTGGGTGGATAGTCGTGTCCTCCGTGGAGTTACAATACCTCCTGCCGCACTAAACACGCGCTCCGATGCCACGCTACTGGCCGGGCATGACAGCCTTTCAAGGGCAAATTCAGCTAGTTGGGGCCAAAGGTCAAGTTTCGTTGCCCAGTAGTCAAGGGGATTGTCTACCTCGGTTGGCAGGGTGCTGTTCAAGTAGGCCTAAGCCTGTTGTTTGAGGTCCTGCTCTAGGTCCACCTGATGCTGCTGCTGTGGCTGGTTAGTAGTTTCCTCACTGCGCTGGTGAAGAAAGCTACTCATCATCGACTGCAGACTGAGGCAGCTGCTGCTGGTGGAGCTGCCACTGCTCCTACCACCCCACCCCTCCCC
The DNA here is from genome assembly GCF_062004578.1 of Staurois parvus. NCBI lineage: Eukaryota > Metazoa > Chordata > Amphibia > Anura > Ranidae > Staurois > Staurois parvus. The sequence goes on along the minus strand of NW_028317815.1, from coordinate 15,524,552 downwards.
TGCTGCCATGGCAGCGGAACGCGAGCGCACAGGGCCCACAGTGTCTGAGGATGGACGTTGGTGCAGTAAGGCAGAGACCAGCTGACTACATAGGTGGTTTTTATAGTACGTTATTTTGGCCTCCCTCTCAGCAGGTGTGAAAAAGGCCACCATTTTTGAACGGTAGCGAGGGTCCAACAAGGTGGACAGCCAAAAGTCATCCCTCTGTCTGATGGTTATTATTCGGTTGTCGGTACGCAAGCAAGCGAGCATGCTATGGGCCATTTGTGCCAAGGAATGCGAGGGACTCCCTGCCTCCATCTCCACAGCATACTGCCACGGTGCGTCTGGGTCCTCTGTCTCCTCTTCCTCCTCCTCTACCAGATGCTCCTGCTCCTCCACTCTTGTCCGCTGAGTGGAAAAACCACCCATTTCACTCAATAATTCCTGAGCACCAATGTCCTCCTCTACCTCCTCCTCTTCTTCCTGTCCTGCCCCCACAGGGGTCATGTGGCGTTGAGATCTGTGCGCCACGTCTACTGCACCCTGACCAGCCATTGTTAACAGCATTTGTTCCAGGACGTGCAACAGAGGAATGACGTCGTTCATCCCATAGTCCTGCCGACTCACGAATAGCGTGGCCTCCTCAAAGGGCCTGAGCAAGCGCAGGTGTCACGCATGAGCTGCCAATGGCTGACATCTAAGTTACACAGGGAGTACCTTTATCCGCTTTTAACATCAGGAAATCTGTGATGGCCTTTCGCTGTTCGTAAAGGCGGTCTAACATATGTAGGGTTGAATTCCACCTTGTTGCAACGTCACAGCATGAGGAGTCGGTACGGGGGCCCATGGCAGATTACGGGCCTGGCAGCAGCAATGGGAGGCCCGTAATCTGCCAGCACCCTATGACAAAAAATGTAACACACCAGCAGTGTGAGGAGATCTGAAAGTGGCACATGGCAGAGTGTGGCGATGGAGACAGCAGCAATGGGAGGCCGTACAGGGACCCATGAGAGACTCTGGACCTGGCAGCAGCATGAGGAGGCGGTACAGGGGCCCATGGCAGATTAGGGGCCTGGCAGCAGCTATGGGAGGCCCGTAATCTGCCAGCACCCTATGTCAAAAAATTGAACACACCAGCAGTGTGTGAGAAGACCTGAAAGTGGCACATGGCAGAGTGTGGCGATGGAGACAGCAGCAATGGGAGGCCGTACACGGACCCATGACAGACTCTGGACTTGGCAGCAGCATGAGGAGGCGGTATAGGGGCCCATGGCAGATTAGGGGCCTGGCAGCAGCTATGGGAGGCCCGTAATCTGCCAGCACCCTATGTCAAAAAATTGAACACACCAGCAGTGTGAGGAGACCTGAAAGTGGCACATGGCATGAGACACTGTGGACCTGGCAGCAGCATGAGGAGGCGGTACAGGGGCCCATGGCAGATTAGGGGCCTGGCAGCAGCTATGGGAGGCCCGTAATCTGCCAGCACCCTATGTCAAAAAATTGAACACACCAGCAGTGTGTGAGGAGACCTGAAAGTGGCACATGGCAGAGTGTGGCGATGGAGACAGCAGCAATGGGACGCCGTACAGGGACCCATGAGAGACTCTGGACTTGGCAGCAGCATGAGGAGGCGGTATAGGGGCCCATGGCAGATTAGGGGCCTGGCAGCAGCTATGGGAGGCCCGTAATCTACCAGCACCCTATGTCAAAAAATTGAACACACCAGCAGTGTGAGGAGACCTGAAAGTGGCACATGGCATGAGACACTGTGGACCTGGCAGCAGGATGAGGAGGCGGTACAGGGGCCCATGGCAGATTAGGGGCCTGGCAGCAGCTATGGGAGGCCCGTAATCTGCCAGCACCCTATGACAAAAAATGGAACACACCAGCAGTGTGAGGAGACCTGAAAGTGGCACATGGAAGAGTGTGGCGATGGAGACAGCAGCAATGGGAGGCCGTACAGGGACCCATGAGAGACTCTGGACCTGGCAGCAGCATGAGGAGGCGGTATAGGGGCCCATGGCAGATTAGGGGCCTGGCAGCAGCTATAGGAGGCCCGTAATCTGCCAGCACCCTATGACAAAAAATGGAACACACCAGCAGTGTGAGGAGACCTGAAAGTGGCACATGGCATGAGACACTGTGGACCTGGCAGCAGCATGAGGAGGCGGTACAGGGGCCCATGGCAGATTAGGGGCCTGGCAGCAGCTATGGGAGGCCCGTAATCTGCCAGCACCCTATGTCAAAAAATTGAACACACCAGCAGTGTGTGAGGAGACCTGAAAGTGGCACATGGCAGAGTGTGGCGATGGAGACAGCAGCAATGGGACGCCGTACAGGGACCCATGAGAGACTCTGGACTTGGCAGCAGCATGAGGAGGCGGTATAGGGGCCCATGGCAGATTAGGGGCCTGGCAGCAGCTATGGGAGGCCCATAATCTGCCAGCACCCTATGTCAAAAAATTGAACACACCAGCAGTGTGAGGAGACCTGAAAGTGGCACATGGCATGAGACACTGTGGACCTGGCAGCAGCATGAGGAGGCGGTACAGGGGCCCATGGCAGATTAAGGGCCTGGCAGCAGCTATGGGAGGCCCGTAATCTGCCAGCACCCTATGTCAAAAAATTGAACACACCAGCAGTGTGTGAGGAGACCTGAAAGTGGCACATGGCAGAGTGTGGCGATGGAGACAGCAGCAATGGGAGGCCGTACAGGGACCCATGACAGACTCTGGACTTGGCAGCAGCATGAGGAGGTGGTATAGGGGCCCATGGCAGATTAGGGGCCTGGCAGCAGCTATGGGAGGCCCGTAATCTGCCAGCACCCTATGTCAAAAAATTGAACACACCAGCAGTGTGAGGAGACCTGAAAGTGGCACATGGCATGAGACACTGTGGACCTGGCAGCAGCATGAGGAGGCGGTATAGGGGCCCATGGCAGATTAGGGGCCTGGCAGCAGCTATGGGAGGCCCGTAATCTGCCACCACCCCATGTCAAAAAATTGAACACACCAGCAGTGTGAGGAGACCTGAAAGTGGCACATGGCATGAGACACTGTGGACCTGGCAGCAGCATGAGGAGGCAGTACAGGGGCCCATGGCAGATTAGGGGCCTGGCAGCAGCTATGGGAGGCCCGTAATCTGCCAGCACCCTATGTCAAAAAATTGAACACACCAGCAGTGTGTGAGGAGACCTGAAAGTGGCACATGGCAGAGTGTGGCGATGGAGACAGCAGCAATGGGACGCCGTACAGGGACCCATGAGAGACTCTGGACCTGGCAGCAGCATGAGGAGGTGGTATAGGGGCCCATGGCAGATTAGGGGCCTGGCAGCAGCTATGGGAGGCCCGTAATCTGCCAGCACCCTATGTCAAAAAATTGAACACACCAGCAGTGTGAGGAGACCTGAAAGTGGCACATGGCATGAGACACTGTGGACCTGGCAGCAGCATGAGGAGGCGGTACAGGGGCCCATGGCAGATTAGGGGCCTGGCAGCAGCTATGGGAGGCCCGTAATCTGCCAGCACCCTATGTCAAAAAATTGAACACACCAGCAGTGTGTGAGGAGACCTGAAAGTGGCACATGGCAGTGTGGCGATGGAGACAGCAGCAATGGGACGCCGTACAGGGACCCATGAGAGACTCTGGACTTGGCAGCAGCATGAGGAGGCGGTATAGGGGCCCATGGCAGATTAGGGGCCTGGCAGCAGCTATGGGAGGCCCGTAATCTGCCAGCACCCTATGTCAAAAAATTGAACACACCAGCAGTGTGAGGAGACCTGAAAGTGGCACATGGCATGAGACACTGTGGACGTGGCAGCAGCATGAGGAGGCGGTACAGGGGCCCATGGCAGATTAGGGGCCTGACAGCAGCTATGGGAGGCCCGTAATCTGCCAGCACCCTATGTCAAAAAATTGAACACACCAGCAGTGTGTGAGGAGACCTGAAAGTGGCACATGGCAGAGTGTGGCGTTGGAGACAGCAGCAATGGGAGGCCGTACAGGGACCCATGACAGACTCTGGACTTGGCAGCAGCATGAGGAGGCGGTATAGGGGCCCATGGCAGATTAGGGGCCTGGCAGCAGCTATGGGAGGCCCGTAATCTGCCAGCACCCTATGTCAAAAAATTGAACACACCAGCAGTGTGAGGAGACCTGAAAGTGGCACATGGCATGAGACACTGTGGACCTGGCAGCAGCATGAGGAGGCGGTATAGGGGCCCATGGCAGATTAGGGGCCTGGCAGCAGCTATGGGAGGCCCGTAATCTGCCAGCACCCTATGTCAAAAAATTGAACACACCAGCAGTGTGAGGAGACCTGAAAGTGGCACATGGCATGAGACACTGTGGACCTGGCAGCAGCATGAGGAGGCGGTACAGGGGCCCATGGCAGATTAGGGGCCTGGCAGCAGCTATGGGAGGCCCGTAATCTGCCAGCACCCTATGTCAAAAAATTGAACACACCAGCAGTGTGTGAGGAGACCTGAAAGTGGCACATGGTAGAGTGTGGCGATGGAGACAGCAGCAATGGGACGCCGTACAGGGACCCATGAGAGACTCTGGACTTGGCAGCAGCATGAGGAGGCGGTATAGGGGCCCATGGCAGATTAGGGGCCTGGCAGCAGCTATGGGAGGCCCGTAATCTGCCAGCACCCTATGTCAAAAAATTGAACACACCAGCAGTGTGAGGAGACCTGAAAGTGGCACATGGCATGAGACACTGTGGACCTGGCAGCAGCATGAGGAGGCGGTATAGGGGCCCATGGCAGATTAGGGGCCTGGCAGCAGCTATGGGAGGCCCGTAATCTGCCACCACCCTATGTCAAAAAATTGAACACACCAGCAGTGTGAGGAGACCTGAAAGTGGCACATGGCATGAGACACTGTGGACCTGGCAGCAGCATGAGGAGGCGGTACAGGGGCCCATGGCAGATTAGGGGCCTGACAGCAGCTATGGGAGGCCCGTAATCTGCCAGCACCCTATGTCAAAAAATTGAACACACCAGCAGTGTGTGAGGAGACCTGAAAGTGGCACATGGCAGAGTGTGGCGATGGAGACAGCAGCAATGGGACGCCGTACAGGGACCCATGAGAGACTCTGGACTTGGCAGCAGCATGAGGAGGCGGTATAGGGGCCCATGGCAGATTAGGGGCCTGGCAGCAGCTATGGGAGGCCCGTAATCTGCCAGCACCCTATGTCAAAAAATTGAACACACCAGCAGTGTGAGGAGACCTGAAAGTGGCACATGGCATGAGACACTGTGGACCTGGCAGCAGCATGAGGAGGCGATACAGGGGCCCATGGCAGATTAGGGGCCTGGTAGCAGCTATGGGAGGCCCGTAATCTGCCAGCCCAGCACCCTATGACAAAAAATGGAACACACCAGCAGTGTGAGGAGACCTGAAAGTGGCACATGGAAGAGTGTGGCGATGGAGACAGCAGCAATGGGAGGCCGTACAGGGACCCATGAGAGACTCTGGACCTGGCAGCAGCATGAGGAGGCGGTATAGGGGCCCATGGCAGATTAGGGGCCTGGCAGCAGCTATGGGAGGCCCGTAATCTGCCAGCACCCTATGTCAAAAAATTGAACACACCAGCAGTGTGTGAGGAGACCTGAAAGTGGCACATGGCAGAGTGTGGCGATGGAGACAGCAGCAATGGGAGGCCGTACAGGGACCCATGAGAGACTCTGGACTTGGCAGCAGCATGAGGAGGCGGTATAGGGGCCCATGGCAGATTAGGGGCCTGGCAGCAGCTATGGGAGGCCCGTAATCTGCCACCACCCTATGTCAAAAAATTGAACACACCAGCAGTGTGAGGAGACCTGAAAGTGGCACATGGCATGAGACACTGTGGACCTGGCAGCAGCATGAGGAGGCGGTACAGGGGCCCATGGCAGATTAGGGGCCTGGCAGCAGCTATGGGAGGCCCGTAATCTGCCAGCACCCTATGTCAAAAAATTGAACACACCAGCAGTGTGTGAGGAGACCTGAAAGTGGCACATGGCACAGTGTGGCGATGGAGACAGCAGCAATGGGACGCCGTACAGGGACCCATGAGAGACTCTGGACTTGGCAGCAGCATGAGGAGGCGGTATAGGGGCCCATGGCAGATTAGGGGCCTGGCAGCAGCTATGGAAGGCCCGTAATCTGCCAGCACCCTATGTCAAAAAACTGAACACACCAGCAGTGTGAGGAGACCTGAAAGTGGCACATGGCATGAGACACTGTGGACCTGGCAGCAGCATGAGGAGGCGGTACAGGGGCCCATGGCAGATTAGGGGCCTGGCAGCAGCTATGGGAGGCCCGTAATCTGCCAGCACCCTATGACAAAAAATGGAACACACCAGCAGTGTGAGGAGACGTGAAAGTGGCACATGGCAGGGGCATGATTCATGGCGGATTTAGTCAGTTGTGTCAGGAACTGGTGGTTTGAAATCCAGACTAATCCACGCCTGATTCATTTTCACAAACGTGAGTCTCTCCACACTTTGGGTGGACAGTCGTGTCCTCCGCGGAGTTACAATACCTCCTGCCGCACTAAACACGCGCTCCGATGCCACGCTACTGGCCGGGCATGACAGCCTTTCAAGGGCAAATTCAGCTAGTTGGGGCCAAAGGTCAAGTTTCGTTGCCCAGTAGTCAAGGGGATTGTCTACCTCGGTTGGCAGGGTGCTGTCCAAGTAGGCCCAAGCCTGTTGTTTGAGGTCCTGCTCCAGGTCCACCTGATGCTGCTGCGGCTGGTTAGTAGTTTCCTCACTGCGCTGGTGAAGAAAGCTACTCATCATCGACTGCAGACTGAGGCAGCCGCTGCTGGTGGAGCTACCACTGCTCCTACCACCCCACCCCTCCCCTGCTGCCATGGCAGCGGAACGCGAGCGCACAGGGCCCACAGTGTCTGAGGATGGACGTTGGCGCACAAAGGCAGAGACCAACTGACTACATAGGTGGTTTTTATAGTACGTTATTTTGGCCTCCCTCTCAGCAGGTGTGAAAAAGGCCACCATTTTTGAACGGTAGCGAGGGTCCAACAAGGTGGACAGCCAAAAGTCATCCCTCTGTCTGATGGTTATTATTCGACTGTTGCTACGCAAGCAACCGAGCATGCTATGGGCCATTTGTGCCAAGGAATGCGAGGGACTCCCTGCCTCCATCTCCACAGCATACTGCCACGGTGCATCTGGGTCCTCTGTCTCCTCCTCCTCCTCCTCTACCAGATGCTCCTGCTCCTCCACTCCTGTCCGCTGAGTGGAAAAACCACCCATTTCACTCAATAATTCCTGAGCACAAATGTCCTCCTCTACCTCCTCCTCTTCTTCCTGTCCTGCCCCCACAGGGGTCATGTGGCGTTGAGATCTGTGCGCCACGTCTACCGCACCCTGACCAGCCATTGTTAACAGCATTTGTTCCAGGACGTGCAACAGAGGAATGACGTCGTTCATCCCATAGTCCTGCCGACTCACGAATAGCGTGGCCTCCTCAAAGGGCCTGAGCAAGCGGCAGGTGTCACGCATGAGCTGCCAATGGCTGACATCGAAGTTACACAGGGGAGTACCTTTATCCGCTTGTAACATCAGGAAATCGGTGATGGCCTTTCGCTGTTCGTAAAGGCGGTCTAACATGTGTAGGGTTGAATTCCACCTTGTTGCAACGTCGCAGATCAGGCGATGCTGTGGAATTCCGTTCTGCCGCTGCAGCTCAAGGAGGGTGTGCTTTGCGGTGTAGGAATGGCTGAAATGCATGCAAAGTTTACGTGACATTTTAAGGATGTCTTGCAGTGGGATGGTGGATTTTAGGAACCGCTTGACAACCAGATTGAACACGTGAGCCATGCATGGCGCATGGCACAACCTTCCTTGACGCAGAGCAGACACCATGTTCTTTCCGTTGTCGGTCAACATGGTTCCGATTTTCAGTTTGCGCGGAGACAGCCATCTGTCGATTTCTCTGTTCATTACACTGAGAAGTTCCTCCCCTGTGTGACTACGTTCGCCAAGGCATACCAGGTGCAGCACAGCGTGACACCGTTGCGCCCTGCACATGTGATATGCCGGTCGGGTAATGGGACTTGGCACGGGGGTGGCGGCTGAGGACACGAAGCAAGAAGAGGTGGTAGAGGCGGACATCTTTTGTGGACCAAGGACGTGCAAACGTGGAGGCAAAAGCGGCGTGACCTGTCCAAGTTGCTGGTGCGGCTGTGACGGCACCACGTTCACCCAGTGGGCCGTAAATGACATGTACTGTCCCTGACCGTAGTTACAGCTCCACACGTCGGCGCTGCCGTGCACTTTGGCAGAGACCGACATGCTCAAAGACTGGCCAACCATCTCTTCTACATGTGAATGCAGGGCTGGCACTGCCTTTTTGGCGAAGAAATGACGGCTTGGCACTCTCCACCGCGGCGCGGCACAAGCCATCATTTCTTGGAAAGGTGCTGAGTCCACCACTTGGAAAGGGAGGGACTGCAGCACCAGCAACTTGGACAGGAGGACGTTCAGCTTTTGCACCGTCGGGTGCGTGCTCGCAAACTGTTGTCTCTTGGAAACGGATTCCAAGAAAGACTGCTGACGGAATCCGTGAAGAGGAGTAGCAGGAGAAGGAGCATCTGAATGAGCGGAAGATGGCAACGAGCGACAACTCCCCTCAGCAGAGGTGTTGGAGCCTTGACTGGCTGATAGAGGGCGATTGACGTCGGGTGACGGAGCAAGTAACGGAGCGGGTGATGGAGCGGGGGCTGGGGCGGGCAGAACCGCCGTATCTTTATCACGGTTTTCCCAGGCCACCAAATGGTGATGCTGCATATGCTGCCGCAACGCTGTAGTCCCAACATGGGCCCCCTGGCCACGCTTGACTTTCTGGCCACATAGTCGACATACGGCTACGTTTACTTCCTCGGGCGGCTTGACAAAAAATTGCCACACCGCCGAGTAGGAAACTTTGCCCCCGATACTCCTCACTGGCTGACTGCTGCTTCCTCCGTGCACACCGGCACCACTACTGGCCGTGGTGGTAGGCTGCAGTGGAGCTGGTGCTGTACTCCGTGGCTGTTTGCCTCCACTGACACTGCTGCGACCCTGCTGCCTCCTGGGCAACCCACCGACTGTTTTGCTCGCTGCCAAGCTGCCACCCTCTTCTCCTGATGATGCGGAAGCAATAGCCTGATGACGACGAGGCTGCCAAGTGCGATCAGCCTCATCATCATCAATTAGGGTCTCCGCCTCACTACTAGCCCCCTCGGCTGCGTGTGGGTCAGGAGACAGACCTGTCTCTAGACCGGCTACCGAGCCACTCTCCTCGCCACTACTTCTTCGCCTGGCTGCTGAAGAGGCGGATGTCTCCCCCCGTTCCTGACCGCCCTCTGTTAGCTCTTCCTCACTGTACAGTGGGGCTGAGCCCACAGCATGCGATACTTCGCTTGGTGAGGGAACACCAAAGGACAGGGGCAGGTAGAGGACACGTGATTTCAGTGGGCTTGCTCCCGGGCCATGCCAACTAACGGTTGTGTCTGACGCACACACCGACCGTTGGCTGTAGGTGTCAGAGGTGACCTGGGAAGAGGAAGACGACCGAGCCAACCAATCGATGACGGCAGGGTTGTCGGTGGAGACACGACCCCTGGATGACACCGGGAGCACTGGCCTCTGGCTGCGAATAGTGCTGCCTCGACCCCTTCCTCTGCTGCCACGTCTGCTCGCTCCTAAAACATTGCCTCCTCTGCCACTCCTCTGCATGTTGTCTGACATACTCTTTAATTAAACGATTCTGTGTCCCTGAGTAACAATTCTGTGTCTGTCCCTGAGTAACAATTCTGTGTCCCTGAGTAACGTTTCTGTGGCCCTAAGTAACAGTTCTGTGGCCCTCAGTAACAATTCTGTGTCCCTCAGTAACAATTCTGTGTCTGTCCCTGAGTAACAATTCTGTGTCTGTCCCTGAGTAACAATTCTGTGTCCCTGAATAACGTTTCTCTGGCCCTAAGTAACAGTTCTGTGGCCCTAAGTAACAATTCTGTGTCCCTCAGTAACAATTCTGTGTCTGTCCCTGAGTAACAATTCTGTGTCTGTCCCTGAGTAACAATTCTGTGTCCCTGAGTAACAATTCTGTGTCCCTCAGTAACAATTCTGTGTCCGAGTAACAATTCTGTGTCCCTGAGTAACAATTCTGTGTCCCTAAGTAACGTTTCTGTGGCCCTAAGTAACGGTTCTGTGGCCCTCATTAACAAATCTGTGTCCCTCAGTAACAATTCTGTGTCTGTCCCTGAGTAACAATTCTGTGTCCCTATGTAACGTTTCTGTGGCCCTAAGTAACGTTTCTGTGGCGCTAAGTAACGTTTCTGTAGCCCTAAGTAACGTTTCTGTGGCCCTAAGTAACAGTTCTGTGGCCCTCAGTAACAGTTCTGTGGCCCTCAGTAACAATTCTGTGTCCCTCAGTAACAATTCTGTGTCTGTCCCTGAGTAACAATTCTGTGTCCCTAAGTAACGTTTCTGTGTCCCTAAGTAATGTTTCTGTGGCCCTCAGTAACAGTTCTGTGGCCCTCAGTAACAATTCTGTGTCCCTCAGTAACAATTCTGTGTCTGTCCCTGAGTAATAATTCTGTGGCCCTCAGTAACAATTCTGTGTCCCTCAGTAACAATTCTGTGTCTGTCCCTAAGTAACAATTCTGTGGCCCTAAGTAACGTTTCTGTGGCCCTAAGTAACGTTTCTGTGTCCCTCAGTAACAATTCTGTATCCCTCAGTAACAATTCTGTGTCTGTCCCTGAGTAACAATTCTGTGTCCCTAAGTAACAATTCTGTGGCCCTAAGTAAAGTTTCTGTGGCCCTAAGTAACGTTTCTGTGGCCCTAAGTAACGATTCTGTGGCCCTAAGTAACGTTTCTGTGTCCCTAAGTAACGTTTCTGTGGCCCTAAGTAACGGTTCTGTGGCCCTCAGTAACAATTCTGTGTCCCTCAGTAACAATTCTGTGTCTGTCCCTAAGTAACAATTCTGTGGCCCTAAGTAACGTTTCTGTGGCCCTAAGTAACGTTTCTGTGTCCCTCAGTAACAATTCTGTATCCCTCAGTAACAATTCTGTGTCTGTCCCTGAGTAACAATTCTGTGTCCCTAAGTAACAATTCTGTGGCCCTAAGTAAAGTTTCTGTGGCCCTAAGTAATGTTTCTGTGGCCCTAAGTAACGATTCTGTGGCCCTAAGTAACGTTTCTGTGTCCCTAAGTAACGTTTCTGTGGCCCTAAGTAACGGTTCTGTGGCCCTCAGTAACAATTCTGTGTCCCTCAGTAACAATTCTGATTCTGTCCCTAAGTAACAATTCTGTGGCCCTAAGTAACGTTTCTGTGGCCCTAAGTAACGTTTCTGTGGCCCTAAGTAACGTTTCTGTGTCCCTCAGTAACAATTCTGTATCCCTCAGTAACAATTCTGTGTCTGTCCCTGAGTAACAATTCTGTGTCCGTAAGTAACGTTTCTGTGGCCCTAAGTAACGGTTCTGTGGCCCTCAGTAACAATTCTGTGTCCCTCAGTAACAATTCTGTGTCTGTCCCTAAGTAACAATTCTGTGGCCCTAAGTAAAGTTTCTGTGGCCCTAAGTAACGTTTCTGTGGCCCTAAGTAACGATTCTGTGGCCCTAAGTAACGTTTCTGTGGCCCTAAGTAACGTTTCTGTGGCCCTCAGTAACAAATCTGTGTCCCTCAGTAACAATTCTGTGTCTGTCCCTAAGTAACAATTCTGTGGCCCTAAGTAACGTTTCTGTGGCCCTAAGTAACGGTTCTGTGTCCCTCAGTAACAATTCTGTATCCCTCAGTAACAATTCTGTGTCTGTCCCTGAGTAACAATTCTGTGGCCCTAAGTAACGTTTCTGTGGCCCTAAGTAACGTTTCTGTGGCCCTAAGTAACGATTCTGTGGCCCTAAGTAATGTTTCTGTGGCCCTAAGTAACGTTTCTGTGGCCCTCAGTAACAAATCTGTGTCCCTCAGTAACAATTCTGTGTCTGTCCCTAAGTAACAATTCTGTGGCCCTAAGTAACGTTTCTGTGGCCCTAAGTAACGGTTCTGTGGCCCTCAGTAACAATTCTGTGTCCCTCAATAACAATTCTGTGTCTGTCCCTAAGTAACAATTCTTTGGCCCTAAGTAACGTTTCTGTGGCCCTAAGTAACGTTTCTGTGGCCCTATGTAACGATTCTGTGGCCCTCAGTAACAATTCTGTATCCCTCAGTAACAATTCTGTGTCTGTCCCTGAGTAACAATTCTGTGTCCCTAAGTAACGTTTCTGTGGCCCTAACTAACGATTCTGTGGCCCTAAGTAGCGTTTCTGTGGCCCTAAGTAACGTTTCTGTGGCCCTCAGTAACAAATCTGTGTCCCTCAGTAACAATTCTGTGTCTGTCCCTAAGTAACAATTCTGTGGCCCTAAGTAACGTTTCTGTGGCCCTAAGTAACGGTTCTGTGGCCCTCAGTAACAATTCTGTGTCCCTCAATAACAATTCTGTGTCTGTCCCTAAGTAACAATTCTGTGGCCCTAAGTATTGTTTCTGTGGCCCTAAGTAACGTTTCTGTGGCCCTAAGTAACGATTCTGTGTCCCTCAGTAACAAATCTGTGTCCCTCAGTAACAATTCTGTGTCTGTCCCTAAGTAACAATTCTGTGGCCCTAAGTAACGATTCTGTGGCCCTCAGTAACAAATCTGTGTCCCTCAGTAACAATTCTGTGTCTGTCCCTAAGTAACAATTCTGTGGCCCTAAGTAACGTTTCTGTGGCCCTAAGTAACGGTTCTGTGGCCCTCGGTAACAATTCTGTGGCCCTCAATAACAATTCTGTGTCTGTCCCTAAGTAACAATTCTGTGGCCCTAAGTAACGTTTCTGTGGCCCTAAGTAACGATTCTGTGGCCCTCAGTAACAAATCTGTGTCCCTCAGTAACAATTCTGTGTCTGTCCCTAAGTAACAATTCTGTGGCCCTAAGTAACGATTCTGTGGCCGTCAGTAACAAATCTGTGTCCCTCAGTAACAATTCTGTGTCTGTCCCTAAGTAAGAATTCTGTGGCCCTAAGTAACGTTTCTGTGGCCCTAAGTAACGATTCTGTGGCCCTCAGTAACAATTCTGTATCCCTCAGTAACAATTCTGTCTGTCCCTGAGTAACAATTCTGTGTCCCTAAGTAACGTTTCTGTGGCCCTAACTAACGATTCTGTGGCCCTAAGTAACGTTTCTGTGGCCCTATGTAACGTTTCTATGGCCCTAAGTAACGATTCTGTGGCCCTAACTAACGTTTCTGTGTCCCTAAGTAACGTTTCTCTGTCCCTAACTCTCTCCCTGAATACAGCCAGGTCTGCCTCTGTTGAATGACTGGAGGCAAATGGAGAATTCTAAAATGGCCGCCATTTATAGCTCGACCATTACACTGTGCTGGCTGGCTGGCTGCTGATTGGCTAATGCGATCACATGTCATGAATGAATGCATTATGGGTCAGCGCGCCTTGTCTGCGCGCCTTCCCAGACATCCCCGCTCCGTCGCCGCACATGTCGCCGCCATTTTAGGAAAAATTTCGATTCGCGCATCCGAAGTCTGCTTATTTTCGGATTCGACGCGAATCGAAATTTTCCTAATATTCGAAACAAATTCCACTTCGCCGAGTTCGATTCGCTCATCTCTAATCAAGATCAATAATACAACTATCATTCCCTCCCCTCAAGCCAGGGTACTAGGTGTAATCCTGGACTCTGACCTATCCTTTCAGCCCAAAATCCAATCGCTGTCAAAAGCTTGTAGACTTCACCGCCGTAACATCTCTAAAATGTGTTTGTTTTAACCAATGTAACCACCAAGCTACTCGTTTACTCCCTTGTTATGTCTCACCTTGACTATTGCAACTCTCTTCTCATAGGCCTACCTCTCTGTAGGCTATCCCCTCTTCAGTCTATCATGAATGCTGCTGCTTGGATCATCCAACTTACCAACCACTCAGTGTCTGCCACCCTTCTCTGCCAATCCCTCCACTGGCTTCCGACTGCCCAGTGAATTAAATTAAAAATACTAACAGCAACATACAAAGCCATCCACAACTCTTCCCCGAGCTACATCACCCCCCATCTTGTCTCCAACTATCACCCAAACCGTCCTCTCCACTCCTCTCATGACCTCCAGTTCTCAAGCTCCCTTGTCTTCTCCTCCCATGCTCGTCTCCAGAACTTTGCCAGAGCCTCTCCCATCTTCTGGAACTCTCTACCTCAATCTGTCTGGTTATCCTCTACTCTGGCTGCCTTTAGGGGATCCCTGAAACCTATCACGCCTCCTAATAGACAATTATCACTTCTATCAGCACATCCCCCACAGTTATAACCTTTTGTACCACTTTCCCCACCCTATTAGATTTTAAGCTCTTATGAGTAGGACCTTCGTAATCCTCTTGTATTGATTGTATTGTAGCTGTACTGTCTCCTTTTGGATTGTAAAGTGCTGTGAAAACTGTTAGCACTATATAAGTTCTATATATTATGATAATAAAATGATTATTATTAATAATAATAATAATAATAATAATAATAATAATAATAATAATAATAAAAAGTTGTCAATCTGACATACAGCTTTGTGACACTATAATTATATGTACGCTATAGTGTAGCTGGTCGTCTGTAGAAAATACCATAAGCATCTCCTAGATGGTAAAGAGGCCCAATAATAGTTCCTATACAGTAAACCTATGCTAAAATGTGAATGTAAAACTATTTTTTTTAAAGTCTAGGCATTTGATCCAGATTTTGATGTGTGTTCTGACCCAGATCAGAGTTCAGGTTGATTGATCATTCAATTTAGACTGGGGGGGGGGGGGAGCATGCACAATCTGGAGCAGCTCTGCAATCAGCTAACAGGTTTTATTGTCAAAGATTAATTGAATAGGCTGAATGGCTACCATGCACAGCTACACCGGATTCTGAGTGTTCCAATTTTAGTAAATCTTCCCCTATGTGACAAGCATTAAAGGGACCTGGAGCTCTACTCTCCACTCTATCCAAAACGGAAAAAAAAGCTTTGCCTTTAGTTATACTTTAATCCTGCACTTCTTTTTTGGTTTTGCTGTAGTGCAAAGACTTTGTAATGCATGCCACTCCATGGACTTATTTCTTTATTTACATCTGACAGTTTTATAGAGCTTCAGAAGTATAGCTATCACTATAGTTCTGCAGCTCCAACGTTAGAACTTCTGGTTTCAGCTCCTTCAGCTTCAGATTCACTTGCAGCTGCTGTGCACACCCCTCCCCTCCTCCTGCCCAATCACAGAGTGCTTTACACGATGTAAATTCATGCAGAAAATAGAAGACTTCTGTGAATTGGGTGGCAGACGGGAGGTTTGGGCACCACAGCTTTGTGTGAGAACACAATGTATCTCCTCTCAGAGTCCTGAATTATATCCTGGCCAATGTAAATAAAAGTGATAAGTCCTGGAGGTGGCATGCATTACATTGGACTTAACTCAAAGTAAGCCAACACATTTTACATGGAGTCTGAATTCCTGGACTTCAGCCTTAAATAAAAGTTTAAAAAAAAGTATTATGAGAGCTGTTCATTAATTTATTGGTTGCGTTTACTGTATGCACAGAATAAAGCAGCACTTCAATGTTTTACACAATATCTTTTCTACCCTATTAGCCACTATTGGGTGTCTAGCAGGATTATGATTTTGTACATTTCATGGAAAAGAGTACATTATATATCATTTTTTGAAATAGTGGTGAACATGATCTGATCATGGTGCTGTGAGACATATGAATGGATCTGTGGCTAGATTGTGCACTGGGGCCCCTGTAATGTCTATCTATGTTCATATACATTGTTGTATTTTAAATGGAAGATGTTATAAACTCACCATGCACTCATCACAGTATTGGCCCGTGGCAAAATCCTGACAATGGCACTGTCCGGTAATAGCATCACACACTGAGGATGGTAGGGTTCCAAATTGATTGCAACCACAATCTAAAAAAAGATGCACTATCTTTTTTATCTTTTTTATTTGTCAATGAGATAATCAAGGATGTGTTACTAAGCAGATATTGGTTTTATAGTTTCTTTCATTTTCATATCATTAACGCCCAGTTCACAGTGATGCGGTGAAAATGTAATCTGTTTTTGACTGCAAATTCAGAAAGCGATTTTTGTGTCAGGTGTGATTCTGATGTGAATTGTTCAGCAGTTCAGGTGCAATTCAGAAGCAATTCTGATAAGCCTCCCATTGACTTCAATGCAAAATTGTGTTCCATTGACTTCAATGCAAAATCACCTCCCATTGACTTCAATGCAAAATCGCCTCCCATTAACTTCAAACAGCTGGACTCTCATTGATGTGAACACAGGAATGCGATTTCATTCTGGTCCCCATTGAAGTCTACAGAGATGTAATTTGCACTGAACCAGACTAAACTCTCAGAAGACCCTTTTTTTAACCGGATCAGAATCGCATATATGTGAACGGCCTTCATTGAATACAATGTTTTTTCAGATGACATGTAACTCTATGCCTTTCGGATCAGATCAAATTTGCAAAGAATTTGCATCCTTGTGAACCGAGCCTAAATGCATATGTAACATACAATAAGCATTTGTCTGACTGTAGCTAAAGCAATGGATATTGCTGCAAAATCAACATGTTTAGGACCAGTGACCATTTTTGTGGCTTATGTAATAAATATATTGGTGCATTGGTGGCAACTCACAGCCTTTTAGAAATGAGCTTTTCTTGCTTTGTAATGAGCAAATTAATCAAGGTTTATTTTATATCTGTTTCTTTGGGATAATGCATTTTATTTCTACAAATAAATGTGGCCACGTAAAAAAGCATCTACCAGTGGATACATTTTCTTCTTGTGACTAAACTAGTCCAGGAGGTGGTATGCATCTTATTGGACTTAAAGAATCAGTTTACACACAAAAACGTCTTAAAAAAGCCAGAATTCCAACCAAAAAAAAGGAAACTACAGGACTTTTAGGTACATAAAAAGGAACAGCTATTTGAAAAAAAAATACAAGTTGTTTTTTTTTCAGTGAAAGGAAAACGTTTTTTGATTTATAACAAAAATCCTTCTACAAATTAAAATCTTGAATTTTAATATTTCAAAAATCTGTTATTATTTTTGTACCAAAAGTCCCATAGATTTTTTTTTCTGTTGAGAGTATTTAAAAGGGATGTGGTACATTTTACTGGAGTATTTATAGAGCTGTCAGTTAGAAGCCAGGAACGCCCAGTTATTTCAAGTTTACTTAAAGTGTTACTAAACCCACAACAGTAAAATCAATCTGTATATGCAGTAAAGCATGCTTGTTATACTCACTGTAGATCCTAAGGGGTTAATCTTCTGCATTGTGTAAAAGGGCTGTTTGATCCTGTCTTCTCTGATCCTACATTTCTTCTACTGTCCCCAATCAATATGCTGATAGAACAAAGCCTTGGGGGCAAGTTGCACATGCTCAGTTTGGTGTGTATTGCTAGAGAGGTTTTTTTCTTTTTTTCTTGAGAGGGTGCATGTGATCAGCACAGGGCCAAATCAGTGCTGTCCAGACAGGGGGTCAAGGGTTCTGCAGCCTCATAGGACAATCATGGGAGAATGAAAACTCCTCCTACAAGCTTTAACCAGTGCTCTGCTGGACACTGATAGAAGTCACAAGACTGCTATAACTGCTGATGATAAAAGATATTTAGCAGTTTATGTTGACTAAAATAATTGCACTTCCATGTTCTGTGTACTGTGGGAGACCAGATAGAGTGAATGCAGGGTCCTGGGTTTAGTAACACTTTAAAAAAGCCACAATTCCAACACCTTTCCAGTGGAGAGCTATTATTCAGACAAATCTACTTACATTGACAACCTGCAAAACTGGTAGCACTTAGTCCAAAGTAGCCTGGTTTACACTGATCACAGCGTTTTCCTTCTACATTTAGTTTGCATAAGCATGTCCCTGCAATGATTCCCAGTCTGCGATTTGTATGACCCTCACATATTCCACCACCATGTGTTCCATCTAGGTCACAGTCACAGGCTACAGGAAAAGCAGAGAAAACAACATTAAAGCTAAAGGCGATCTAAATTATGGATATAAAAATACTATTTGTTAAAAAGTACTTCCAGCCACTAAGCGTATAAGGTTTTCTATATGTATATACACACTGGCAGCATTCTAAATTAGAATTTCAAAAGAATACATTTCACTAAACAGTTGTTCCCTTTTAAGAGATGAACTAATGGCTTTGTCTGTTGTTTGCGTTCTTTGGATTTCAAGCAAAAAAAAAAGATTCTGTACCAAAACAATTCAAATCTATGAATTAAATGCATGTTGGCGTCATAGAGCTGTTTTAGGAAAAATAACGTCTGTACCGAATTACTGTATTTATAAAACAGAGCAGGGATCTCCAAACTTTTTAAACAAAGGGCCAGATTACTGTCCTTCAGACTTTATGGGGGCTGAACTGTGGCCATTGGAAGTAGGAAGTCTGCCCCATCATTGTTGTCATTGAGTGGGAAGAATCCTGCCCAATTGTAAGTGTCACTGGGAGGAACTGTGCCCCATTGTTGGTGTCATTGGGAGGAACTGTGTCCCATCATTGGTATCACAGGAGGAATTGTGCCCCTTCATTGGTGTCAGTGGGGGAATTATGCCCTATTGTTGCTGAGGATGAAATATTGCCCCAAGGGCTAGATGAAAGCGAGCAAAGGGCCACTTCTTGCGTAGTCTAGACTTTACTACTGCCATATACTGCTTAAATGTCAGTTAAAATATTTGGACATGTTTAACCACTTGCCTACCGAGCAATTTTACCCCCTTGTAGCGTTGTTGCACTTTAAATGACAATTGCGCAGTCATGCAACACTCTACCCAAATTACATTTTTATAATTTTTTTTCACACAAATAGAGATTTAATTTGGTGGTATTTAATCACCACTGGGTGTTTTATTTTTTGCTAAACAAACAAAAAAATACCAAATATTTTGGAAAAAAAAAGTTTTTCTTTGTTTCTATTATAAAATTTTGCAAACAGGTAATTTTTCTTCTTCACTGATGTGCGGTGATGGAGCTGCACTGATGGCCACTGAGAATCAGCACTGATGGGCACTGGTGAGGCAGCACTGATAAGATGCACTGATGGGTACTGATAGACTGCACTGATGAGGTGGCACTGGTGAGCATTGATGAGGAGGCACTGATGAGGCTGTACTGACGGGCACTGATGGGCGGCAATGATGGGCACTAATAGGCAGCACTGAAGGGCACTGATAGGCGGCACTGACTGAGGGCACTGACGGGCCCAGATTAGCAGCACTGATGGGCACAGACTGGCAGCACTGCTGGACACTGATTGGCAATTTTGGGGCTGCAGTGATAACCAGGGCATGGCTAGAAATGCCAATGATTTCTCAGCAAAAAAAAAAAATGGAGACATGGATGGATGGGGGAGTTTGCTTTGAATATTAACAATTAATGAAATAGCATTTTTGGTTTGTGGCGCTCAGATACAGCGCAGCTCCACTTTAATTTGTCATTAATCAGGTAGTATAGAGATTATGAAACAATTGATAATTAGTGTTTCCACATACAGAACAGTCTTAGGTAATGATCTTTAAGAATTCTTAGCTTGACAAGTATTCTTTGTGGCTAAACAGTAAATTCTAAGAATGTTTAGTACAACTTACGAATACAAGTATTTGGGTCAGAAATCGCTTTAAGAGGGTCATGATAGAAGGATGGCTTGCAGAATTCACAATGATTTCCAACAGTTTTGTGCTGACAATTATCACATACACCACCACTGGTGCCGTTATTGGCTTCATAGGCTTTCATTTCAAAGTGACATTCATCAGAGTGTCCATTACAGTTGCATCCTGGAAAAAAAAAGATTTTTTTTTTTGTTAACAAAACCCCACATGACATGTCTACATGATGGCAATTCAGTTATAAATGATTTTTAGTCCACCTTAAGGTTCAAATCACATGTGAGATAATGCAATGCAGTATCATTCATTTTAAATGTACATCAACATACCTTCTCCAAAGCGTTACAAAAAAAGGTTGTGTTCACTTTTAGATATAACTAGAGATGAGCGAAGAAATGAAAAATTCGATTCGGCTGATTCGGCGAATTCCAGTGTGAAATTCGATTCGATGCGAATTTCTCCGCTACGAAGATGACTTATTTAAAGGGTTTCTAGGCTTCAGAGAGCCTTTAAATTAGTGCAGAACACTGTACCTTTAATTTAAATGCCCTTGGAGATGAGGAAGGAGAAGGAGAAGGAGAAGGATGAGAAGAAGGAGAAGGAGAAGGATGAGAAGAAGGAGAAGGAGAAGGATGAGAAGAAGGAGAAGGATGAGAAGAAGGAGAAGGATGAGAAGAAGGAGAAGGAGAAGGATGAGAAGAAGGAGAAGGAGAAGGATGAGAAGAAGGAGAAGGAGAAGGATGAGAAGAAGGAGAAGGATGAGAAGAAGGAGAAGGATGAGAAGGAGAAGGATGAGAAGGAGAAGGATGAGAAGAAGAAGGCTGAGAATAAGGAGAAGGATGAGAAGAAGGAGAAGGAGAAGGATGAGAAGAAGGAGAAGGATGAGAAGAAGGAGAAGGAGAAGGATGAGAAGAAAGAGAAGGATGAGAAGGAGAAGGATGAGAAGAAGAAGGATGAGAAGAAGAAGGATGAGAAGAAGGAAAAGGATGAGAAGAAGAAGGATGAGAAGAAGGAGAAGGATGAGAAGAAGGAGAATGATGAGAAGAAGGAGAAGGATGATAAGAAGGAGAAGGAAGAGAAGAAGGAGAAGGAGAAGGATGAGAAGAAGGAGAAGGATGAGAAGAAGGAGAAGGATGAGAAGAAGGAGAAGGATGAGAAGAAGGAGAAGGAGAAGGATGAGAAGAAGGAGAAGGATGAGAAGAAGAAGGATGAGAAGAAGGATGAGAAGAAGGAGGAGAAGGATGAGAAGAAGAAGGATGAGAAGAAGGAGAAGGATGAGAAGAAGGAGAAGGAAGAGAAGAAGGAGAAGGAGAAGGATGAGAAGAAGGAGAAGGAGAAGGATGAGAAGAAGGAGAAGGATGAGAAGAAGGAGAAGGATGAGAAGGAGAAGGAGAAGGATGAGAAGGAGAAGGATGAGAAGAAGGAGAAGGAGAAGGATGAGAAGAAGGAGAAGGAGAAGGATGAGAAGAAGGAGAATGATGAGAAGAAGGAGAAGAAGGAGAAGGATGAGAAGAAGGAGAAGGATGAGAAGAAGGAGAAGGATGAGAAGAAGGAGAAGGAGAAGGATGAGAAGAAAAAGGATGAGGAGAAGGAGAAGGATGAGAAGAAGGAGAAGGATGAGAAGGAGAAGGAGAAGGATGAGAAGAAGGAGAAGGAGAAGGATGAGAAGAAGGAGAAGGATGAGAAGAAGGAGAAGGATGAGAAGGAGAAGGAGAAGGATGAGAAGGAGAAGGATGAGAAGAAGGAGAAGGAGAAGGATGAGAAGAAGGAGAAGGAGAAGGATGAGAAGAAGGAGAAGGATGAGAAGAAGGATGAGCAGAAGGAGAAGGATGAGAAGAAGGAGAAGGATGAGAAGAAGGAGAAGGATGAGAAGAAGGATGAGAAGAAGGATGAGAAGAAGGAGAAGGATGAGAAGAAGGACAGTTCTGTGACAGTTTCTGTCTATTTCTGACAGTTCTGGGACATTCACTCCATACAGCGGTTTCAACCGCTGTATGGAGGGAATGTTATAGAACTGTCAGAAATAGACTATTAATGACAGTTCTGGGACTGTCCTTCCATGCAGCGGTTGAAACATTGTATGTATTTGTTTCCATAAATGGATCCATTTATGGAAACAAATACATACAATGTTTCAACCGCTGCATGGAAGGACAGTCCCAGAACTGTCATTAATAGTCTATTTCTGACAGTTCCATGACATTCCCTCCATACAGCGGTTAAAACAGCTGTATGCAGTGAATGTCCCAGAACTGTCATAAATAGTCTATTTCTGATAGATCTGGGACATTCACTCCATACAGCTGTTTTAACCGCTGTATGGAGGGAATGTCATGGAACTGTCAGAAATAGACTATTAATGACAGTTCTGGGACTGTCCTTCCATGCAGCGGTTGAAACATTGTATGTATTTGTTTCCATAAATGGATCCATTTATGGAAACAAATACATACAATGTTTCAACCGCTGCATTGAAGGACAGTCCCAGAACTGTCATTAATAGTCTATTTCTGACAGTTCCATGACATTCCCTCCATACAGCGGTTAAAACAGCTGTATGCAGTGAATGTCCCAGAACTGTCATAAATAGTCTATTTCTGATAGATCTGGGACATTCACTCCATACAGCTGTTTTAACCGCTGTATGGAGGGAATGTCATGGAACTGTCAGAAATAGACTATTAATGACAGTTGTGGGACTGTCCTTCCATACAGCGGTTGAAACATTGTATGTATTTGTTTCCATAAATGGATCCATTTATGGAAACAAAATCCCAGAACTGTCATTAATAGTCTATTTCTGACAGTTCCATGACATTCCCTCCATACAGCGGTTAAAACAGCTGTATGCAGTGAATGTCCCAGAACTGTCATAAATAGTCTATTTCTGATAGATCTGGGACATTCACTGCATACAGCTGTTTTAACCGCTGTATGGAGGGAATGTCATGGAACTGTCAGAAATAGACTATTAATGACAGTTCTGGGACTGTCCTTCCATGCAGCGGTTGAAACATTGTATGTATTTGTTTCCATAAATGGATCCATTTATGGAAACAAATACATACAATGTTTCAACCGCTGCATTGAAGGACAGTCCCAGAACTGTCATTAATAGTCTATTTCTGACAGTTCCATGACATTCCCTCCATACAGCGGTTAAAACAGCTGTATGCAGTGAATGTCCCAGAACTGTCATAAATAGTCTATTTCTGATAGATCTGGGACATTCACTCCATACAGCTGTTTTAACCGCTGTATGGAGGGAATGTCATGGAACTGTCAGAAATAGACTATTAATGACAGTTGTGGGACTGTCCTTCCATACAGCGGTTGAAACATTGTATGTATTTGTTTCCATAAATGGATCCATTTATGGAAACAAATACATACAATGTTTCAACCGCTGCATGGAAGGACAGTCCCAGAACTGTCATTAATAGTCTATTTCTGACAGTTCCATGACATTCCCTCCATACAGCGGTTAAAACAGCTGTATGCAGTGAATGTCCCAGAACTGTCATAAATAGTCTATTTCTGATAGATCTGGGACATTCACTGCATACAGCTGTTTTAACCGCTGTATGGAGGGAATGTCATGGAACTGTCAGAAATAGACTATTAATGACAGTTCTGGGACTGTCCTTCCATGCAGCGGTTGAAACATTGTATGTATTTGTTTCCATAAATGGATCCATTTATGGAAACAAATACATACAATGTTTCAACCGCTGCATTGAAGGACAGTCCCAGAACTGTCATTAATAGTCTATTTCTGACAGTTCCATGACATTCCCTCCATACAGCGGTTAAAACAGCTGTATGCAGTGAATGTCCCAGAACTGTCATAAATAGTCTATTTCTGATAGATCTGGGACATTCACTCCATACAGCTGTTTTAACCGCTGTATGGAGGGAATGTCATGGAACTGTCAGAAATAGACTATTAATGACAGTTGTGGGACTGTCCTTCCATACAGCGGTTGAAACATTGTATGTATTTGTTTCCATAAATGGATCCATTTATGGAAACAAATACATACAATGTTTCAACCGCTGCATGGAAGGACAGTCCCAGAACTGTCATTAATAGTCTATTTCTGACAGTTCCATGACATTCCCTCCATACAGCGGTTAAAACAGCTGTATGCAGTGAATGTCCCAGAACTGTCATAAATAGTCTATTTCTGATAGATCTGGGACATTCACTCCATACAGCTGTTTTAACCGCTGTATGGAGGGAATGTCATGGAACTGTCAGAAATAGACTATTAATGACAGTTGTGGGACTGTCCTTCCATACAGCGGTTGAAACATTGTATGTATTTGTTTCCATAAATGGATCCATTTATGGAAACAAATACATACAATGTTTCAACCGCTGCATTGAAGGACAGTCCCAGAACTGTCATTAATAGTCTATTTCTGACAGTTCCATGACATTCCCTCCATACAGCGGTTAAAACAGCTGTATGCAGTGAATGTCCCAGAACTGTCATAAATAGTCTATTTCTGACAGTTCTGGGACATTCACTCCATACAGCGGTTTCCGGCAAAAAGTGTATGTGCAGAGTTCCTCTATTCTGCAGATACACTTAGAGGAGCTCTGCAGATACACTTAGAGGAGCTCTGCACATACACTTTTTTCCGGTTTGGAATTATTCTTATTTTCATCCTACTTCTTCTTCTTCTTCTTCATCCTCATCCTCATCCTCTTCTTCTTCTGAGGATGAGGATGAAGAAGAAGAAGAAGAAGAAGAAGAAGAAGTAGGATGAAAATAAGATTAATTCCAAGCCGGCAAAAAGTGTATGTGCAGAGCTCCTCTAAGTGTATCTGCAGAGCTCCTCTAAGTGTATCTGCAGAATAGAGGAACTCTGCACATACACTTTTTGCCGGCTTGGAATTATTCTTCTTTTCATCCTACTTCTTCTTCTTCTTCTTCTTCATCCTCATCCTCAGAAGAAGAGGATGAGGATGAGGATGAGGATGAGGAAGAAGAAGAAGAATGAAAAGAAGAATAATTCCAAGCCGGCAAAAAGTGTATGTGCAGAGTTCCTCTATTTCTGACAGTTCTCTCACAGCTTCTTCACATGTACAGCGGTTGAAATATCTGTATCCTAAATGGAAACTAATAGATACAAATTGTATCTATTAGTTTCCATTTAGGATACAGATGTTTCAACCGCTGTACATGTGAAGAAGCTGTGAGAGAACTGTCAGAAATAGAGGAACTCTGCACATACACTTTTTGCCGGCTTGGAATTATTCTTCTTTTCATCCTACTTCTTCTTCTTCTTCTTCTTCTTCTTCTTCTTCTTCTTCTTCTTCTTCTTCATCCTCATCCTCATCCTCTTCTTCTGAGGATGAAGAAGAAGAAGAAGTAGGATGAAAAGAAGAATAATTCCAAGCCGGCAAAAAGTGTATGTGCAGAGTTCCTCTATTTCTGACAGTTCTCTCACAACTTCTTCACATGTACAGTGGTTGAAACATCTGTATCCTAAATGTAAACTAATAGATACAATGTTTCAACCGCTAAACATGTGTTCCTTCTGTCAGAGAACTGTCAGAAATAGCGGAGCTCACTGCAGGGACACTTTTGCCGGCTGATCGGGAAATGTTCGATTCGCGCACCCGAAGTAGGCAAAATTTCGGTTTCGACACGAATCGAATATTTCCTGAAATTCGACTCGAATTCCGGTTCGCCTAGTTCGATTCGCTCATCTCTAGATATAACTAAAGATAAATGGTCTGTCTTAATGCAATGCATATTAAAGTAGTGTATGTATAGTCTAAACTATTTTCATAGTTTTGGATAGAGTGTGGAAGAGTGAAAAGTCAAGCATTTTTTGATTTTGCTGTCTGTGAACCATTAGGGAATTTTCCCTTCACTTTCGGGCCCAAAGATGCAACAGGAAGCTAGGAGAAATCACCTGAAGTGAGGATAATTTCTCTTAGGGCTCATGTATATTGTAGCTGCTAAACTGACGTTCAGAAGCTGCTGAGCATTTTTTTTTAGCAGCCCCTGAACTCTCCTTTATGCTTACCTATGTGCCCATGTATGCATAGTCGATTACAGGCAGTTGAGTTTACAGTTGTTTTTTTTAACGCACCAAAATTGCATTCAGGAGTAGATTTTAGCAGCGTTTCAAACACCAAATGCTTTTAAATGCGGTTAACCGCGTTTACAAACGTTTGCGTTTAGATGTGTTTTTTGAGAAGTCCATATCCAGATGCTGTCCAGAGCCTTTTTTTCTTCATTAAAAATTAATGCAAAGTGTTTTCCATGTATTCAAATGGACCTAGAACACCAGTGCAGTCAGTTCCAGGTTTCGCGTGAAGGACAGAGTGGTAGAACGTGATGCATTATGCTCATATTGGGATCCATAGTGAATACAACCAGAAAAGACAGGTAATCTCAACACATACTGCTCTCTCTGCTTCTGCTCTCTCTGCTTCTGCTCTCTCTATTTCTCTCAAAATGTCTGAAATAGTTCATTATGTACAATTTTTCAGTGCATTCTGGGCATTTGGGAGGGTCTCCTGAGGTCATTTTTTAAAAACGCTTCTAAACGCAAATGTGCATAAAGGCGCATAAATGCGGTATGCAAATGCGGCTAAACTGACATTTTTAACCTACGTTTTCTAGCAGTCAGTTTCCAGCGGTCAGAAGAGTTTACCAAATGCCCAGTGTACATGAGCCCTTAGACAGATGTCCCTGTGTCTCCATACAGAGTTCTTTCATTAATTATAACTAATTGCATAAGTCCCAGGTCAGTGCAACATTTTGGAACCAGTTCATAACATTCTAATTTCACATTGCCTTCCTGATGTTGGATTGAAAGGTGACTTGTGCAATGATGCATTAAAGAAGGAAAGAACTCTGCATGAAGAGGCTGCTGACATACTGTATGTTTTATACTTTGTTCTGGACATTAATACTGAATATTGTATAGATATTGAAACTCTATCCTCGTATTGATTAGTGGTTCCAAATTAATAATAACTACTGTAGTAGAGAACAAACACAAAAAGATACACTCAACATCTTTCCAAATCACTATTTTGTTTATTCAGCGCATTTGATGTTTTTTTTATACACATAATTATGTAGTTCTCACATTCATATTACAATTGTACTTTTATGGTATGGGACGTTACATAGGCAGGCTAATTTCTAATCAGGGTTTGAAGGAATTCAAACAAACTGAAAACATTATGTGTGCACAATGAGTGCAGTGTACAATACATAGGCAAAGCATACAAAATAGAATACAGAATTTTATACAGAGTTTATAAAAAAACAAACTGTGCACCTCTAGTAACCACATACAACCCAGCACTAGAAGGAATAAGAAAAATAATCAAATATTTACAACCCATCATAACAGAGGATGGAACTCTGAAAGAAATGTTCCAGCAACCCCCAATACTGGCTTTACAGTAACCCAATACAATACAATACAATACAGCAACCCCCCAACCTCAGAAATAAACTAATCAGTAGGAAACTTCCCTCTGATCAAGATGTCACAAATAATGGAAGCAAACCCTGCAATAAAAAATGCTGCAAATTGTGCATCCAAATCAATCCATCAAAAAGTGTCAGACACTCAAAAGGGATCTTCACTATTTCTGAATCATACAGCTGCACCTCTAGTAATGTTGTGTACCTTATCCAGTGCATAAAATGCAGCAAAGGATCTTATGTTGGCGAAACAGGACAGAAGTTGTGAACAAGGATGAATTTGCACAAAACTACCATCAAGGAACATAAAGAAGATGATTTCTGCACACCTGTGGGACACCATTTCGCACAACCGGACCACACTATGGGAGACCTCAATTTTTTAGTTCTTAAAGGAAATTTCAAAACTACCCAGGAAAGGAAAACATTTGAACTAAGAATGATAATTCTATTTGACACAAAAGATAACGGCCTTAATTTGGACATGGGATTCCTCACTCATTATCCAACAGTTTTACGACCCCCTCTGTGAGTGTTGTCCCCCCCCCCCTGCTTTTGCTGCGTCTTATCTCTAGTCTAATCCTAGTCTTATAACCATTGCTGTGTACATTTTTTTGTGTGTGTTTCTTTCTGGTTTTTTTTTTTTCTTTGTTTCTCCCCCTTTCAACATCTCTTCTAACATTCTGCTAAAACTTTGTAGTAGTACTGCCTGGACCTTGAAGAAGGGAACGATCCCCGAAAGCTTGTCCTCAAAATTGTATGTTAGTGCAAATAAAAAAAGTATCACGTCAGTACTCAATTGTTTCTGTCGCAAGTGCACTAATACGGCTACAATCACCTCAAGCATACAGAATTTACAAAGTTCCTTTACAACTTTTCATCCATGGTGTCATCCATGCATTGATGGAAATACAAGGTCCAATTCCACTTTGGTGTGCAATGAAGACATCTGATTGATCTCTCCAATGGGGACCCAGACTGCAATAAAAACTTGACAGAAGGACTAATCCTTTCCCACTTTATCCAAACTAAAAAGGTTTTGCCTAGAGATACACTTTAACACAAAACATGATGGAGTTGATTTACTAAAACTAGAGCGTAAAATCTGGCACAGCTCTGTATAGCCATGGCAAACCAATCAGCTTCCAGATTTTATTATCAAAGCTTAATTGAACACACTAACGTTTGATGCTGATTGGCTACCACACACAGCTGCACCAGATTTTACACTCTCCAGTTTTAGTACATCAGCCCATATTGCACAAATACAACCGCTATGTTTTACTTTTTATTCTAAAGCTGGCTATACACAGTAGATTTTTGAACAAATGTTTGTACGAACATTCATACCAAAATTCTCAGTACATTTGATGACTTGAGGAATACAGTTCAAAAGTATTTAAAAATGTTGTTTGCTTTTAACATTTGGTTTTGGAATGAATGAAAACCACATTCATTGTTAGAAATGTGTTTGTTCAATTAAAAATGTCCATCTTGCTCATTCAAAATTTCTCATCATGGCGGTAGAAAATGAACATTGATTTGACCTCAGTAACCGTTAGACCAGGGGTAGGCAACCTTTTGAGCATGGTGTGCCGAAAAATGTTTTCAAAATTGAGAGCGCCAGTCATATAAAATTGTCAACTTTACACACTCAATCATGAAAAAGGAATTTTTATACAGTAAATGCTGTAAACTATTTGAATAATAGTAAGAAAACATGGAGCTTTCAAGGATGGTAAATGGTAACTCACCCCTTTTCCAGAACACATGTGGTGTGAGGAAAGTATGGTAAGGTTGACATGAATATGAATATGTCAACTGAGGACTTCTGCGAAATATAGAGTTGTAAATGAAGTGTGAGGTGATATTGGTCATCCAAATAAAGTTCTTTCAGATCAAACCAAATCTCTGCTCCTTCAGACCCTAAATCAGCCCTCATTCCTGCACCTTCACACCTCAGATCACCCCAGTTCCTGCATCTTCACACCTCAGATCACCCCAATTCCTGTACCTTTACACATCAGATCACATCAATTCTTGCACCCTCACACTTCAGATCAGCCAAATTCCTGCTCTTTCAAACCTCAGATTAGCCCAATTCATACCTCTGTTCACCCAAATGTACTTTTACACCCTAGATAAAGCTATTCATGTTTTCACTCCAGATTCATGTTTCTTCAGGCTTCAGACCAGCTCCAGTTTCTGCACTTTCACACCCCAGACAGCCCCAATTCCTATTTCCTCAGGCCTCAGATCAGACCCAATTTCTTCACCTCTACATTCAGATTAGCTTCAACTCCTGCACTTTCACACCTCAAATCACCCCAATTCCTGCACCTCCAGGCCTCAGATCAGCTCCACTTTCTGCACCTTCACATCTCAGCTCACACCAATGCCTGCACCTTCACCCATCAGATGACCCCAATGTCTGTACTTTTACACCCCAGATCACCCCAATTCCTGTACTTTCAAAAACCAGATCAGCCCAATTCCTGCACCTTCACACCTCAGTTTGGACCCAAATCCTGCACCTTCACACATTAGATCAGTACCAATTCTTGCATCTCCAGGCCTCAGATCAGCCCCAATTCCTACACCTTCACACCTCAGCTTACCCCAATTACTGAAACTTCAGACCCCAGTCCCCAGCAAAAATTCTTGTACCTTCAGGCTTCAGATCAGCCCCAATTCCGGAACCCCCGGAACTCTGATCATCCCCAATTCTTGCACCTCCAAGCCTGAGATCAGCCCGAATTTGGGCATATTCATGCCTCAGATCACCCCAATTCCTGTACCTTCACACCTCTGGTCAGTCCCAATTTCTGCACTGTCACAGACTGCCAGTGCCTCTCCCATCCCCCGCCATATCCCTCCACCCCTCCCTTCCTCCTTGTACATTAGAAGGTCTGTGGGGCTTCCATGGACAGGGCTGGGCCAAGCGTTGCCGAGGCAACCTAGCCGCGTCCCACATGATCTTCAAGAGACCCACACAGGAAGCAGCCTTCCCTTTTGTTCCTGGCCATGTGGGTAGAATCATCCTGCTCCCAGAAAGATGTTGGGAGGCTCGGGTGAGGGGGACCGAGCCTCCCCAGCAATCCCCCCTGCGCACTCTGCAGACCCCCAAAAGGTCAGGACTCTAGCCCTCTACAATACCCCAGGGTTGGGAGTCTCCACAGCTCTGCATGAGCCTTCTCCTCAAAGGTCAGACCCCACAGCTGAGACCCTGCCAGTCTGTAAGCCTGTCTACTGAGCACCCTTGCACCCTGCTTGCTGCTGAGTGCCCTGGGAGCTGTGGCTGAGGGACCCTGCACACTATCCATGGCTGCATGTCCCTGGAGGCTGTCTGCTGCTGAGTGCCCTGGGAGCTGCTGCTGTCTGCTGATCGCTGGTTGTCCCTGGAACGCTGACCGCTGGTCATCCCTGTCTGGAGCCGCCTGCCGCTGAGGGTCTGCAAGCTGCTTACCGTGAGTGTCCTGAACTGTTCCTGTTGTGCGCACTGACCACCCGTGTCCTGAACTGTTCCTGTTGTGTGCACTGACCACCCGTGTCCTGAACTGTCCCCGCTTTGTGCACTGACCACCCGTGTGCTGAACTGTTCCTGCTGTGTGCACTGACCACCCGTGTCCTGAACTGTTCCTGCTGTGTGCACTGACCACCTGTGTCCTGAACTGTTCCTGTTGTGCGCACTGACCACCCGTGTCCTGAACTGTTCCTGTTGTGTGCACCGACCACCCATGTTCTGAACTGTCCCCGATGTGTGCACCAACCACCCATGTTCTGAACCGCCCCGCTGTGTGTGCACTGACCACCCGTGTCCTGATGGCATGCCCAGAGTATAGCTACCTGTGGTGCCCCTGAGTGCTTGAGCCATCGCTACCTGTTGAGTCCCTGTGAACCCAATGACCCTAGAAAGCTGGGTGGGAGCTGTGCTGTGGCCAGCCTCCACAGCTAGAGTCCCGTTGAGTCCCCGAAGCCCCTGCCCAGTGGTAGGTTGCCGTCTGTTGCCCGAGGCCCCTGCGCAGTGGTAGGTTGCCGCATGTTGCCCGAGGCCCCTGCCCAGTGGTAGGTTGCCGTCTGTTGCCCGAGGCCCCTGCCCAGTGGTAGGTTGCCGTCTGTTGCCCAAGGCCCCTGCCCAGTGGTAGGTTGCCACCTGTTGCCCGAGTCTCCAATCCGCTGTCCAGTCACGGAGGGAACTCGGCTGAGGCCCCAAGTCGAGGGGGGGAGATTGCCTGCCTGTCGCTGAAGATCCCCCCCCCCGTGCCTGGAATAGTCCCTGGTTTGCGCACACATCACGCTCCCTGCCATTTCCCTATTGAGTGTCTGTCAATTTGTTGCTTCAATAAAGTTTGTGTGTTCCCCATCTTCTCCGTGTGCTCTGTTCTGCCTACGCTTCCGTTACATGCACCTTTACACCTCAGGTCAGTCCCAATATCTGCACCTTCGCACCTCAGGTCAGTGCCAATATCTGCACCTTCACACCTCAGGTCAGTCCCAATATCTGAACCTTCACACCTCAGGTCAGTCCCAATATCTGAACCTTCACACCTCAGGTCAGTCCCAATCTCTGCACCTTCACACCTTAGCACAGTACCAATATCTGAACCTTCACACCTCAGGACAGTACCAATATCTGAATCTTCACACCTCAGGTCAGTCCCAATCTCTGCACCTTCACACCTCAGGTGATTCCAAATCTCTGTGCCTTCACACCTCAGGTCAGTCCCAATCTCTGCACCTTCACACCTCAGGTTACCCCAATTTGTGCACCGCTGGACCTCAGTTTACCCCCAATTCCTGAATTTTTACAACCCAGATCAGCCCCAATTCCTGTTCCTTCAGACCCCAATTCCAGCATTTTCACACCTCAGATCATGCAAATACCTGCATCTTTACACTTCTGATCATCTCCAATTCCTGTACCCTTACAACTCATATCACCCTAATTCCTTCACCTTCACCTCACCCCGATTCCTGTACCTCCAGACCTCAGATCAGCCCCAATTCCTGCATCTCCAAGCCTCAGATCAGCCCCAATTCCTGCACCTTCACACCTCAGATCACCCCAATTCCTGCACCTTCTCAACTCAGATCACCACAATTCCTGCATTTTTACAATCTAGATCAGCCCCAATTCCTTTAGGCTTCAGATTAATCCTGATTCCCGCATTTTTCCCCCTCAAATCACCCAAATACTTGCACCTTTGCACCTCTGATCATCTCTATTTCCTGCACCCCTACAGTTTATATAACCCCAATTACTGCACCTTCACACTTCAGATCACCCAAAATCCTGCACCTTCACACCTCTGATCACCTAATTAATGTGCTTTCACACCTCAGGCATCACCAGCAAGGCTCCCATCATCCATCCACTACACATCTGCACCAGAAGCTGGTCAGTAGCTCTGAGGAAAGGGATTCATCCCCGAAACGCATCAGCCATTTGACCGCACTGACAGTTGGAACACCTTGCTTGCCGTTGTGGCCATCGTCATTATGCAAATGCTTTTTAGATACATGCTCCGTCTGTGAGTATGTTTTTATCTTTTATACCTTTCAATAAACCTTGGATAATGCACTAGGTGTGTGCGCTACCTGTCTATTCTCTGCTTTCACACCTCAGCCCACTCCAATTCCTGCACTTGTTACTCATAAAAGACTGCTGTGGAAGGGGTTAATAGCCATTTGAAGATAAATCTCTCTGGCTATATCCCCTCCAAGCTGAGCCAGGCGCATGGATGCTGAGGGAGAGAAATGTTCAGAGGTAGGGCAGGTACACCAATAGTAAAAGCCTGGCCATGAGCCCGCTCAGGATAAAAAAAGAGTGCTGTACCACAGAGGAGGAAATATACTGAATATAATTACCCTTTCAAAGTAAGAACAAGCAACCTGGGGAATCTGACTTGACACAGCTTCAGTGTGGAGAAAGCAATGTAGGAACCAAAACCAGAGGGGGAGAGAGGGGCGGGCACCAGCTGTGCTGCTTCTTCTGTATGGAGCCACTGGCCAGCTTTACTGTTTGGGAGGTGGGTCTCCCAGGACTCCCTGTGGGTGCCATCCTTGATGCTGTGGCATGCCACCTCCACCACTAGTGCTCGGGGTTGCCTACCCTTGCATTAGAAAATCAAATGAACGTTCATTAAACAAAACATTTTGAACAAAACTCTACTAGTGTATGGTCAACTTAGAGCTAGCCACAGACAAGAACATATCCCAGAGAGAATTATGGGCAGTCAGACATCTGTCTTTGAACACATAACCATAGCGCTAAGATCTACTATAGCTGCCTCCCTGACTTTTACAATAAACTAAACTTAATTTTATATTTAGTTGGTTAAAGAACTGACGGTCATTGTGCTATAGAGAATTTTCTACCAGTCCCTATTTTTACTGAATTGTTGTAATTGATTCTAGAATCAGGCACATCCCTTACAAGGATTTGACTTTTGTGCTGCCACCCTAAACCAAGACCAGAATCCACCTTCTAATATTTTGACATATAAAGGGGCTATTCCAGCATGTTGAATGAAGCTAGTGGGCATTACAGGAAGAAGGTACATATATTTATTACACACACCAGAAGAAGTCATATAATTGTTTTTTGTGTCTCCTATATATAATAAGGCACACCGACATGATAGATGCACATATTTTCACATAAGTATAAAAAGATACCTCCAATGCTCATTGATTAAAGTGTAGGTATAAATAAATAATTTCTTAGTTTTGGAGTAGGTAAGATCTCTGTAAATTTATTTTTTCTATCTGTTTCTCAAAAGGGAGATATTGCTCCCCTTACTATTCTAGAAATGCAACATGAAATGAGAGAACATCTTTACAACATGAGGGAAACACTCTATTTCAGAAGCAGACAAACTTAAAGAGGTGGAGATCTACCTGAACAACATGGGAGAAGTCAAATATAACTGGGCCCAGTGTTGCCTCCTTACACCTGATTTGAACCTCTAATTGCCGTACTACCATGTCGCAATCATGTGCATTGTACGGCAATCATGGGATTAAATCTGGTGGTTAGGAAACAAATTATCACCTCCTCACCACCTGTCAAACACACTCAGATGGCTTTTCTAGAGGAGCAGCAGTGCCTGCTGAACTTGAGAATGAGCCCTTAGTTGCATTCAGCAGTGGCACACCTAGGGCCTGTTCATACATAAAGCTGGGGGTGGCAAAACCCTGTGGTTGAGTCACAGTTTTACCGCCCCCAATCCCTAGCCCCTTTAGCTGCTGAGGCAGCAGCCAAAGGTGTACATATGCCACAGCAGTAATTAAACCCGCTGTTGCTTTTGGTGGGTGCTACTGTCTGCTAATCTCGACCCATTCAAGTACATGGGGCCACTCTGCAAGTGCATGTTCTGTGGGGTCCAAGCAGTTAGCAGGTGGTGAGAAAGTAACACAGCGCTGCCTACTTTAACCCCTTGTTTGCTGTACTGCACAAGGTTTCAGGGCATTTGCAGAACAGCCCCATTCACTTGAATGGGTCATTCTTGTCAGGTGCTACACCGACCAACTATGGCAGGGCATATAACTCCTGCTGCAGCTGTGACACGTGTACACCCCTGATCACTGAAGCTAAAGGGGGTGGTAAAAACAACAACTTGGGGCAGGGGTGGTAAAAACAAGTCTTAAATATGGGGTTTTACTACCTCCCAAACTGCAAATGTAAATGAACCCTTACTGTTCTGAGGTCCCTATAAGGCTGCTTTCACACTCTGCACCTTTCCTTGGTTAGCCGTGCTTTGCCATAGACTTGTATTATATCCTGCAGGTGTGGTGCACTTTCTGAAAGAGCACCATAACTCCTACATTCAGAAGTTTTGGTACACTTTCAGAAATTGAACAAAACCCACAGTATATAATAAAAGTATATGGCTGAGTGCAGCAAACCCACAGGAAAGCTGTAGGTACACTGCACAGCTCCCATGGTGTGGGTTAACCGCAGCACATCAGTGTGAAAGCAGCCCTATACTATTATGCCCAGTGTATTACATCATACTGACCTGAAGATCTCTTTTCTCCTGATGCTGGCACCACTCTGGAGACCGCTAGCCGGGATAATAAGTGGAGTGCAGTTGTTATCACTCCACATAGGACAGGAGCCAGCGCTTCAGAGGAAGCATTGGATTGTGCAGCTCTTGCTCCTTACTACAGCTCCAACTTTACAAGTAGTCTCTCTACATTGCACTCTGCTTGATGCTCTGGGATGGAGGGTCAGCAATCCCAGACCGCAATCTACCAGTCACCTGGCCACGATCTACTGGTAGATCGCGATCTACAGGTTGATGACCCCTGCTCTACTTGGACAGTTCTTATTAGAAAAAGTGTCTCCACTGGAATATTTACCCTCAACCTTTCTTCTGTTGATAACAATTTTGGATTTCTCATTATATTCTGACTCAGAGACAATCGTAAGCAAGGCAAATTAACCCAGCGAGCAATAAAAACCTGACAGGGGTTCTAATGCTATCCTACTATATCCAAAACAAACTAACTAAATACATAAATAGGTAATTATGCCTACACTTTAACTTTCAAAATGTGTAGCAACCTAAAGCTAGTACACTTCAACTTTTGAAATCATGCATATCTTACACATGTACCACATACGAATATGTTTACCATAATGATGTTCATAGCTGATGATGGATATTGTGGTATAGTATATGAAGCTTGAAGTAATTCTTCAAACTATGATTTACCACGTGTTGAACACTTACGTTTGCATGCATTGTCTTCAAAGCCAATTGCTGGACTCCATGGTGCATCATTATAAAATTCTTTACATTTCTCACAGTTGAGGCCATCTGTGTTATGCTGACAGACACATTTACCATGAACCTTGAAACAGAAAAACACACTGTATTGTCTGTTCAGCAGTCTTAATGTTGGGGTCTTGGACACGCTAATGTATTAATTGATTATCATGCATTGTAAAGCAGAAGTAAATGGCAAAAGAGCAGAAATGTAGGAGTAAGGTCTAGTCTGCATGCTTTAGGCATTTTCTTTACTTGAGAATACTAAGAACATTTAAAGAAAAACATGTATTTATAATCTGACAATATGACAATAGTTTGTAATACTAGTGGTTCTCATATTCTAGCCATGTTGACTTCACACTTAACACACATAAAAGTGCTAAGCAAAATTTAGAATGTTTAACGTTTTCATCATAATTTGTTCAATCCATTTTCTAACTACTCTGTCCACTGTTCCGCACACTTGGTATATACAACCTTCGGCCCAGTTCTACCATTCACTCACTCTTCCCTGTTTATCTCAGGCTGTAGGCAGCAATCAGAAGCCAGCCCAACCACTGTTGCATTAGCCTTCCACCATCTAGTCTATCACAATTGTCCTCCTGTGCCATGCCAATCTGGCTGTGCCTGCCAAATTTCTGTGGCACCCCATGTATGCAAAGCAAGATGTCAGAGAATGACACTGATCCAAGCCTACATACAGTAGGTGTAATCTGACAAATTAGTGTACAGCAAACAGCGTTTGCATCTCACCAGCATGTCCTCCAAAGGATGGCTGATCTCTGTAGATGTGACTGTGACATCAATGATGATGTCTCCCTAAAATAAACACTGGCTCTGTTTGTGGCTGTTTCCTTCCATCTTTTGGCTTTGCTGTTTCTCCTTTTGCATTTTCCATATTATTAAATTAAAATCAAGAAGACAGAGTGCAGCTTTCTCATAATGAGATGCATGCCTGGAAATTCAGGTACAGAGATCTCTATAGCTATGGTTCGCGGCAGGACTGCCATTTAAAAACTGCTTTTGTCCAAGGATAACCTATAAAAACACATCCCACTGTAAATTGTGCAAAACCTGGACCCCTTGGTAATGGGAAATGTTTGATGGTCTAATGGGTCATCCTTCCCTATAGTTTCATGATGAAAGACATCTTTACACTTTGAGAAAGCCAAAGGGTGGAGGTAATCCAGGACAGATTCAATTCATCAGCTGAAATAGTAATTTTTTGCAAAAATAACCATCATTTTGAGCAACAAGGGCTAATGAAAGCTGTCACCTGGCAAAAAATAATTTGTATTATGGCAAATATAACATGTTTTAGCTTAGTGAGTTAAGCCTAATATCTGTTGCCAACTTTTAAATGTGGTGGGTGATACAAAATAGTATATTAAATCATATTATGGCAGATATACTGTAAAAGCAAAAGATTTTTGAATGACTGCACAAGGTGTATAGACCATGTTACCTTGTGATGTTTCTATATCACAAAATAATACTCACTGCTGAATAATTTAATACTGGTTTCATGAACACAGTATATCCCATGGCCTCTTCAGTCACCACATCAAAGCATTATTTTTTTGCATAAAAAAAAAAGTAAACCTTTCCTCGGCTTATTAGGAGTTATAGACTTTTCTTTTTGCAGTTAAAAGGGACCTTGTAGTAAAAATGCAAAGCCACCATAAAATATCAGGGCTCTTTCCCCACCAGAGAAAGCAGATTTTAGTTAATAGCAAAAAGTTGGGAAAAATGTTAGTACATATACTTGCTTTACCCCTGGGCATCTGTATGACAGGGTTGACATCACTCTCTTTCCAGTGAGATCCTAGACAGTGCTGGTCGTCTGAATTCTCATGAAAAGACACTGCAGTACAATGCAAAATCATCTTATCTTAAGATTTGGGGTACTCAGCACTCCCCCTACATCACTCCCTTGCCTTCCCCTTTAGAGCTGATATACGAGGGGTCTTTAAAAAGTTTCTGCCCTTTTATACATATATATGTTAAAAAAGTGCAGAAACATTTTGAAGAACCCTTGTATGTTACATACACGGTCAATTCAACCTTGCTATGCCAAACATTTTTTTTACCTGTATAAAAAATTGCATGATCCAATGGTTTAAGTTGAACTAAGTGTAGTATAATCATCTATAATATCGAGTACAAAACAGATACACAAATCATGATGGGCGTGACTGCTGACGCAGCTGAGGGCTGTGTGACTTACCATTCCAGGCTGACTGAACACATCTCCTCTCATGTTATCCATAGGAACACATTGGCTGGCATGCCCATTGCAGAAACAATTTCCCCTCAATACAATCTCATATATTCCATAGTAGTATTTCTCTTGGAGCTCACTCTGCCATCCATTGCTATGCGTGTCCCCAAAGGTATGAAGCTTAGTAAAGTTGATTCTTATATTTGTGAGAGTAATGATATCTAAATGAAAAAAGAAAAAACACAACATGGTGTAAAAAAAAAGGACTGTTAGGACTGTTTCCTGCCCTACTATACATGGATTCAAGGACTGCAAAGCTGGCCACAGTTGTTACCATGTGATTGTAAAATCTTCATTAGACTTACCATAATTGTGAGTGGAATGTTCTAAACAGTTCCTCACGCTACATATTTGTTAATACATCTAAAGGATATTTTGCAAAGGTTTTAAAATTAGTTTTAATGTCCTTAAATTTATCATTATCATATTATAAGTTTTCAAGGCCCACAGACAGCCACCAAGGCTTGGATAGGCACTAGGTTTCCAGTATTAAAAGATAAGCCTAGGAAAGGAATATGTAAATTTATGTATTGTAAAATTGTGTCTTATGAAATAATATATTATTGGCTTTTCTTTTGCAAATTGAAATGAATAAAAATATATAAAAAAAGATTAGCCTATTAATTGAAAATAGGTAAGTTATATGTTATATTTCTTGCATATGCACACATATGAATGTGTAAATATGTGTTTGCTGTATGCACATGTATACAATTCTTCCTCATCTTCTTCTAGCTGCCAATATTTACATATAAGCACATATACTTCTTGTGTATACATGCATTTACACATATATGGTATATGCATACATTACTGCACTCATACGTAAAGTTTTCTATATTTTTTATGACTCTGATAGCATCATTGTGCTATGGATCTTTAAAGAGCTGAGTGCATTGCGTCTGTGTTCAGATCAATAAAAAAAAAATCCTACATGGTTTCAAAGGTGGCTTTTTTTGACAGTGTGCAAGAGGACATAATCTCCCAATTTATCTGCCCTACTGACCATTGTTATCAGAAATGCAGAACTAAAATCCTAAAGTTTTTGTCACAGAATCAGGAATGAAGGGGAAATCTTCCAAATGGCCAGTTCTTACTACTTAGAGAGATTTCCTTTCTGTTGTGTCTTAAAGAAGATTTCCCTAATTGTATATATTATTATTACAGGTACTTATATAGCAGCATCAATTCACACACAAAGAGAAAGAGAGATAGAGAGCACATTATCATCAGTCCCTGTCCTAAAGTTGTTTTCAAGGGGTTCCAAACTCCCATTCATACATACACATACTAGGGACAAGGTAGACAGGAGCTAATTAACCTACCAGCATGTCTTTGGAGAGTTGGGAGAAACCGGATGACCAGGAAGAAATCCAAACAGGTACAGGGAGAACATGCAAACTCCAGGCAGGTGGTGCCATGGCTGGGATTCAAACCAGCAACCATAGTGCTACTAGGTGGAAGTGTTAACTACTTAGCCACTTTGTTACTAATGGGATAGCAATGGTTAAAAAACACACTGGCAAGGCTTTTAATCCTTTCCTGCTCTGTCCTAAAGCAAAAAATATTGAATTTATATATATATTTTAAGGATGTTATTGACATGTTGCTGGCATCCTACAAGACCTTCCTGAACATATCCCATACTGGGGAGAATTTATTTATACAAAAAAAATTCTGTTTGCCTTCACATTAATATACTATATTACATATAAACCACATAAAAACCAGTATGGAAATATGAAAGGGATGAGCATTGTACTTAACAAACAGTAATTCATGGTTACTGGTGTCTGCTATTTTAAACCGATTTTTTCACAGTAGCATAGTTTTGCTCTCAGATACAGTACACTATGTTATTTGCACAATGTGTAATTAAACTCAGCAGCGATGGCTGGGATGGTAAAGGTATGTGAAATTGTATATTTGATAAATATTTTGTCTTACTGTGGATCAAAATGTATAATTATTACGTCAAGCCTAATTCACATTGTTCACAATCTCTTAAATTATAATTTGAGACAACATAAAGTTGTACCAAGAATGTGATGGGGCTTATTTACTAAAAAGGTAGGGGCTGTTAACTTTGCAATTA
Organism: Staurois parvus; assembly: GCF_062004578.1. Classification (NCBI taxonomy): domain Eukaryota; kingdom Metazoa; phylum Chordata; class Amphibia; order Anura; family Ranidae; genus Staurois; species Staurois parvus. Next base: position 15,484,265 of record NW_028317815.1, on the reverse strand, counting down.
TGGAATAATAGGAAATACGGTGAATCTTTTTTTGCTAGAATATAATTGATAGATCAAAGTTATTTTTCTGAGTGGAATTTCTTTATTTCTTTTAAAAAATCAACCCTAGGTTGTACAAATTGACTAATAATAATAATAAAATTTCCAATATATTACTCTTCCCATATCTACTAAATACTGCACTGAGCAAAAAACAGAAATATCAGTTTATTTTACATATCAAGCTGTATAATTGTTCTTGATTGTCTTCTTAATAACAATACCATGTAAAAGGGTGTTAATCTGATGTTTTACATATACTTTTTCATTAATTTTGCTTATTTACCTTGTATATATGGATCATAAGGATCATCAATGTCAAAACTAGGATCGAGTGCTTTTAAAACCACCTGCAAAAAAAATGTGATAGGAATAATATTAATCTACTGTGGAATACAGAATATTTTATCCAAATAAAGTTTACATCATACTTGTTTCCCAATGTAGTATGGCTATGGAAAGAACTTCCAGTGTCTTTAAAAGGGTTCTAAAGGAAAAAGTTTTTTAACCTAATGCATTCTGTGCATTAAAGTAAAAAAAATAACTTCAAGTATCAGCTCAAACCCAGTCCCCCCCCCCATAAATACTTTCCTGGCTCCTCTTTCAATCCAGCACTGTGCCCAAAACCAGCATCACTGCTCTCTCCTCTCAAGCACAGAGACAGAAATGGGAGCCATTGGCTCCTGCTGTTGTCAATCAAATCCTGTGAGGAGGGAGTGGGGGGTGGGGCCTAGCCACACTTTCAGTGCGAGCCAGCATGTCTGCCCCCATAACAAGCGCTTGCTCTGGGGGAAGACAAAGAAAAGAAGAAGTCAAGAGTACCGGTGGGGGACCCCAGGAAAGGAAGTTAGGGGTCGCTCTGTGAAACTAATTTTTTTACACGATCATGTACATCACATGTAATGTATATTTTACCTGCTATGAGGACTGCTGCAATCAAAAAGATCACCATGAGTCCCCTTCTTGAGCTGCCATTTTGGTTGCTGCAATAATAGAGCTATTGGCCTCTTTTTATACATTTCTATCCGTAGGAATGGATCTTTAGAAGTAAACAAAGCCTATAATCGGCCACCTCATTCACAGCAAAGCCAAAGATTGGCAGAGCCTCCTGGCCAATTAGTGACTTAACTGTCAACAAGGCAGTCAATCAGAGGCTTAATTTTTCTCTGAAGGCCCATCTCTAGGTTTAGAAATGTTATAAAAGCACCTAAGATGCCATTATGGACATGGTCTTCCAGCCTATCTGAATTCTATCATCATTGGCTTCAGTGGTGTTTTGGTTCAGGTCATTTTTGCTAAACAGCCTGTCCACCTGAACCTCAGCCAAATCGAACACCGACATGTTCAAACAACAATACCTGAGAGTGGAAGTGTGTCCTCAACATATTGAAAATGTACACATCCTCTCAACTGCCGCTCTGAGCTTACCCTCTAAGTGAGAAAAAGCACCTTAGGCGAATAAATAACTGGGAAGCTTTCTTGGGTATATCTTAAAAGTACCATACAAGCTGCAGTAATTGATGTCATCCCACAAGGTAACCCAGATACTGCATAGTACACACAGACGAGATGTGAGGGTTATGGAAGCCACACTCGTACTGGGAGTGGAGCCGGTTTTCCAAAGAGGATTGAGTGTTCTTTTGTGCAGGGTATATGCACAGAATAATATTAGTGTACTAATTCTTTTGCTTCTTATGGCTTTAACCACTTCCCTGCCTGCCCTATAGCAGAAATACTACTATAGGGCGGCACGGGTGCGCAAAATCACGTATATATATACGTGATTTTGCACTTCTGGGTAAGGGGCGCAATCCCTACAGGCGCCTCCATTCGCGGCTGTCAATCACTGGGTCCCAGACAGTACTTACTCACAGCACAGCCATCCAGAGCAGGGTGATTACAGTAAAACACACTGACATGGCCCCCTAGTAAAACACTCCCAGCACAAAGTTAACCCTTTCATCGCCCTGGATGTTAACCACTTCCTGCCCAGTGCCATTAGTACAGTGTCAGTGCTTTTTTTTTAGCACTGATCACTGTATTGATGTCACTGGGGATGTCAGTGACACCAAGTCAGTTCCTCTCAGTGACAAAATGTCCGCCGCAGTCCCGCTATAAGTCGCCATTACTAGTAACAATACATTTTTAAAAAAAAGATTCCAGCATATACCGACATTTGTAACGCTATAACTTTCACGTAAACCAATTAATTTACACGTATTGGGATTTTTTTTTAGCAAAGACATGTAGCAGAATACATTTTGGTGTAAATTTATGATGAAATTTGATTTTAAAAATTTTTTTACTGGACATGTTTAATAGCAAAAAGTCAAAAATATAGTTTATTTCTCAAAATTGTCAGTCTTTTTTTTATAGCACAAAAAATAAACAACACATAGACGATCAAATACCACCAAAAGAAAGCTCAATTCGTGGGAAAAAAAGGATGTAAATTTCATTTGGGTGCAGCGTTGCATGACCGTGCAAATGTCAGTTAAAGTAATGCTGCGCCTTAATGCAAAAAATGGCCTGGTCGGGAAGGGGGGTAAATCCTCAGGAGGGCAAGTGGTTAAATAAAATATTTTTCTGCTCTGGAGGCCTTTCTTAATTTTATGTGACACCCATGTGATATGTGGTTCATTAAGGAAGTTGTTGAAAGCGACAACGAAGGTATATCCCTTGGAGGTAAAAAGGTGCTATTAGACCCACTTCTCTACTACATGGGTCAAAGCTATCTGGTGAGTTCTTAAAGGTGGTGCGGATACATTCATGGCACTGAGTGGAGAGAGCACACTGTGGAGTTTATTGTACAGCAACAAAGAGTGGAGTAGAGGAGATACTTATTCTATTGATGAAGCACATTACGACACTTTCAGAATTAATAATGGAAGCACTGGACACTTGCTTTGTTTTGTTTATGGAAATATTTATTTCTATATCTTAAATTCTGTTAGCTTACCCTTTATTGACCATTGTGACACTAGTCTTTTTTTGCCAGAGGCTTGCATACATTGTTTGTGTATCTGGAGATCCTGCCAGTAAAGATTCATGAATGTGCTTCCTGTCATAGGGTTACAACACTTACTCAATGAGACTCAAGGCAGGAGAGCATTCTCACCATGTGCTAAGACCTCCATGTGCTAAGACCTCCATGTTCTAAGACCTGGCCACAGTGCTTTAAGGGGAATAGCCTTTGGCACTGACTACTTCTGAATTGGCTGTTCTGCCAGAGGAAGTGAAGTCTACCCCTATCTAGGAGTATGAAGAGAGATGGAAACACAGTGACAAGGATGACACTGGAGTTTTTATTGTTGGTCTGGCACAGGAAACCAGGTTAAAATAAGGATGAAGGCAGAAATAACACTGATAAAAATGAGCTTTATTGTAATGTGAATAGATGATGGAAACCTCATGTATGACTTTATTTTTTGAAATTTGCCTCAAGAGCCACCCTAATTGTCCTATGTACTTACATTTTTATTGCCTGTATAAAAAATAGTCCATGTGTAAACTATGCATTAGTATATTTGTTTTAAAAAAAAATTGTCATTTTGAGTGTAAAATCTGCAATTAAACATTTAGTTCATAATGCCAGATGCATGTTTTAATGCCACTAACTAAATGGTATGGCTCTGAAGTCACAAGTAAAGACATTACCTCTCCTTCTGTGGATGGCTCTATGTCTGAATACCTAGAGTCACAAACCACATCCCCGACATCATCAGCATGTCCTTCTGGTATTCCAGGAAAAGCTGAAGCACAGTTCTGAGCAAAATATTTAAATACTTTCCATGTTCTTCCAAAGTCACGAGATCGTTCAACCAGCATGGCTGCAGGACGAAATGACTGTAAAATATGCAATGAAACATATTTTATAACACACAAGAATGGACAGCATGGTGGCTAGATGATTAGCATCTTTGCTTTGGACACTAAGTTCTAATCTTTCTAGTGTTTCTAAAAAACATACTTGTAGTTTAAATGGCACCTCATCAATTAGCTCTTAGATTTGTATGTAAGTATGCTAAGAAAATTCAATTGGAAGTTTCTTGAAGGGCAATATGTATATAAAGAAGGGAACTATTATACCACGCAGGAATAGTTGGAAAGAAAAGACAAGCATTTTATGCGCAATTAAAATTGCACGTAAGACTAAACACTGGGATATAATGCTAGATTTTGGGCTAAACAAATAGATATTGACCTCAGGTAATTGATGTATCTATTGTACCCTTTCATGTTTAATGAATAAATGGAAAAGGACTAGAGATGAGCGAATTATTCAAAAATTCGGTTCGGCTGATTCGCCGAATTCGCCGAATAAATTCGCTTCGAGCCGAATATATTCGCTGCGAATTTAACTTATAAAAAGGGTGTTTCTAGGCTTCAGAGAGCCTTTATATTAGTGCAGAACACTGTACCTTTAATTTAAATGCCCTTGGAGTCTGCTGGGGAAGAGAAATAATACTGTCAGTCAGTATGACATGCAGATGAGTGCCGTCGATCTTAGAATCACCGCACACTTCACTCATTTGGGCAGTCACGGGGCCAAAACCAGAGTGTGGAGCCAAAGTGTGGCGGTGGAGGCAGCAGCAATGGGAGGCCATACAGCACCCTATGACAAAATGGAACCCACCAGCAGTGTGAGGAGACCTGAAAGTGGCACATGGCAGAGTGTGGCGATGGAGACAGCAGCAATGGGAGGCCGTACAGGGACCCATGACACACTCTGGACCTGGCAGCAGCATGAGGAGGCGGTACAGGGGCCCATGACAGATTATGGGCCTGGCAGCAGCATGAGGAGTCGGTACGGGGGCCCATGGCAGATTACGGGCCTGGCAGCAGCATGAGGAGGCGGTACAGGGGCCCATGGCAGAGTGGCGGAGCGTAAGCAGCTAAAATTGAAGGCCATACAGAGGCCTATGTTAAAAAGTCCCCCCAGCAGCAGCGTGGGGAGACGACTATCAAGAGTCCAATGGCAGAGTGGCGGAGCAGAAGCAGCTTCAATTGAAGGCCATACACAGGCCTAGGTTTAAAAGTCCCTCACAGTTATATATTCCAATAACGAACTCTACTCCTCCGTGCAATCTACTTACGAGACCCTGGGCAGGTCTGGGTCCAATTTGTGGTAGAGACTGGTTTTGTTCAGCCATGCTTGAGCGAGTAATAACAGGTCTGTGCTGCCCTTTGGTGTCTGGCTTAATGCGCACAACACTGAACGTCCCAGCGTTTGTCAACGATTTGCCGTTAAGTGATGCAAACCCGCTGAACCACGTTCATGAGGAGCCGGTACAGGGGGCCATGAATCAGTATGGACCTGGCAGCAGCGTGAGCAGACGACAGAGGCACATGGCGCAGGGTGGCGGTGTAGGCAGCATTATTCTGAAGCCATACACAGGCCTAGGTTAAAAAGCGGAAGCCGTCAGCAGCGTGAGCAAACGACAGAGACACATGGCGCAGGGTGGCGGTGGATGCAGCAGTATTCGGAAGCCAAACACAGGCCTCGGTTAAAAAGTGGAAGCCGTCAGCAGCGTGAGCAGACGACAGAGGCACATGGCGCAGGGTGGCGGTGGAGGCAGCAGCAATGGAAGGCCATACAGCACCCTATCACAAAATGGAACCCACCAACAGTGTAAGGAGACCTGAAAGTGGCACATGGCAGAGTCTGGCGATGAAGTCAGCAGCAATGGGAGGCCGTACAGGGACCCATGACACACTCTGGACCTGGCAGCAGCATGAGGAGGCGGTACAGTGGCCCATGGCAGAGTGGCGAAGCGTAAGCAGCTTAAATTGAAGGCCATACAGAGGCCTATGTTAAAAATAATAACATGTTTGGGGCATGATTCATGGCGGATTTAGTCAGTTGTGTCAGGAACTGGTGGTTTGAAATCCAGACTAATCCACGCCTGATTCATTTTCACAAACGTGAGTCTCTCCACACTTTGGGTGGACAGTCGTGTCCTCCGCGGAGTTACAATACCTCCTTCCGCACTAAACACGCGCTCCGATGCCACGCTACTGGCCGGGCATGACAGCCTTTCAAGGGCAAATTCAGCTAGTTGGGGCCAAAGGTCAAGTTTCGTTGCCCAGTAGTCAAGGGGATTGTCTACCTCGGTTGGCAGGGTGCTGTCCAAGTAGGCCCGAGCCTGTTGTTTGAGGTCCTGCTCCAGGTCCACCTGATGCTGCTGCTGCTGCGGCTGGTTAGTAGTTTCCTCACTGCGCTGGTGAAGAAAGCTACTCATCATCGACTGCAGACTGAGGCAGCCGCTGCTGGTGGAGCTGCCACTGCTCCTACCACCCCACCCCTCCCCTGCTGCCATGGCAGCGGAATGCGAGCGCACAGGGCCCACAGTGTCTGAGGATGGACGTTGGCGCAAAAAGGCAGAGACCAACTGACTACATAGGTTGTTTTTATAGTACTTTATTTTGGCCTCCCTCTCAGCAGGTGTGAAAAAGGCCACCATTTTTGAACAGTAGCGAGGGTCCAACAAGGTGGACAGCCAAAAGTCATCCCTCTGTCTGATGGTTATTATTCGGCTGTCGCTGCGCAAGCAACCGAGCATGCTATGGGCCATTTGTGCCAATGAATGCGAGGGACTCCCTGCCTCCATCTCCACAGCATACTGCCACGGTGCGTCTGGGTCCTCTGTCTCCTCCTCCTCTACCAGATGCTCCTGCTCCTCCACTCCTGTCCGCTGAGTGGAAAAACCACCCATTTCACTCAATAATTCCTGAGCACCAATGTCCTCCTCTACCTCCGCCTCTTCTTCCTGTCCTGCCCCCACAGGGGTCATGTGGCGTTGAGATCTGTGCGCCACATCTACCGCACCCTGACCAGCCATTGTTAACAGCATTTGTTCCAGGACGTGCAACAGAGGAATGACGTCGTTCATCCCATAGTCCTGCCGACTCACGAATAGCGTGGCCTCCTCAAAGGGCCTGAGCAAGCGGCAGGTGTCACGCATGAGCTGCCAATGGCTGACATCTAAGTTACACAGGGGAGTACCTTTATCCGCTTGTAACATCAGGAAATCGGTGATGGCCTTTCGCTGTTCGTAAAGGCGGTCTAACATGTGTAGGGTTGAATTCCACCTTGTTGCAACGTCGCAGATCAGGCGATGCTGTGGAATTCCGTTCTGCCGCTGCAGCTCAAGGAGGGTGTGCTTTGCGGTGTAGGAATGGCTGAAATGCATGCAAAGTTTACGTGACATTTTAAGGATGTCTTGCAGTGGGATGGTGGATTTTAGGAACCGCTTGACAACCAGATTGAACACGTGAGCCATGCATGGCGCATGGCACAACCTTCCTTGACGCAGAGCAGACACCATGTTCTTTCCGTTGTTGGTCAACATGGTTCCGATTTTCAGTTTGCGCGGAGACAGCCATCTGTCGATTTCTCTGTTCATTACACTCAGAAGTTCCTCCCCTGTGTGACTACGTTCACCAAGGCATACCAGGTGCAGCACAGCATGACACCGTTGCGCCCTGCACATGTGATATGCCGGTCGGGTAATGGGACTTGGCACGGGGGTGGCGGCTGAGGACACGGCGGAAGAAGAGGTGGTAGAGGCGGACATCTTTGCTGGACCAAGGACGTGCAAACGTGGAGGCAAAAGCGGCGTGACCTGTCCAAGTTGCTGGTGCGGCAGTGCCGGCACCACGTTCACCCAGTGGGCCGTAAATGACATGTACTGTCCCTGACCGTAGTTACAGCTCCACACGTCGGCGCTGCCGTGCACTTTGGCAGAGACCGACATGCTCAAAGACTGGCCCACCATCTCTTCTACATGTGAATGCAGGGCTGGCACTGCCTTTTTGGCGAAGAAATGCCGGCTTGGCACTCTCCACCGCGGCTCGGCACAAGCCATCATTTCTCGGAAAGGTGCTGAGTCCACCACTTGGAAAGGGAGGGACTGCAGCACCAGCAACTTGGACAGGACGACGTTCAGATTCTGCACCGTCGGGTGCGTGCTCGCAAACTGTTGTCTCTTGGAAACGGATTCCAAGAAAGACTGCTGATGGAATCCGTGAAGAGGAGTAGCAGGAGAAGGAGCATCTGAATGAGCGGAAGATGCCAAAGAGCGACAACTCCCCTCAGCAGAGGTGTTGGAGCCTTGACTGGCTGATAGAGGGCGATTGACGTCGGGTGACGGAGCAAGTAACGGAGCGGGTGATGGAGCGGGGGCTGGGGCAGGCAGAACCGCCGTATCTTTATCACGGTTTTCCCAGGCCACCGAATGGCGACGCTGCATATGCTGACGCAACGCTGTAGTCCCAACATTGGCCCCCTGGCCACGCTTGACTTTCTGGCCACATAGTCGACATACGGCTACGTTTACTTCCTCGGGCGGCTTGACGAAAAATTGCCACACCGCCGAGTAGGAAACTTTGCCCCCGCTACTCCTCACTGGCTGACTGCTACTTCCTCCGTGCACACCGGCACCACTACTGGCCGTGGTGGTAGGCTGCAGTGGAGCTGGTGCTCTACTCCGTGGCCGTTTTGCTCCACTGACACTGCTGCGACCCTGCTGCCTCCTGGGAAACCCACCGACTGTTTTGCTCGCTGCCAAGCTGGCACCCTCTTCTCCTGATGATGCGGAAGCAATAGCCTGATGACGACGAGGCTGCCAAGTGCGATCAGCCTCATCATCATCAATTAGGGTCTCCGCGTCACTACTAGCCCCCTCGGCTGCGTGTGGGTCAGGAGACAGACCTGTCTCTAGACCGGCTACCGAGCCACTCTCCTCGCCAGTACTTCTTCGCCTGGCTGCTGAAGAGGCGGATGTCTCCCCCCGTTCCTGACCGCCCTCTGTTAGCTCTTCCTCACTGTACAGTGGGGCTGAGCCCACAGCATGCGATACTTCGCTTGGTGAGGGAACAACAAAGGACAGGGGCAGGTCGAGGACACGTGATTTCAGTGGGCTTGCTCCCGGGCCATGCCAACTAACGGTTGTGTCTGACGTACCCACCGACCGTTGGCTGTAGGTGTCAGAGGTGACCTGGGAAGAGGAAGACGACCGAGTCAACCAATCGATGACGGCAGGGTTGTCGGTGGAGACACGACCGCTGGATGACACCGGGAGCACTGGCCTCTGGCTGCGACTAGTGCTGCCTCGACCCCTTCCTCTGCTGCCACGTCTGCTCGCTCCTGAAACATTGCCTCCTCTGCCACTCCTCTGCGTGTTGTCTGACATACTCTTTAATTCAATAAGCACCCCAAAAATAAAACCGGATTTAACTCTTTGAACGTACAATAGTGGTTGTGAAGCAGAAAGTCAGTTTATTTAGCACAATCGGTCAATTGCAGCTTGCCGTTGGCTGGAAACTGTACGTTTATGTCACTGGAATGCACTAATCACCCAAAAAATATTACCGCCACCCGGCGTGTATATGGATTTAACTCTTTGAACGTACAATAGTGGTTGTGAAGCAGAAAGTCAGTTTATTGTACACAATCGGTCAATTGCAGCTTGCCGTTGGCTGGAAACTGTACGTTTAGGTCACTGGAATGCACTAATCACCCAAAAAATATTACCGCCAGCCGGCGTGTAAATGGATTTAACTCTTTGAACGTACAATAGTGGTTGTGAAGCAGAAAGTCAGTTTATTTAGCACAATCGGTCAATTGCAGCTTGCCGTTGGCTGGAAACTGTATGTTTATGTCACTGGAATGCACTAATCACCCAAAAAATATTACCGCCACCCGGCGTGTAAATGGATCTAACTCTTTGAACGTACAATAGTGGTTGTGAAGCAGAACGTCAGTTTATTGTACACAATCGGTCAATTGCAGCTTGCCGTTGGCTGGAAACTGTACGTTTCTGTCACTGGAATGCACTAATCACCCAAAAAATATTACCGCCAGCCGGCGTGTAAATGGATTTAACTCTTTGAACGTACAATAGTGGTTGTGAAGCAGAAAGTCAGTTTATTTAGCACAATCGGTCAATTGCAGCTTGCCGTTGGCTGGAAACTGTACGTTTATGTCACTGGAATGCACTAATCACCCAAAAAATATTACCGCCACCCGGCGTGTAAATGGATCTAACTCTTTGAACGTACAATAGTGGTTGTGAAGCAGAAAGTCAGTTTATTGTACACAATCGGTCAATTGCAGCTTGCCGTTGTCTGGAAACTGTACGTTTGTGTCACTGGAATGCACTAATCACCCAAAAAATATTACCGCCAGCCGGCGTGAAAATGGATTTAACTCTTTGAACGTACAATAGTGGTTGTGAAGCAGAAAGTCAGTTTATTTAGCACAATCGGTCAATTGCAGCTTGCCGTTGGCTGGAAACTATACGTTTATGTCACTGGAATGCACTAATCACCCAAAAAATATTACCGCCACCCGGCGTGTAAATGGATCTAACTCTTTGAACGTACAATAGTGGTTGTGAAGCAGAAAGTCAGTTTATTTAGCACAATCGGTCAATTGCAGCTTGCCGTTGGCTGGAAACTGTACGTTTATGTCACTGGAATGCACTAATCACCCAAAAAATATTACCGCCACCCGGCGTGTATATGGATTTAACTCTTTGAACGTACAATAGTGGTTGTGAAGCAGAAAGTCAGTTTATTTAGCACAATCGGTCAATTGCAGCTTGCCGTTGGCTGGAAACTGTACGTTTATGTCACTGGAATGCACTAATCACCCAAAAAATATTACCGCCACCCGGCGTGTAAATGGATCTAACTCTTTGAACGTACAATAGTGGTTGTGAAGCAGAAAGTCAGTTTATTGTACACAATCGGTCAATTTCAGCTTGCCGTTGGCTGGAAACTGTACGTTTCTGTCACTGGAATGCACTAATCACCCAAAAAATATTACCGCCAGCCGGCGTGTAAATGGATTTAACTCTTTGAACGTACAATAGTGGTTGTGAAGCAGAAAGTCAGTTTATTTAGCACAATCGGTCAATTGCAGCTTTCCGTTGGCTGGAAACTGTACGTTTCTGTCACTGGAATGCACTAATCACCCAAAAAATATTACCGCCAGCCGGCGTGTAAATGGATTTAACTCTTTGAACGTACAATAGTGGTTGTGAAGCAGAAAGTCAGTTTATTTAGCACAATCGGTCAATTGCAGCTTCCCGTTGGCTGGAAACTGTACGTTTATGTCACTGGAATGCACTAATCACCCAAAAAATATTACCGCCACCCGGCGTGTAAATGGATCTAACTCTTTGAACGTACAATAGTGGTTGTGAAGCAGAAAGTCAGTTTATTTAGCACAATCGGTCAATTGCAGCTTGCCGTTGGCTGGAAACTGTACGTTTATGTCACTGGAATGCACTAATCACCCAAAAAATATTACCGCCACCCGGCGTGTATATGGATTTAACTCTTTGAACGTACAATAGTGGTTGTGAAGAAGAAAGTCAGTTTATTTAGCACAATCGGTCAATTGCAGCTTGCCGTTGGCTGGAAACTGTACATTTATGTCACTGGAATGCACTAATCACCCAAAAAATATTACCGCCACCCGGCGTGTAAATGGATCTAACTCTTTGAACGTACAATAGTGGTTGTGAAGCAGAAAGTCAGTTTATTGTACACAATCGGTCAATTGCAGCTTGCCGTTGGCTGGAAACTGTACGTTTATGTCACTGGAATGCACTAATCACCCAAAAAATATTACCGCCAGCCGGCGTGTAAATGGATTTAACTCTTTGAACGTACAATAGTGGTTGTGAAGCAGAAAGTCAGTTTATTTAGCACAATCGGTCAATTGCAGCTTGCCGTTGGCTGGAAACTGTACGTTTATGTCACTGGAATGCACTAATCACCCAAAAAATATTACTGCCACCAGGCGTGTAAATGGATCTAACTCTTTGAACGTACAATAGTGGTTGTGAAGCAGAACGTCAGTTTATTGTACAGAATCGGTCAATTGCAGCTTGCCGTTGGCTGGAAACTGTACGTTTGTGTCACTGGAATGCACTAATCACCCAAAAAATATTACCGCCAGCCGGCGTGTAAATGGATTTAACTCTTTGAACGTACAATAGTGGTTGTGAAGCAGAAAGTCAGTTTATTTTGCACAATCGGCAAACTGCAGCACCAACTGTGCACGACAGCCACCAAAAAAAAAAAGGGTGTATGTCACTTTAAATTTTCGATTCTTTGATAGCTGTGGCCCTAAGTAACGATTCTGTGTCCCTGAGTAACGATTCTGTGTCCCTGAGTAATGATTCTGTAGCCCTAAAGTCTCTGTGGCCCTAACTCTGTCCCTTAATACACACAGGTCTGTCTCTCTTGAATGACCGGAGGCTAATGGAGAATTCTAAGATGGCCGCGATTTATAGCTCCACCATTACACAGTGCTGGCTGGCTGCTGATTGGCTAATGCGATCACATGTCATGAATGCATTATGGGTCAGCGCGCCTTGTCTGCGCGCCTTCCCAGAGATCCCCGCCCCATCTTCTCTGTCCATTTTCTCCGTCGCCACACATGTCGCCGCCATTTTTGGGAAAATTCGATTCGTGCATCCGAAGTTTGCTAATCTTCGGATTCGTCGCGAATAGAATTTTTCCAAATCTTCGGAACCAATTCCACTTCGTCATGTTCGATTCGCTCATCTCTAAAAAGGACCCTTATTTCTATATCAGCTTTCTAAAAATGGTGCCCTATCTGGTCCCAATCGAAGCTTTTACATATACACCATTAAATCCCCTTCAAAGTATTATGTACTGTATTTGTCAGGACATTGTATCAGTCATCAGATTTGTTCACATGGTCATTAGCAATACATTTAGTATACATTTAATGTCAACAGCAATAGTTCTATCTTAAGGCATTTTAATGAGCATTCATTACTAGCAAACCAAGCCGAAGTTAAAATATGATACTAACGAAAAAAGTTGCTCAAATGAATGCAAAAGAACCATCAGCCTTAACAATACACTTCAAAAATATCACTGTGTGTACAAAATGAACCACAGGATGAACACCCATGGAAAACCCAATAATAGAGGAAAAAAAAATATGGAAATAAAAATAAAAGTTGGGTTGGAGGAGGAGATCACTTTGATAAAAATGGAACAAAACATAGTGTCAGGGCTCCGGGTATGACCAGAGGTATGTGAACTGACGCAGGGAAACGCAGGCTTCAGATATGTTATAAACAATATAATTTATTAATACTAACAATACAAAACGCAGTGCAATACTAAAACATAAACACAGTGCAAACGAACCAAACCAAACCACCCACAGATAACAATACATACAATGCAAGCGTAGTCAGGCAGGCCGGGTCAATAACAATCGGGCAGGTAGGAAAAGGAGGAGCAGGCAGAGAGTAGTCAGGTCACGAGCCGGGTACAGCAACTAATGGGCAGGTAGGTACAGGGGGTCAGGCAGAGAATGGTCGGGGTCACAAGCCAGGGATCAAACAGGAGAAGTCAGCAGAGGTCAGGATCAGGCAGGGTCGGCAATGAGTCAGTCAGGCAGGAACAGGAACAGAAACAGGAATGCAGGTAACAAGATACAGGGGCCCATGGAAAAACACACACCAAGGCACAGACTGCAGGTCTGGCCATCCCTTAAATACACCTGCAATCAGCCTCAGGTGTTTGGCTGACTGCAGGGTTGAGTCTCTGATTGCTGAGAGCACCCGCTGGCCAGCCCTTTTGGTATTAAACTCACTGGTGAAGTTCAAAGTGTAAGGATTCAGAACTTGATGGTGTGAACCTCCTGTGCTCCTAACTCAATAATGATACGCGATAGTAAAAAACTCCCAATGAAAGGAAGCTGCTAACATCTAATCATATACCCTATGACAATTAGATAACCAGAAATAAATGATGTAGCGCTTCCCAAATAATATGAAATATATCAATACTACGTGAATATGAAATAAGTAAATCAATACACATATAAGTGATAATCTTACATACTATAAAGTGAAAATAATACAAGTGTATGAAGTGACCTGATCTACTGGGGATCCAATCTGAAAGAAGTGAATACCGATCCACTAAGGGATCTAAAGTGATAGCAATAACTTAAAGTGTACACACAAATAATCTCACAAAGAAAAAAAAGAGAGAATAGTGTATACGTGAACTGATCCACTAATGGATCCACAGTGATAATCAAATTAGTGACAATTCCAAACAATAAGTTTGAACTTGATAATAGTCCAAATGGGACTATAAGATGAGCACTGTCCAAATAGGACTAAGGACCAAAGGAACCACACAGATGTCAAGGAAAACACTCCTTAATTAGATGTGGACAATCACTCCCCCACAAATAAGGAAAAAACCCAAAAGCCAATATCAAATAAACAAACCACACATAAAAATCATGTGACCTTAGCATAAAGATAAGAATAAAAATAAAATGCCACATGACAATTTAGCACGGAAGTGAAACGACACACCGTGCCACACTAAATCCAATTAATGTACATACATTATAAACACATGAAATATAAAAAATAAAAAACAAGAAAAAGTCCATATTGGTGTTTTAACACCACGTTATCCAATATATCAGGAAATCGTGCAGGTGGATAGTGGATGTGCGTGACCACAAAAGATATCCACAAACAGTTGAAATACCCGCTCACCTCCTTGCTGCGACCCACAAGGGTCAAAACACCTGTAGGAGCACCAAACAGGATCCTCCATGTAAAAGACTCCTCTGCCACTGCACACCTCTCCCTGCAGCGATATCCCCTTCAGGAATAAGCGTTTGGATGGGGAAAATCTTCTCCTGGTAAGTAAAGTGTGATATAGCCAATTTCTCCTTGCTGCAGTGCTTTTCCTGATCCCTTTCACATGTGTGTTTGCCTGTGCTCACCTATGGGCATCATCTGCTGGGCTTTATTTCCTTCCCTTCCATCACTTCAGAACTAATCCTTTTACAAAATCCTGAGCTTGTTCTATGGTTCCAGTCCAAAGGATGAGAACGTAGTCAATTTATCTGTACCTGGATAAAATCCTGGACAGACACACCGAAGATGCTCCCCACCCCCGAAGAGCCAAGATTCCCTGTCCCCCACCAAGTAGATATTTGGATATGTTGGGGCACATTTAGTCCCCATTGCTGTACCTTGGGCTTGGCAGAATGTCTTATTGCCAAACTGAAATTTATTGTGGGTTAAAAGGAATTCCAAAATATCAACAACGAAATGACTATGTTTATATTTCTCTCTTGATCTACTGCTTAATATTTTTTTAATGACCTCAAGGCCCTTAGAATGTGGGATGGAAGAGTAAAGAGATTCAATAACAAGAGTAAGGAGAATCATACCTGGAGGGATGGCTAAATCATGTAAAAGTGTCAAAAGATGCAATGTAATTTTGACATAGGAGAACTGATTGATAACGAAAGGTTGAAGAGGTTCTGTCTATATATTTGATGCATCTTTTCATATTTTTTATTCCTCTATTTATTATTGGGTTTTACCACGGGTGTTCATGCTGTGGTTTATTTTGTACACAGTGATATTTTTGAAGTGTACTGTTAAGGCTAATGGTTCTTTTGCATACATATGAGTGACTACTTTCATCAGTATCATATTTTAACTTTGGCTTGCTTTGCTAGTAATGAATCCTCATTAAAATGCCTTAAGATAGGACTATCGCTATTGACATTAAATGTATACTAAATGTATTGCTTTTGACATATATATAGATATATATATATCTATATATATATATATATATATAGTGTGTGTGTGATATGGTTTTTGACCACTAGATGGCATCTTGTATGTTTGAAGACTATCTCCATTTATGTCAACATGTAATGTGACTGTTTGTCCACTAGATGGCATTTTCAGTATTGGAATGGCCTACCTTTGTACTTGAGTCTATTCTATTGCGCATGTGTGTGACGTCAGCACGCACTTTACGTGTGACATCAACACATTCTGCACATGCACAGTGGGTACATGGTGGCGATTTTAAGGGGATTGATTTTCCTCAGCAAACCAAACGATTTTAAATGCCTACCGATCAGGAAGGTCGCCTCCACACCCCCAGATCTACTAATGATGACCCACGCCTCAGTCTGATAAGTATTGAATTGTACTGGATCTAGCTCCTGCATTATGAACTGTTTTTGCTCCAAGGGACCCAAGCCTTTTCCTGTTTCAAGGGACTGCTCCTTTCATTTTCCCACTTAGTTGCTATTTGAAGACTAACTCTGTATATGTATATGTATATGTGAGGTTTTATCTACTCGAATCCTCCCTAGGATGGCACCCTTACCCCTTTGGGTGCTAGAGGGGGGGTGAAGATCTGCAGATCTGCAGTAATTTACACCAAATTACATCTAAGCATTACCTGCTTCCTCCTCTGGACTTCTATTTGGACCTCAAGATTATTGAGTCATCTATTTAGTGCATGAGGGAGGTTGATACAGCACTAATATCCTCCTCTGGACTGCACGCTATGTGTACACATTATTTACTTTCCATATTATATATCTCTTTTGAAAAGGTGCAACATCATAATTTATGGAATACCTCATTAATGGGGGCTTTCTTTGGTCCAAGCTCACAATATGGAGCTGAATTAGTCATTACGGGACTATACATATTTCAATACTTGGTCCACCATATTTAGATCTGTGGAGTGTGGTGCTTTATTGTTTTGTTTTGCATGTTTTTAAGATGCTTTTCATTAAAGAAGTCGTTCATAAATAGTTTTACCATCAGCCTGTTTTTCTATTATTAATAAGTATACCAAAAACCCATGAGTCATGGTAGAATCCATTAACCAATCCTTTTAGTTTGGTTTGCATACAGGTGTTCGATTGGGGATTCCCGGACTATCTTTTTGAGACCTTGAGGCTTTTTTTCTTGGAGGTTTCAACAACAATGCAATATTGTAACCTGTAAGCCAATGAACTTACTCCAATCTAAACTAATTTTGTTAGTTGCCAAGAAAATGTATGCAATGTGACACATCCTCTGCTCTACAGCTGCCATTGGATGAAGCTTTCCAATTGATTTTTATAAAGAAGACTTAGTTACTGTGATGAAATTTGGATGTTTGTATAATAAGCAGGTTCATGGCTGCATATTTTCTTTATGAACAATCCTTTTGGTTGTTGTTGATCTGTTTTAGATCTCTACATGAAAGAAGAATTCTCAGGATTTCTTTCTTCTGTGATTAGAGAGTTCAGAGGAATTTCATCTTAGTTGAAATAATTATACATAACAATACTTTGATTTTTATATTAGTAGCTATTTCAAATTAAAAATTGAAGGGCTCACAACAATAAGCAGGCAGTTCCAATTTTACTAACTACTGGCAAACTAAAAGATCACTTTAAAATGTTTTTTTTTGTCAGCTTGAGATCAAAGTGTTTTATGCAATTTTGCTTATGCATTAACACACGATTCAACACCTTTAGCATACAAAAATACTTTTTTTTCTATAAAACAGGGTGAGATTTTACATTTTGGAGCTGCTTCTGTTGAGGAACATGAGCAATAGTGCTCAGAGCTGCCTCCTTTTTTTGCACCAATTAATAGAGCAGATTTTTCTGAACAAAATAGGGTATATAATCAAAAAAGCGAATAGAATGGAGCTGCTGCCGTTTTGCTGCATACTTCCTTATAATATTATAACATTTGTATTATTTAAGTAAATAAAAGTGTACAGTACCTTGAAGGTAATTACCAGATGGCTGAACTGAAACAATGTTTCTAAATCCAATCTAATACTGACGTAATCAATGCCTAGAAAGAAATAAGTAAAATGTAAGTCTCCAGAGAAAGAAATATATTCCCACTTTTAAGTTATTATTTTTTATCTTCCATTATTTTCCTCTTGAATTGGTATACACATTTTTGCAATGTAAAGTATATTCTATAAACATTTTTAATTGCTGTTTTCTTAAAAATTCCTTTGTTATTTTTCATTATTTCAGTATGGGGATCATTAATGAGCTGGCTAAAATGTAGTAGCAATTAGTTAATGTTTGATTGGTTGGTGTTGTTTAGCATACAGTATATTATCTTTTATACTGTTTTAACATATAAACCTGCCTGGAGTCTGCATATTCTCCCTGTGCCTGCGTAGGTTTCCTCTGGGTACTCCAGTTTCCTCCCACACTCCAAATAGATGCTGGTAGGTTAATTGGCCCCTGTCTAAATTTGTCTTAGTATGTATACGTATGAATGTGAGATAGGTACCTTAGATCGTAAGCTTTTTAAGGGTAGGGACTAATGTGAATGTACAATATAAGAGGGGCATACAAGTCAAACTGGGACTTTTGAGTTTATATAATAAAAGAACACATTTTAAGGAGTGGAAACTGCATTTATTTTTCGGCATACTCCCTTGCTACATTTATACACTTATCCCAGTGTTTAACTAATTCCTGGAAAGTTTTGGCATAGAAAGATTTGTCAGTATGCCTGAACCATCTTAGGACAGGATAGGATTTGTCTCTTGTGCAATTTCACAAAAGGTTATGCGTCGATTATCCAGGATCAGGCATTCCACGCATTAAATTTTCACAGGAATGCCTGCTCTGGGCTGGGAACCACCACTGCCAGGATTGTCACTGACGCACATACGGCCATCTTTGAAACGTTTACAGCTTTCAAATGTCTTATGCTACTGAGCGTCTCATTGCCATACTGTGCTTGAAGTCTTCTGTAGATATCTGTGAGTTTTACGCCTTCGTTCACAAGAAACTTCATCCTTGCACGCTGTTCCATGCACGCACTAACACTTGTTGTCTGCCATCTTGATTAATGGTCTCTGGACATGTGTGCCACCTATCAGTAATAGGACACACTTGCCACGCTAGCATCCCTTATTATACCTGTAAAATTAAAAGTCCCGGTTTGTCTTGAACGCCCCTCATACAGTATATGTAAAGTGCTGCATAAACTGACGGCACTATATAAGTACCTGTAATAAATAATAAATATATAAATAATAGAGCTGTATCAAGTAGCAGTAAGTTAAATACAACTGGTGTGTTGCTCTGGTATTTGTACTCCTTGTCAGAAGTTTGACTGTCACCTGCTTGGCCTGATAGTGCAGGGTTTAAAGGACTCCCAACTTGCCTTCCTGTGAGTGGAAGGATCAGACTTGACAAACTATTCTATTTCCAGAGCCAAAAAGGTCATTTTGTTATCTTTAACATCTTCCAATGTAAAATTGGTGTCTGCTGATATGATGTGTTTATTAGTGTTCACTCATTATGACACAGTTGGTAAATGATATGAATTTAAACCCATGTGTTCTGGTGGAAACTAGCCCTTAGAAGTATGTCATGTTGGTAAATTAAGATTTCCAAATCCAGGTTCTCTTCTTCTTAATGAGAACATTTTTGCATTATTTGTTAACAAACAAGTTGGCTGCAATTTGGCTCTACGTGCTTGGAAAAAAACATTTCAAAACAATAGTTTCTTATTGCTCAAAAGTTGTACTTCTTGCCTATTAGCATATGCTACTGTGACAGCACCATCTATATACAAGACAACTCAACCGGCCAAGATTCGATCTATTTTTGGCCAGCTTCAACCAGGTATAGGTTATCTGTGGAGCTCTGGACAGACACTACCCCAGAACTATATGGGCCCATTCACGCCAGAAACTGCATGTTACTGCATTTTTTTTGCAACTATGCATGCAGTTGGTATGCGTTTTACATTAGGTAATGTACGTTTTGCATGCAGTTGACATGCATTTACATGCAGTTGACTTGTGCTTTGCTAACTGCACTTGACCTTTGAGGCTATTCCCTTCCTTGGGCTTCTATGTGCACTGTGATGCGTTGCAGTGCATTTGCAGTGAAGTTTCATGCTTTTGCGTATGTTTTTGTGCGTTTGCAATGTGGGAAAATGCAGCATGGGCATAGTGTGAACTATGCTCATAGGATTGCCTGGATTTTGGACTGTCTATGCAGTTGAAGTGCAGTTCAAAATGCTGCCAACTGCAGCCAATTGCATTCCACTGCATTCGATGTGAAAGGGCCCTAACAGTGTAGGACAAACCACTTCTGCTGGAGAGGTGATATGACCTTATACTGAAGTAAAACACTGTTGGTTCTCTGGAATTGTTAACTCTGAGACAATTCTTCCAAGTTTTCAGTTCCCAAAAAATAGTAGAATTTATTTACAGAAAATGGTTTGCCACTTACTAGTTCTAATATTTCTATTTAAAAATAAGTGAAATATAAAAACACAACACTGGTCTATGGTATAAAAGCACCAAACCTAGCACAGCTATAAGAAGACATATTACAGCACCCTATATAGTAATCCTTCAAGTTCCAAACCCAAGGGGCGCAATTAAGAGTATCATCTCTATACCTTGTTTAATTAGGAATCAATTAATCAAATTGTGGTCTGTTATTTCTATGTCCTACATTGGTACAATTGAGAGAAATAGAATGTATATGTTATGGGCTGCTTTAGAACAAAAGTTTAAAGACATTTACTATTACGTTTGATGTCTGTTATCATTTACCATTTTCCGATTGCCACCATCTTTTCTTCCAATCTGAATCAAATGTTGTTATAACATTTTCAATTTGGTGACTGTTTGGGTAATTATATGGATCATATGGATATCTGGAATCACACATAAAACATTTCTGATCATCCTAAAATAAAATGAAATCAGAAGTATTAGTACATAGTTTCTAAAAGACCAGTTTCTTGACTTTTGTTTTACCCTAGAAAGGTCCCACAGAATGTCCCACAGGGCAGGGTGGAAGAGGGCAGATTACCAGATATATTACCAGTAAATAACATACACAATGTGTGATATTCAGGGAATTTGATATCACCATCAACAAAGAGTACACTGTAGGTTTTTAAAGTGGTTCAAAATGTTTAAACATTGTTTACCATAATGAATTCTACACATTAAGGTAAAAAAAAGTTTCGGTACCTGTCTTGCCCCCCTTACCCCCTCACACACCCCACTCTCACAGGCTTTGCTGTGCTATATCTTTACAATCATTTAAAATAAATGTATGTTTATTTCACAACATGACAGGCTAATCACTGGCAACAGCAAATTTTCTCTTTCCAAGGGAATTTTAGCTTAATAACTGAGGTAAAGCTCTGCTATCACCTAATCATGTACAAGTAAAAATATTGCTTTGCTTTAACTTTTCTTGAATATTATTGGGTATCCTTTGCAACATGAATAGTCACAACATTCACTAAGCTAAGGTAATTTAGGGAAGGGTTCCCCTAAGGCTAGGTTCACATTTCCACGTTCCTGCGGGCTGCATTTTGCGAGTGCACGAGAGTTCATTCATTTGAATGGACTCCCGTGCCCTGGGACACGCAGGGAAGAAGCCCCTGCACTTCTTCGGAAAACACAGCCCGCACAGGAACATTGGTTCCCAGTAGGTTGCAATTTCCGGTGCGGGCGGCGTGCCATTAGAATTGATGGCACCCGCCCGCGGGTCCACATTCCTCTGTGCAGGTGGTGCGGCTGCACAGATTTTTGTGCGGATCTGCAGCGGCACCACCTGCACAGATGTAAACCAGGGGTAAGGGGCCTGCTTAAAGTAAAATTAAGCCCAATAGAACAGCGCTAGACAGTCAGTGGTAAGGAGTCAAAATTCACCTCCCCTGGAGGTATATCTTTACTGATCAAATAGTTAAAATTGTGTAAGTTGTAGAAAATAACATGCAGAGCAATGATGACCCAGGACTTGTGAGGTGAAGTGTCTGCTCACCTGCGTCCCCTGACTGGGAATAGACGTTGGTTCTCTGTGTGTTCCTGGACCGGCTGGGGATTGCATTGCTCCTGAAATGACAACACTGCAACTGGGACGGGGGCAAAAATAGAGCCCTGCAAGTGAGGCGCAAGCTTGTCTGGTCCACACAGAGGACCAGCGTCTCTTCCCGGTCCGGGACGCAGGTGAGCTGGCACTCCACCTCTCAAGTCCTGGGTCATCATTGCTCTGCATGTTGAGTCATTTTATTTTCTAAAACTTCCACAATTTTAACTATTTGATCAATAAAGATATACCTCCAGGGGAGGTGAATTTTGACTCCATACCACTGACTCTCTAGCGCTGTTCTTTTGGGCTTAATTTTACTTTAAGCAGGCCTTACCCCTGGTTCACATCTGTGTGGGTGCCGCTGCAGATCCGCACATACCGCTGACTCTCTAGCGCTGTTCCTTTAACCCCTTCCCTACCACCCTATAGCAGAACTACTGCTACAGGGAGACAGGGCTGCACACAATCACATATATATATACGTGATTTTGCATTTTCGGGCAGGGGGTGCCGCCATTGGCGGCTACAGATGTCGATCCCTGGGTCCCGGTTGAATACTCCCTGCTGGAACCCAGCGATTGCTGAGTATCACTGTCAGGAGAGAGACCTGTGTGTAAACAACACAGGTCTCTCTCCTGCCAGCAGTAACATGCTGATCTGTAATTCTCTGCACAGCAGAGAAATACACAGCAGTATGTTTCCCTAATAAAACACACACAGCACATTTAGCAAAACAGCATACCGCACACAGTTAACCCTTTGATCACCCCAGATGTTAACCCCTTTCTGCCCAGTGCCATTAGTATGGTGTCAGTGCTTTTTATTAGCACTGATCACTGTATTGGTGTCACTGGGATGTCAGTGGCAGTTAGTCAGCCCCCCCCCCAGTGTCAGAATGCCCACCGCAGTCCCGCTATAAGTCACTGATCACCACCATTACCAGTATAAAAAAATACAAAAATTCCAGTACATATACCGCCATTTGTAGACGCTATAACTTTCACTTAAATCAATTAATTTACATGCATTGGGAGTTTGTTTAGCAAAGACATGTAGCAGAATACATTTTGGCCTAAATTTATGAAGAAATTTGATTTTTAATTTTTTTTAATGGATATGTTTTATAGCAAAAAGTCAAAAATATATATATTTTTTCAAAATTGGCAGCCTTTTTTTGTTTATAGTACAAAAAATAAAAAAGCACAGATGATCAAATACCACCGAAAGAAAGCTCTATTTGGGGGAAAAAAGGACATCAATTTAATTTATGTACAGCGTTGCATGACCGCGCAATTGTCAGTTAAAGTAATGTAGCACCATATCACAAAAAATGGCCTGGTCAGGAAGGGAGGTAAATCCTCTGGAGGGCAAGTGGTTAACAAAGCAAGAAGAGGAACACACACAAACACATGTATTTTTATATATGAGAGAGAGAAGCACTTTGATATGTCCTGTAAGTCATTTTAAAGTGGTTGTAGAGGTTGAAGTTTTTTTCACCATAATACGTTTTCTGCATTCTCTGCATTAAGATAAAAAAAATCTATTGTCAGCTCCACCCGAGTTAATTACGTGAACCCAATCTCGGTCCAGTGCTGTGCCTGAAAGCTGCAGTTCTGCTCTCTCTCTCCATTCTCACTGGACTCAGTGGGAGCCATCAGCTCCTGCAGCTGTCAGTCAAATCCAGTGATAAGGGAGCAGAGGGCGGGACCAAACCATACTGTGTGTGTCAATAAACACACCGAGCGTGGCTCTGGATCGAACATGCACGTGTGCCACCAAAGGAAGTGTCTTCCTATTGTGGCACATGCAAAAGAGGATCCTAGAGTGCCAGCGAGGAACCCCAGAAGAGGAGGATCAGGGAAGCTCTATGCAATACCTTAAAACAAAGTAGCTAAGTATAACATGTTTGTAATTAATACAAAAGCAACTGTACCGTCACTTTAAAAGTTTTGATAAAGGTTTGTATATTTGAATATATTGCCAAGGCTCCTGATTGGCTAGGTATTTCTATTCTTATTAAACCTAACCCCCTTCTAATATGCAATACATTGCTATTGCTTACCTCTAGATAGCTGATGATGCAATATCTTTGAGGTTCATCCTGTCCACATGTTGATGATGCTGAGAGCTGCCTATTACGTCCCACAAGAAGATCTCCAATAGTTGGATAACAAGATCCTTCCTCACAGCTGCCCTGTGCATTTCCAAGACTTATCAGCTCTCATGGAAGAAAAAGAACATAACATTTTATAACGATGTTTTGGAAAAGAAGTATGTTATATTATAAACACTATATTAGTCATGAATAATAAAATGGGTTATAGAAGGCTAATTGCTGAAACTGTTTCTATGGTTTTAAAAAGCAGTTCTAATTTGGGAATTAATATATGCCCCTTGCTTTTCTTCCTAGAATGGACTGCATGACCTAGCCAAGATGAATTAAAAGAACAAACTCGATTCTTGTGGGAGGTAAGGGAGGTTTTTTCCCATCTTAAAGTTTTGATAATAGTTTATATCACAGTAAATATGTTTAAAAAGCAAAGATTAGGGATAGGG
This sequence comes from Staurois parvus, assembly GCF_062004578.1. NCBI lineage: Eukaryota > Metazoa > Chordata > Amphibia > Anura > Ranidae > Staurois > Staurois parvus. Next base: position 15,459,940 of record NW_028317815.1, on the reverse strand, counting down.
TAAAGGAAAGCCTGGATTAGATATAGTATATTTTCTAAATACTGTATAGCACACGACTTTTCCATTATAAATATGTTATGTTTATTGAATTCATTTATTTTTTTTTGTTTACAAACGATTTTATTGTACAAGAGTAGACAGTAGAACAACAGCACACTTTAAAAGTGATATTGTCAGCAAAAACAAGGCACTTTTGAAAAGTACAATACATAAAGGTATATTAACATAACAAAGAAGATAAGAAAAAAAAGAGGAAGTTACAAGTGCATGAAGTACGTAAACGACAAAATAGGTTAGGTGATACACCTGTCAATAGTACATGCCAGCCAACTTTTACTGGGGATGTTATTAAGCATGTAATAAGTGTCTGCAATCTCTCCATGACTCCCATTTTTTATCGTATAAGTGCAGCTTATCCAGTAGGGTATAATGAATGCGTTCCATAAGCATTACAGTGTCAATTCTGTGTAAAACGGAGTCTAAGGGTACAACATTGGACCTCCAATGTAGGGCAATAGACCATAAAGTGGCAATACATAATGTGTGTATCAATCTCAGATTGGCATCAGAGACCCCTGGGATATGGGCCCCCAACAAACAGGTCTGCATGGACAATCGTATCGGGGCGCCCGACAATAAGGTAGCGACCTCAGAAATCCTACGCCAGATCAAAGATATGGTCGGGCAATCCCAAAATATATGAACCAGAGTACCCGTGCAGTCACAGCCCCGAAAACATAGAGGGGACGTTTGTTGAAACAGTACATGTAGTCTTGACGGGGTATAATACCATCTGGTTAGAACTTTAAGGGCCGTCTCACGAACCGAAAGAGATCTAGAGCTCTTGCATATATTATCCACCATGGAATCCCAATCCTCATCCGAATTGAATTCATTTATTTTAGTGAGTCATCTAAACTGTTATTTGTATGTAGGGATGCACATCTGACTACCAATTCTAAGGAATTTTAGCACAAGTAGATGCAAGGTTTGAACTGACCATTGGGTTAAAAGGTTAGTTTTGCCCTCAAGTCGTGTAACCAGCCTAACATTGGTTGCTAGATTCAAAGCAGACATATTACTATCCTTCAACAGTGCAAAAAGATGCAATAAAAAATAAAAGACTTCATAAAGCAAAAGCAAATAAAAAATGTATGTTTATTATTCCAGTAGTTTAAGTCATAAGCCACAGCTGTTCTAGCTAGAAATTATTGAACCTGGCTACTAAACCTATACATTCAGAAGATACTGTTTTTAGAACTTTTATTTTCCTTTTTTTTATGCTACACAAATCTTTTGTAACACTGCACAAGTTCTATACTTTAACTTTATTCAATGTCTTTTACAGGGATGGTTTTATACAGGAGAAGGGTATAGGGTGAGGATTATGGGATAACAAGCATCTTCACAGAAATAAAATATGCAATAAAAATCAACCAGTGGGCAAATAAAGGATACAGCATTCTTAGTCCCAGTAAGATTTATTTACTGAGTCCTCATACACACTTGACGTTTTTACAGCAGCTGTTTTTGGCTTTTGATGTTTTTTTTCTACAGCCAGTAAACCCCCCAGTATGTTATCCTATATGTCAATGCACACATAGACTGTAATCAATGTTTTTTGGCTGGAAAAAAAGCCCAGGACTAGTGGGTTTCTAGACAAGCTTTTTAGCTGTAAAAATGCTCTAACGCTGGAAAACGTGGCAAAGCGCAGTAAAACGCTGCAAACCGGCATTTTCAGACTTTTTTTACTATAAAATTTTTTTTCCGTTGGTTAAAAAAAAAAAAAACGCTAAAAAACGCAAATGCAGAAAAACGTGAGAAAACACTGCTAAATGCTAATGCAAAAACACTAAAAAAGCTGAAAAAGTGAAGTTTTTAACATGACTTTACACAGCTAACGTTACCAGCGTTATCAAAATGTCCAGTGTGCATGAGGACTAAGGCTGGAGAGTGCAAAATCAGGCTCTCTTCTGCATACAAACCAATCAGCTTACAGGTTTTACTGCTAAAGCTTAATTTGTGCGTTGTGCGTTTTGTTTAGTCTCAGTTCATTTTTTGGACAAAAAGGTCCAATGGACATTGTAATGAATGTCAATGAATCTGAAAAAAAGGTCTAATGAAATTGTTTCATTCAGATAACATCACATGATGCGCTAGTAGTTCTGGCCCTTAGGGAAATTAATTCATTTTTTGAATTAGTTTAGTCATTCGGATTCGGATAACGAATGGATCCCAATCTTGTTCCATTCGTTAATTTAAATGAACATGAGGCCAGTCGATATTGTCCAATCGGCTTGTGTAATTTCTCTTGGTGGGTTGGTGGGTTGGATTAATGTCTGAAAATATTGAAGCCTTCCAAATTGAATCCTTACTATTCAATGATATATTGAATGCAGGGCTACTGTTAGAAACCACGGGGCCCCATACAGCCAACCTGACAGACCCCCCCCCCCCCAAGATAACACAGTTTACTATGCTTTGGTTATGAATCAACACAGTGAGTGATTGGTACCAAGCACACATTGTATTCATCCAGGAAAGAAAGGGGTGGTAAAATGTGACATATTTACCGGACCCCTTCCCCCACTCTCCAACCTGAAGGATCCTATTGTGTGCTTTCAGCAGCTGGTTGGAAGGAGGAGTGGATAGCTGGCAGCAGTGCAGGGGTGGGGGCACACATGGGGCCTGGGCAGCAAGGGGAAACATATGGTGCACAGGGAGGGTGATAAGGTGCGACAGGGGGGCAATTACTGGAACCAATCCCCTGTATGGATCTCTCTGCATCAGCTGAAAGTCAGCAGGAGGGAGAGGAGAAGAAGCCAGTTTACAGCTGCTGCAGAGAGAGCCATACAGGGGATCGGTTCCAATAATTGTACCCCCACTGTGCCTATCATCCTTCCTGCCCACATCCGATTCACCCAGCTGCCTGGGCCCCCCTGCTGGCCTGGGCCCTGTACTGATAGTACCCCCTTATCCACGGCCCTAATTGAATGTATAGCAATCTTCCTGAAACACTGCTAAATTTTTTGAATCGACAAGGTCCAATGAATATACAAAACAAATACCGAAAACAAATTAAGTCAACATAATGAATATGACGAAATTAAATTTTTCAATGAACAAATGAATGCGAAACGAAACAAAAATTTCCAGTGTGCACATAGCTATACACGACAGCAATGAGCAGTTTTAAGCAGTGATATTTATGTTTATTACTGTTAATAAAATGACATCACAACATCTAGGAAGAAAGGAAATAAAAACGTAGGTAATTAGAAGAAGAACACGTAATGTGATTAAAAAAAAAAACTTCACGACAATGCACATATTTGTATATTTAGTATAACATTATACAAATTAATATTAAAGCAAAAAACACAAAAATGCTTTGTGGAACTTTAGATTTACTGAGTTAATCTATTCAGCATTATGAAAAAAAAAAGAACATTATTCCTGCAGTCATACTTGTATCCTCTGTCACCTACCCTACAGGCAGAAGTCTCCTAAAACAGGTTTCATCTTGACCGTAAAATATATATATGTGTAAGCCCTGGAGATCTGACATCGTATTTTAACCAGTATTTGACTGCACTTACTTTAATAACCACATACTATGAGAAAGTGTTACAGGCTGTCTTTCACTTTCATTCAATAGGTTATTTTCTGATGCATTGCAAAAATAAAAGCTGAAATGCTTAGTTAGGAAACACAGATCTATTAGGTAAATAGGACAGCCAGCACTCATGTCTCCATACAATGAATGTTTATGTAAAATTCAATATTAGTCTGCTTTAGAGCAGCTCTACATGTGATCAGCCTGTTTATGTAGTACCTAAGACCTACTCTTTCTGAGCAACGATCTCAGTACTGACTAGAACAATGAACCTACCTTTACATGTGGTCTACAGTTCTATTTTTAAGAATACTTTATTAATTTTCATTTGTTTTGGCGTTTGATGTTCTTTTTCAATTGCAAACTATTTTATGCAACTATCTTTGTGATTTTTTTTTTTAAACTGATGTCTATACTAAACTAAAACTTCATTAAACAAAATTAATTTTTACATACGTACATAAAAGTAAACCTGAGGGAAACACCTAGGCTGCCATTGCTGAACTATTACTACTTACTTGTTATTAAAGCCAATGGGTCAACATAATAGACAAAATAAATTTGGCACAGGATATACAAGGTGGTATCAAAAAGATTCCAGACTAATTTTGTAATACGCCAACAGATGGCAGCACAAAGCTGAATGCACAGTCACAGGGAGCACTGACCTTCATGTCAGTGTGCCAAAAGGCATTCTCCTTTGTACATCGGGAGCTGTGCAAATGGTGCTAGTCTGACCACGTGCATTACCATGTCTGCTATATCATCATGGACAGCAAGTTAGAACAAAGAGCAAATGTGAAATTCTGTGTGAAACTGGGCAAATCGCTGGATCTCCACAATGTGGTCAAAATGGCCACCTTTGAGCTTCATCTTCAGAAAGAAGGCATTTTCGGGGTTTGAGCTCATTAAAGGTCTTTGTGATCTCTTGTTATCTTCCAGTGATGTTCTTCTGCTCTTGAAGTGCTCGTGCCACTCAAAAAACATCACATCACTCATTGCATCATTGCCATAAACTTGCAAAATCATGTCAAATGTCTCTGTGGCAAATTTGCCTAGTTTCACGCAGAATTTATTTGCTCTTTGTTCTAACTTGCTGTCCATGATGAAATAGCAGATGTTACAAAACTAGTCTCAAAATATTTGACACCACCTCGTAGCAACATTACAGGAAGACCTTGAGAAAACAGGAGGTTAGGCAGCTAAATGACAAATGAGGTTCAATCAGAGGCGTCCATAGGGTTGGTGTCACCCGATGAGATAACACGTGGTGTCATCCCTCCAGAGAAGAAGGAGCGGTGCCAGTGTAGCAGTAAAATGAGCATCCCGTGAAGGTATGTATCCCCTGAAGCATCTGCGCATGTGCCGGTTTCAGGCCGAAGAAGCCGATCTCCAAACAGAGCTGCCACAGTTAACCCCTTACAGGATGAAAACCACTGAAGCTGATCCCGTATAGGTTGAACGTAAAGGGGCTTAACTGATCTTGCAACCCATAGTGAACCGCGGGATCAGCTTCAGCGGTTTGCAGCCTGTAAGGGGTTAACTGTGGCAGCTCTGTGCTAAAGTCGGAGATCAGCGAACGGCTTCTTCGGCCTGAAACTGGCACATGTGCAGTGGCTTCAGGGGATACATATCTTCATGGGATACTCATTTTACCGCCACTCCGGGGGGCAGCTGTCGCTGTGCCGGGAATCCGGGATCACCCCAATAACTGGTCAGGACCTTCACAGAGCTCAGATGCTCTGCTGGCATCCTGCTCCTGCACTCCCTGTGTCACCCGGTGCGGCCCGCAACCCCCCTAGCGACTCCAGTGGATTCAATATTGAGAACTGCAAAGTAATACAGTTGGGTACCATAAATACACATCAGGAGGGGCTCTGGACCTACGGGAAGCAGTGATGGAAAAGGATCTGGGGATGGCTATAGATCACAGACTTAGCAATAGCATTAAATGTGAAGCAGCAGCTGACAAAGCAAAATACTGTTATGCCTTAAAATGGGTATACATTAGAGAAAAATTAATCATTCTACCCCTTTATAAAACACTGGTTTGGCCTCATCTTGAATATGCAGTTCAGTTCTGGTCACCAACCCCCATGGAAGATGTTGTTGAATTAGAAAGAGTTCAGCAAAGTGCAACAAAATTAATAAGGGGGATGAAGGACCTCAACTATGAGGACCAAGTTACATAGATTACAATTATTCACTCTGTAGAAGAAGTGTTTAAGAGGGGATATGATTCCAATATACAAATATATTAAAGGTGATTCCAGTCATTGTTTTTGCTAAGGTCCCTGAAGAGGACATGTGGCCACAATTTGAAATAAGAAGAAAGGATTTTTAGCCCTAGATCACCGAAGGGGTTCTTTTTTTCTAGAACACTAGACATTTGGAATTTCCACCCCCAGGAAGTAGTACTATCTAAGAGTGTCCACAACTTCAAAAACATTTTAGATGTCTTCCTCAGGAAGCAGAATATACAGGGCTATGAGAATTGTTAGAAAATTAAAATCACGCACACACATAGGTTGAAATGGATGGACCTGTGTCTTTTTTAACCTTTGAAACTATGTAACTATGTAACCAGCACATGTTCAGAAGGAGGTAACCAATGGCAGCTCCCAGGAAAGGTAAGCTTTAAATTGAAATGTAAAGCTTCTTTATGTTGTGTACTTACCTCCTAAGAGAATGATTGCCAAGACAGGGATTATGCGTATCTGAAATAATACAAGATTTGAATGTGTTTGTGGTGATTCATAATTGCAATAAAGTTCAACAGAGTAAGTATATCAGAGAAATAAAAGTAAATTGAGGCTGTGTTTTTTACATGACATCATTTTCTGCACTTAAAGTGGTTGTAAAGGCTGAAGGTTTTTGCCTTCATGTATTTTATGGATGAAGGTAAAAAACCTTCTCTGCGTAGCATCCCCCCCCCAGCCCACCCTAATATTCACCTAAGCCCCCTCTCAATCCAGTGATGTGCACTGGAGTCTCGGCTAACTTGGGACTCCCTCTCCTCATTGGATGATACAACAGTGGGAGCCATTGGTTCCCACTGCTGTCAATCACAGCCAGTGAGCCAATGAGAAGAGGGGGGGTGGGGCCAAGCCACGGGTCTGTGTGTGAATGGGCACAAGGAGCAGTGGGTACCCCCATAGCAAGCTGCTTGCTGTGGGGGCACCTGGCAAGAGGGAGGAGCCAGGAGAGCCTGCAGGGGACCTCAGAAGAAGAGGATACGGGCTGCAAAACCATTGCACAGAGTAGGTAAGTAGAGACATACTATCAATCACAGCCAGTGAGCCAATGAGAAGAGGGGGTAGGGCCAAGCCACGGCTCTGTGTGTGAATAAATACACGGAACAGTGGGTACCCCCATAGCAAGCTGCTTGCTGTGGGGGCAACTGACAAGAGGGAGGTGCCAGGAGAGCCTGCAGGTGGCCTCAGAAGAAGAGGATCCGGGCTGCAAAACCATTGCAGAGAATAGGTAAGTATAGACATGTTTGTTATTATTAGAAAAAAAAATGTAAGCCTTTAGAATTGATTTAATTTAATTTCCACTTTTTTGCATTGTAAGTACCTGACTTTGATTTGGTATGAGCCTTTTGTAGTTTCTGTAAAGCAATGCTCAGAAAGGGGATAAGAGAAGCAGACAAGGTGTGCTGCACTGCAAGGAGCATGCTGATGAGATAATTACTAAATAGGGCAGAAAAAAACTACTCACCTGTTTCACTGCATTGCTTCCTCGCTGATCATTTCGGTGAGGTGTTCCTCCTTCAGTTATGGGGAATGTTGCAAAATCTTTCTCCAGCAATGATATGAAATGTCACTGACCTAACCAGCAAGGTAGCAATACTGTGGAAACAGGTGAGTAGTTTCTCTGCTTTCTCTAGTGATCCTGTCGCTAGCTTGTTGTTGCCAGTGATAGGATCTCAAGTGCAACATTTTTTATGTAGAACTGATGAGACCATTAACCAGCTCTTTGAACTGTTGAACATGACTATGTTTCACTCTATGGAGCTGATTAACTAACACTAATAAAAAGTAATGAAATCAATTATTTTGCATACAATGAAAGCCAATGTGATATGTTGCTACTGGGTGGGATTAAATTTGGGTTCCAGAGAAATATGGGTTCAAGGTGAATCCAATCCATTTATGAACCCACAAAACCAATGCATTATTTTGCCACCATGGCATTCAACTACTAATAATGTACGTTGTGGCCTTTGAACTTCAAAAAAATCTTAGAAGGACCAGTAAGGGGGTTTAGAATAACCAGCCCACTCACAATGAAAGGTTGGGTTCCCAGCAGTCATATTCACAATGTGCCTAGCTGTGAAAGTAAAAAGCATTGGAAGTGCTTCTGATAGTGTATGGGAACAAATTAGTCTAGGGCAGCAATGGGCAAACTACGGCCCGCGGGCCGTATACGGCCCGGCGGACCTTTTAATCCGGCCCGCGGAGCTAGGCTCCCCTCACAGTCCGCCCTGTTTCCTATGAGGATCTGTCCCCCCTCGACGTATCTGCGCATGTGCCAGAGATCGCCGATCGGCTGCTAATGCCTGAAACTGGCACATGCGCAGATACGTCGAGGGGGACAGATCCTCATAGGAGACAGATTTTCATGCTACACCGAACAGCGCGGGAACAAGAGGAACGCGCGGAGCAAAGGTAAGTGAATTGACACAGGGGGGACTTGGGGACTTAATATGGGGGATTAATTAATATGGGGAATGAATTACTATATGGGGGATGAATTACTATATGGGGGATGAATTACTATGGGGGATGAATTACTATATGGGGGATGAATTACTATATGGGGGATTAATTACTATGGGGGATGAATTACTATATGGGGGATTAATTACTATGGGGGATGAATTACTATGGGGGATGAATTACTATGGGGGATGAATTACTATATGGGGGATGAATTACTATGGGGGATGAATTACTATATGGGGGATGAATTACTATGGGGGATGAATTACTATATGGGGGATGAATTACTATATGGGGGATGAATTAATATGGGGGATGAATTACTATATGGGGGATGAATTACTATATGGGGGATGAATTACTATGGGGGATGAATTACTATATGGGGGATTAATTACTATGTGGGGGATGAATTACTATATGGGGGATGAATTACTATATGGGGGATGAATTACTATATGGGGGGTGAATTACTATATGGGGGATGAATTACTATATGGGGGGTGAATTACTATATGGGGGGATGAATTACTATGGGGGATGAATTGCTATATGGGGGATGAATTGCTATATGGGGGATGAATTACTATGGGGGACGAATTACTATATGGGGGACGAATTACTATATGGGGGATGAATTACTATGGGGGATGAATTACTATGGGGGATGAATTACTATATGGGGGATGAATTACTATGGGGGATGAATTACTATGGGGGATGAATTACTATATGGGGGATTAATTACTATGCTTACTATGGGGGAATATTACTATACTTGCTATGGATGACACATACACATCATTCATCTACTCTTGGTCCAGCCCCCGGGTCCAATATATGAACCCATTGCGGCCCTCAAGTCAAAAAGTTTGCCCACCCCTGGTCTAGGGCTTGTAGGCATTGGTCTCTTAAAGCCAATGTAAACATTTTTGAATATTCTGTAAACATACTGTGTATCTTTTGGAATTTTAGAGATGGGAAAGGTTTTTACATCTGAATTTTGCTAATGTCTTGCAGCTTCTTTACAGCATATCCCTGTACACATGCACTACAATCCAAACAGGCTGCATGCATTTTTTTCACACAGTGTACTTCCTAATTGTTGTTTTTTTTGGTGATAACAGTGATATATGTCTGTTCAATCTACATCAGCTTATAGTTTCCTTTAGGAGAACATGTTACTGGGCGATTTGCAGGCAGGGGATTGTGGGAGATGGGCAAAGCATTGTCACCCCAAGTACCAAAAGAAAGACCATTAATTCACCTGCACCATTGCCATCTGTTATTTTCATGAAAGCTAGCCATTCAAATAAAAATACACTTTATATGTGATAGTATTGCAGAAAAGCTTACAGTATATAGGATTTCAGTGGTTGGGTTGACGTCTACGTTAACAAATTATGCCTAAATTTTTTGAATTTCAGTTCTGAGGGTACATTTGCCACTGCCAGTGTGCACAGATCTGTATACCCAAAAATCTCTTTAACCACCTCCTGCCCGCCATACAGTAATATGACTGACACAATGTGGTTCTCTCGTTCTGGGAGGACGTCATATGACGTCCTCCCATTCTAACTGCGCGTGTGCAGCGATCGGCGATGCGCTGTGTCCCTTGGACACAGCGGATCACTGATCACAGAAAGAGCTGAGGATGTCGGCTCGGTCATGTGATCAGCTGTGTCCAATCGCAGCTGATCACATGTAAACAGGGAAATGCCGGTTATCGGCATTTCTCTCCTTGCGAGCTGTCACGCTGACAACTCGAGAGGGGAGCCGGTAATCAGCTTTGCGCGGAGGGGACATCTACACTTATCATCAGGGCACTGATGATCAGTGTGCCCTGATGATCAGTGTAGCCCCAGCAGTGCCACCTGTCAGTGTCCATCAGTGCCTTGTGTCAGTGCCCATCAGTGCCACATCAATGCCACATATCAGTGCCTACCAGTGCACATCAATGCCACATATCAGTGCCCATCTGAGCTGCCTTTCAGTGTCACCCATCAGTGCCAGTCAGTGCCACCTATCAATGCCAATCAGTGCCACCTATCAGTGCTGCCAATCAGTGCGCATCAGTGCCTTTCAGTGCCGCCTATCAGTGCAAGTCAGTTCCACCTATCAGTGCTGCCTATCAGTGCCATATATCAGTGCTGCCTTTCAGTGCCCATCAGTGATGCCTGTCAATGCTTATCAGTGCCACCTACCAGTGCCTCCTCATCAGTGCCCATCAGTGCAACCTATCAGTGGCCATCAGTGCAGCCTATCAGTGCCCATCACTGCAGCCTCATTAGCGCACATCAGTGAAGGAGAAAAATCACTTATTTACAAAATTGTGTAACAAAAACTAAGAAAAAAACATTTTTTTTTCAAAATTTTCAGTGGTTTTTGGTTTAAGTAAAAATAAAAAACCCAGAGTCACAAGAAAATGATAAAAATTTCATATGGGTACAGTGTTGCATGACCACGCAATTGTCATTCAAAGTGCGACAGCGCTGAAAGCTGGAAATTGGCCTGGGCAGGAAGGGGGTATAAGTGCCCTGTAGGCTTGTGGTTAAGGATTGATAGCTATCTCTTTAACTCCTCGTCTATTTTTTTTTTATTATTGTGGTCTTTTCACTATTTTTTTGTAATTTTGCATTGTTTGAAAAAAAAAAATTCCTAGAATAAAAATACGACGTAGGCATATACTGGTTAGGCCTATTATCCCTGATTAAAAATGTCCTGCTGCTTGCCAATTTTACACAGCTGTATCTTTTAGTATATATTTGTTCTTATTTTTATGCCCCAACCTTTGCTGTTTGTCTTTAAGATATGTCAGACAATTATCCCTCAATAAAAATGTTCTGCTGCTGTTGACAAATGATGTTCAGATTATAATTTTCAGCTCCGGGTGGTCAGAGCACATAAGGCAGTTGCTGGTGACAGTATGTTCAAGAGTTACTGTACATTCTTTGCTTCATTTCACTGCTTCATTTGAAAAAAATTGTTAAAATTATGTGCACCCAAAATACCAGACACCCTCCAGGTCAATAAAAGACAGCATCTGAGTTACAATCTCCCTGCTGTTTTGAAAGCCCTCTCTGACATGACACGGGCAGCA